>NC_056576.1:30060595-30407541 GCF_018340385.1 Cyprinus carpio
TAATAGGAGAAAATGATTAGTCATCCAATCTTTTTACATTTTTAACACACTCTGTTATCTTCGGTAATTTAGAAGTTTCATCTGGTCATCTGGTTTCATCAATGTTAAAAACAGTTATGCTGCTTGATATTTTTGTGGAATGAATAGAATTCTTTGATGAATTGAAAGTTCAAAAGTACATGTTTTGAAGCTTTTGTTTTTTCCTTTTGAAAGTTTGTGTTTGTTTTTCTTTCTTTCTTTTTTTTTTGACCACCATGGTTCTGTCAGCAGTACCGTTACTGTGCCTTGACCAGAAGGACAGCTCTTTCGAGAACATTTGGAGGAATTCCTCAGTCCCGCACCACCAACATCTTTCCCGGATGATTGCCTCTGCAGGTTCCTGCATGCCGGACTCAACACTGCCACAACAATGCCCAATATATAGATTTGCCCAACACTAAAAATCTCCCCACTACAGATCTAGTGCCCACCCAAGCACCACCAGACTGCGAGGATCTGCAAGACTGCGAAGAGAGTGTCTCCGCCGCGACATTAGAGCCAGCACCTTGGAGATCAACTAAGCATAACATCGTCACAGAGCCAGAGCAGCGCATGTCTGACCAGTTGTGTGAGCCGGCTGCTTCGTCCATTGCTGAGGGAGTGCTAGTGGAGTACGAGGGCATGGAAGTGAGCCACTGAGAGTGAGCGTTTGGTTACCATGCTAGAGAACTGTTTTGATTTCAGAGAGGTTGATATTCTGCCCCCTTCGCCACCGTCAGAACCTGCTGGTCCCGCCCAGCCTCCCTCTCCCACCACCTCTCCAGAATACTATTGAGACTGCTAAGGCCGCCCATCAGTCCCTCAGAGCCTCCTCTCAGTGTCGAGTCACCACCTCAGGCCTGCCGGTAGCCAGCTCTTCCCAGGCTTAATGAGCCCGTAGCTGTCTACTATCTCTGTGTGCTCTGCTCCACCTCAACCCATCACCCTGGCTCCTGCGCCTATGCTCCTTCCACCCTCAATGTCAAATCTCCAGGTGCGTGGTGGGCTCTTCCCTCCATGTCATCGTCACCTCCGGTTGTCCCCATGGTGACGTCCGTGACTACCTCCCCATGGATCCTCCCTCCTGTGACACCGCCGTGGGGCACAGTCTCAGCTGTGGCCTGGATCAGTGACCATCTTCCTCTGCTCTAGGCTACCCCTTGGACCACTATCACGACCACCCTGGGCTTTTTTGTTGGATGTCCTTCCTCCTCAAGAGTCCCCTCCGTTTTCCATCCTTCGGTGCAAGGTCGTGCCTTCTGGAAGGGGGTGTTCTGTCACACACAGACAGATTCTCCATGTGGACTTTATGTTTGCAACCTTTTTTCCAACCTAAGTTATATGGTTATCATGGTTATTGATTTGATTGTATTACGTTCAGCTGTGTTTGCCTTATCACTGTCCCTATTCAAGTTAATGCCTTTTCAGTTTGTGTCTTTGTGCATGTGCTCTTATGCAATCAAGTTGTAACAACAACATTATTATCAAACAGTAACAAGGTTTTAAACTACCATTGCAGGTCATTGAGGTGAGAGCCTGCAGAAGAACTGGAGAGGACAGTCTTGTGAGCTGCATGAGAAAGACCATGGAAGAACATTATGGGGAGAAGAGTGTGGCCCTGGGGGGAACTTTCGTCATACAAAAGGGGAAGGCGAAGATCCATATTATGGTAAAAAAAAAAAAAAAAAAAAACATTTTAAAAAAAAAATAAACTTTGGATGTTCTAAAAAAAAAAAAATGTATTTAGTTTCTAAATAAGAAATCTTTGTATAAATATTAGATTAAGCAATTTGTATGAATCAAAAAATATATATTTATAGCATTGTGGATTCTATAGATAAAAGTAAAACAATATTTCACAATGTTACTCTTTTTACTATATTTTTTTTTTATCAAATAAGTGCAGTCTTGGTGAACATAAGAGACTTCTCTCAGAAATGTTATTTTTGAATGGAAGTGTACAGTCTTTTTATGCTTTTCAGTTTTACTTGTAATACTGTGATTCGTTTTTGTGTGTGTGTTCGTATAATAGTATTCGCTACGTTATGGGGACCAAATGTCCCCACAAAGTATATTAATACCAGTAAATTTTAACCTTGTGGGGAAATTTTTTTGGCCCTTATGATGAAACAAGCTTATAAATCATACAGAATGAAGTGTAAATGCAGAAAGCTTCCTGTGAGTGGTAGGTTTAGTGTTAGGGTAAGGGGATAGAAAATACAGTTTGTACAGTATAAAAACCATTATTTCTATGGAATGTCCCTATAATGATGGGAAAATGTGTGTGTGTGTGTGTGTGTGAAAGCAGTTACTGATAAACTATAGAATAAAGTAGCATCTTGAACTATTATTAAACGTAAAAAATGGTAGAGCAGAAGTGATGTGATGTTAACGTAATCTTTTCACTGCTCTGTCTTTACCACCTGAATTCTCCGCCTGCCCTTTAAACACCAATGAGGATGTCAATAACTGGCTAAGGCATTTTGAAATCAGTGCTCCACTGATCTTTCAAACTGTCATGGTGTCCAGAGACCCAGTGAGTACCAACCCACCATGTTATACCTCCATATTTACTGACAATATTATTCTGCATCTTTGCTAAATATTTCATATCAACTAATTTCTGTTGCTCCCAATTCACAGGGTCTTGACCTGAGAGTGGAGCATACACATGGCTTCAGTCATCATGGTGAGGGGGGCCATTACTACATAGACACCACTCCAAACACAGTGGAGTACCTGGGATACTTCCTGCCCGCGGAGTTCATCTACCGTATCGACCGACCCACTGAGACACACAATATTGGTCGAGATTAAACTATTGACAGTTCTTATTTTTTATGCTATAAAAGGATTATAGGCACTATAACACATTTTGCAAATTTATGTTTATGAAAAGTAAATAAATATAACACGTATTGAGTGATTTGAGCACTTTTCACAATCCAATACATTTCACATTACATTTTGTACTAGATATTCAAGCCATTTCAAAGAGTTAATTTTTTTTCATTAATTTCACAGGGAGATTAGCCTATTAATTGAAACATCAGTGAACTGAATTTTTCACAACTGCACTACATTTTTGCGACTGATTTGGCACAGCAACAAATATGGCACCAAATCAGCATATTATATGATTTCTGAAGGATCATGTTACACTGAAGACTGGAGTAATGGCTGCTGAAAATTCAGCTTTGGATTCACAGGAATACATTAAATTTTAAAATCGATTAAAAAGAAAACAGTTCAACTTCTCAGAAATCAAACTGTAACGCTATTTAACAGTATTGCTTTTTTTATATATATTTACTTGTATTGTTGATTAAATAAATGTAGCCTTCATGCGCCTTCTTTCAAAATCATTAAAAAATCTCAATCATTCCAAACCTTTGACTGGTAGTGTATTAAATTTTTTTTTAAATTAGTGTTCAGTATTCATTGTAACACTCACATGCAAAGACTAAGAATAACATAAGATACCTTTCACCTGATCTTTTATTTAGTGAAGACCTTACAGTATATTAGGCCTGCCTCAAGTTTTGATATTGTCTACTGCCAACTAGAACTGATGAATATTAGTACATTCTCAACCAGGCACATTTGTAGGAGCTCTGCCAAAGCCTTTAACATTTTATTTCTAATCGGGCATTAGGGAGCAGCTCTGATGGTTATGGCTGTGGCAGAGAAAGAAGCTGATTGGCTACTTTTGCATGGCTGATGGTTCAGGAAGGGATATGAACTCCATACCATCAGCATAAATCTTCAAAATTTCTCCGTTGTTGCTTTAATCTGTCACAAGAATAAGGGAGGCCTTGGCCACATCACCAGGCCTATAAATAAAGCAATGACAGTGAAGTATAATTTGACTAAATGATTACTTTTCACTGCAAAATCGCTACTGAAAGTATAAGGACTGTTAACTCACCACAAAGTCGTTTCTCTCCAGAACCATCTCCTTCAATCTCTCTAGTTCCGAAAACTGTTCAAAATGGTCCTCTAATTTAGGAGAGGAGAGCAGGTTAGTCTTCATCCTCACAAAAAATTAGCATATTGTGATAAAAGTTCATTATTTTCCATAAATGTTATACAGGTCCTTCTCAAAAAATTAGCATATTGTGATAAAAGTTCATTATTTTCCATAATGTAATGATAAAAATTAAACTTTCATATATTTTAGATTCATTGCACACCAACTGAAATATTTCAGGTCTTTTATTGTTTTAATACTGATGATTTTGGCATACAGCTCATGAAAACCCAAAATTCCTATCTCAAAAAATTAGCATATTTCATCCGACCAATAAAAGAAAAGTGTTTTTAATACAAAAAAAGTCAACTTTCAAATAATTATGTTCAGTTATGCACTCAATACTTGGTCAGGAATCCTTTTGCAGAAATGACTGCTTCAATGCGGCGTGGCATGGAGGCAATCAGCCTGTGGCACTGCTGAGGTGGGTATGGAGGCCCAGGATGCTTCGATAGCGGCCTTAAGCTCATCCAGAGTGTTGGGTCTTGCGTCTCTCAACTTTCTCTTCACAATATCCCACAGATTCTCTATGGGGTTCAGGTCAGGAGAGTTGGCAGGCCAATTGAGCACAGTAATACCATGGTCAGTAAACCATTTACCAGTGGTTTTGGCACTGTGAGCAGGTGCCAGGTCGTGCTGAAAAACGAAATCTTCATCTCCATAAAGCTTTTCAGCAGATGGAAGCATGAAGTGCTCCAAAATCTCCTGATAGCTAGCTGCATTGACCCTGCCCTTGATAAAACACAGTGGACCAACACCAGCAGCTGACATGGCACCCCGGACCATCACTGACTGTGGGTACTTGACACTGGACTTCAGGCATTTTGGCATTTCCTTCTCCCCCGTCTTCCTCCAGACTCCGGCACCTTGATTTTCCGAATGACATGCAAAATTTGCTTTCATCCGAAAAAGTACTTTGGACCACTGAGCAACAGTCCAGTGCTGCTTCTCTGTAGCCCAGGTCAGGCGCTTCTGCCGCTGTTTCTGGTTCAAAAGCACACGCCTGTGCACGGTGGCTCTGGATGTTTCTACTCCAGACTCAGTCCACTGCTTCCGCAGGTCCCCCAAGGTCTGGAAATCGGTCCTTCTCCACAATCTTCCTCAGGGTCCGGTCACCTCTTCTCGTTGTGCAGCGTTTTTTTGCCACTTTTTTCCTTCCCACAGACTTCCCACTGAGGTGCCTTGATACAGCACTCTGGGAACAGCCTATTCGTTCAGAAATTTCTTTCTGTGTCTTACCCTCTCGCTTGAGGGTGTCAATGATGGCCTTCTGGACAGCAGTCAGGTCGGCAGTCTTACCCATGATTGCGGTTTTGAGTAATGAACCAGGCTGGGAGTTTTTAAAAGCCTCAGGAATCTTTTGCAGGTGTTTAGAGTTAATTAGTTGATTCAGATGATTAGGTTAATAGCTCGTTTAGAGAACCCTTTCATGAATATGCTAATTTTTTGAGATAGGAATTTTGGGTTTTCATGAACTGTATGCCAAATCATCAGTATTAAAACAATAAAAGACCTGAAATATTTCAGTTGGTGTGCAATGAATCTAAAATATATGAAAGTTTCATTTTATCATTACATTATGGAAAATAATGAACTTTTATTTCTTTATTTTTCTTTTATTTTTATTTTTTGAGAAGGACCTGTATATTAATAAATATACTGCAATAGCATGGCTGAATCCCACTGCATATTCAGTTCCATTACATTATGACCACCTATCTAATAACCTGTAGGACCTCTTTTAGCCCACAAAACAGTGGCAATGTGAATTTGAATTTTGAGGCCAAGACATTAACAGAAATTCACAATCATGTTCCTCGAACCACTGCTTGATGATTCTGGTAGTGCAGCATGGCGCATCATCATCATGTGTAATGGCCAAGGAACACAGTGCTCAGATACTTGACAGCTATCACCCAAACAAATGCTCAGATACTTGACAGCTGTCAGGGATTGTGCTATTGGGATAATGGGGCCTAAAGTGTCACAAAAAAACCACCACACAAAAAAAAAAACAACCACTGCCGGTCTGTTATCGCCCAAAAGTGCATCCAGGTGCCATAGCCTCCGTTGTTAATCACCATATCCTTGCTTTTGTGTCTCTGTAATGCACCAGGAATCTTGATTCATTAGACAGTCAGTCCAGTCATCCACGGTCCAATTTTGATGAGCTTGGGACCATTTCATGCTTTGTTGGTGATGGTATGCAGTTAGCATGGGGACCCGGCTGGGTTGTTGGCTACTCAGGCCTATACGCAGAAGGCTGGGATGAATTGTGGACAAACTCAGCCCAGTGGCCCTCCAGGAACTGAATTTGAAACCTGATTTAAAATTATTCTTTGTACTA
Organism: Cyprinus carpio; assembly: GCF_018340385.1. Taxonomy (NCBI): domain Eukaryota; kingdom Metazoa; phylum Chordata; class Actinopteri; order Cypriniformes; family Cyprinidae; genus Cyprinus; species Cyprinus carpio. The sequence goes on from NC_056576.1 coordinate 30,066,991, forward strand.
TCAACACCGGAAGAGATCATACTTTCTCATACACTGAAATTAATACAATAAAAATAAAATAAATCTAATCACTTTTTTCTACAACCAAAATATGCTAAATATCATATGAACTTAACACAATTCCATCAGCACTGTTAATTTATTACCCACTCAAAACTTTCTCAAAACACCTTTGCTCATTTGCTCTTATGTCACTCTGGTAACTAAAAGAGCTCCAGGAGCACAAACTGTTCATTTCTTTGTCATTTACATAATCATCCATGTAAAACAGAGGATTAAAACACACAAACCACACACACAGATCTTAGCAATGAACATCAGTAATTCAGTGGATCAGAGCCAATGCTGACAGACATATTTTGCGTATATGAATTCTCTGAGGTGACAAACTATTGTGAGAAATCTAATTTATGAGAGTAACATACTTGGCTGTTTCCAATCAGATAAAAGAAGGAATTTAAAACTAACCATAAAACTAAGATGCATGATACAGAAATGTAAATAGATGTAATAAGAATAGAACAGTTTCAAATACATCTTTCACCTCTAAATCTCAGAACAACTGAACATTAATAAGACATTAATAATGTTTTGATAGAGCAATTTATGTCTCAGGTTGATTTTTATTAAAACTTTTTTTTTTTAAATAAAGTTGCCATATTTACCCTAACCAAACAGTCTTGCAACCCTAAAATATGTATATTATGTATAGAGCATGCTTGCAATGAGACATGAATCGCTGAATGTTTTCAATTCGGGCTCTTTGAATCGAACTGTTCGAAAGAACCGATTCGAGGTATGACTCGTGGTTAACTAGCGCACGCGCCTCGCGCCAAAACGAATTCGTCGCAATAATAAACAAAAATGTTGTGACACTGAAGACTTAATATAAAGTTAAACCACAGACACGCCTTAAATTACTAAATAAGAGCTTCCCATTCACGTCTTTTCACTTCATTGACGTCATTTCGTACTGGTAAGCACAGTTTTATTCGAACACGAATTACCTTTTACTATTAGCAGGATCAATTTAACAAATAGTAAAAAACCCAGCTTGAGTATTACATATGAAATCATTATAGAAGTTTTTAACAGAATATTTCAACAATACTTATGGTTTTGAGCTGAGTTGAGAGAGTGAGAACAAGACAGAAAAGGTCATAAATTCTCATGCAGTCGACACAAACACTGAAAACTAAATCTCGATGAGAAACCAGACCCCCGTAATGCCACTGATAACTGAAATACGTATAAAGTTTATGAATTATTGGAAATGAATAATTTGACAATGAATTCTTGTTTCACAATAATATTGCTAAACCTCTCTCAGCCAGTGATTTGTCAGGATGCGGAGGAATGAAGACCAGAGACCATCCGCAGGTAGGATTTGTCTGTCTATAACATGAATTCTTATGTTACTTGGTTGGAAATACACAACAGAAAATAAGAGCTGGATTACTTACAAGTCTGCCATTTACTATCTTAAAAATCTAGTTAATTTTGCAATTTAATATATTTATTATTTTCAGAGGGGTCCCTGTACAGAAATTTGCCTAATCAGTTAAAAATAACTGAACTGCTTATGTGCTAATATAACACTTTGCTGCAGTTAAAAGTGTTATTCAGGTTGCTGGAGCCTGAAATCAAAGAAGAGTTTTGTCTTCCTGCAGGCTGTCTCTCCGTGCCTCTATTTAATCAAAGGAAGAGGAGCAGGCTGCCTTTGATGTCTAATCCTTCAGAGAGTGAGCTCTTCACTACCAGCCACTACAATGAGACGAAAACCTCCTCTTCTGCTCTTCCCAGTATGTATTTCCACTGCACCAGTCTCGTATCTAAAGCTGTGGATACACTGTAATACACTGAAATGATTTTTCAGGTAACTTTATATATATATGCTGATCAGCGTACTGTATGTATGTGGATAAAGCTGGATATATTTTGTGAGTTGGAATAATTCATTGTCCTGTGGTGTGGGAATCTGTAAGGTTTGAAAGGTATGGACTCTAAAGCTAATTACAGTCTGTATGCAGGCAAAGCTGATAATGTCATTTTCTGTCTTTCACCCATTATGTTTTATTTTCAAATATAACCTTAGGATTCTCTTTAGCTTTAGGTCAGAGTGGTCAGTGGAACCAGAGAACCTATCTTTCATCACAGCAAGCCAGCATTAGATCTGCTCCTTCACCTGGTGTGGTGGGACGAGGATATGCACCTTTACCTCACCCGAAAAAACCTGCCTATGTCTGGTACTCAACTGATGCTAAAAAATAATGACTATATACCCAGAAAGGTCTTGAAGCTGCTGTGTCTCTAAATCTGTGATCTATTTCTTCATAAATGCAGGATTGTATTTTAGAGCAAAGATTTAAAACAGTAAAGCAAGCATACATCCAAAAATATCATATTAATATTGGTATCTTGTAAAAAAAAAAAAAAAAAAAAAAAAGGAGCTATTTCTTCCTGACCTTAGCCTTAAGAATCACTTATTATAGTATTTAAGTAATCTTAGGTAACGCTTTAAAGGAATAGTTTATCAAAAAAAAATTAAATTTGGTAAAAAATTTACTCATCCTTGTGCCATCCAAAATTTGGAGAAATTTCGCATTACGTCACTTGCTCACCAATGGATCCTCTGCAAATGAATGGGTGCCGTCAAAATGAGAGACAAAACAGCTGATAAAAACATCACAGTAATCCATAAATAATCCATAGACTCAAGTCCATCAATTAACATCATGTGTAGCAAGAAGCTGTGTTTTCTAAGAAATAAATCCATCATTAGTTATTTGGACTCTCATTTTGACGGCACCCATTCACTGCATAGTATACATTGGTGAGCAAGTGATGTAATGCTAAATTTCTCCAAATCTGTTCCGATGAAGAAACAAACTCATCTTAGATGGCCTGAGGGTGAGTACAATTTCAGAATTGTAGTTTTTTTTTTTTTTTGGGTGAACTATTCCTTTAACTACATTAGTTAACATGAACTAACAATGAAAAGAAAAAAAAAAACTTGTAAATCATTTATTAATCTTAGCTCATGGACATGCTAACATGAACTTACAATGAACAACTGTATTATTATTAAGTGATATTAACAAAGATTAATATATAACAAAAGTATAGCTCACTGTTAGTTAAAATTAGGTATTCCATGTTAACTAATTGGACCTTATTGTGAAGTGTAACCAAACCGTATAGAACATAGTCAAGTTGATTAACTTACACTAAATAATATTATAAAATTGAATAAAACAGCATGTTTAGACGTTTTACTGAATTATGCACATTTTTAGTTATTCTGAAAAGCATTTGTTACATAATATTTTGTATTTGTCACCATTTTACCTCCAGGTCACAGACAGGGCAACAGAGGTCTCCAGTGAGACAGGATTCGATGCCAGCAGTTGGATCCCAGCTTCATGGTGGCTCTCCAAGGTGCAGCTCAGTTTCGCTCAGCCAGCCCAGATGGTCCAGCAGCATCCAGAATCAACAGTCATTTAACTGCCCAACAAATTCCCCCAGACTTTCGTACACTTCCCAGCAATGTACCCCCACAGCAGGAAGAACTCAGGGCCCTGGATCTCAGAGTCACAGCAGAAAGTGGAACTTCAGACCTGTAGGACAATCAGCCAGTGGAATGTGGGCAAAAGAAAAGACGGGCACCTTAAGTGTCCGGACCACCCCTCAGCAGCAGGTGTGTGTCACTTCATTTACAAGTCTAAAGTGTCGGTCACATTCAACATATTAAAAAATCCTACATGTAAAAATGCACAGTCTGTTCCACTTTCCTGGAATGCTGCAAACCTGAACTAACATTTCTGATTTACTCCTGGATAGACCCCCTCGAGAGACATCACTGCGTGTTATTACTGCTGTTATTGAAGGCATGAAGCACTGGAGTCAGTACAAGAGCAGAGTACCAATGCTATTTGAGATGTTTGGTGAGGAGACTCGCACACACATGCGGTCCCCTTGATTTGAGTCTGTGTCTAACAGCTCTGTCACTGCACAGCTACACTGGACTCTGCAGTTACAGTTGGAGAATACGGAGCAAAGAAATTTCTCATGAGGCATGGTAAAGAGGTGGTCCAGTGCCTTTACTATGAAAATGTGAGTCTGAGAATACTGGTTCTCTTCCAGAGGTGCATCTTTTCTTCTTCCATGTAACGAATGCATTTTTACAAATGTATCATTTTATTTTATGTCATTTATTTTTTTAAATACACTACCATTCAAAAGTTTGGGGTCAGTAAGGAGACATTAAATTGAATAAAAGCAACTGTAAAGGTGTTTATAATGTTAAAGCCAAAAATTCTTTTTTCAAATAAATGCTGTTTTTTAATCATCAGATGTCTTTCTAGTCATCAAAGAATCCTGAAAAAAAATTATTACAGTTTCCACAAAAATAATAAGCAGCACACCTGTTTTCAACATTGATAATAATAAGAAATGTCACTTGAGTGCCAAATCAGCATATTAGAATGATTTCTGAAGGATCATGTGACACTGAAGACTGGAGTAATGACTGCTGAAAATTCAGTTACATTTTAAAATATAATAAAATAGAAAATGGTTATTTTAAGTTGCAATAAATATTTCAATATAATATTACTGTTTTATAAATGCAGTATATATAAATAAATGCAGCCTTGTTGACCATAAAAGACTTCTTTCACAGACATTTAAAAACAATCTTAATCCTAAGAGTTTGAATGGTAGTGTATATATTTTTTTTTTATATTTTGCATTAACTATATTTTATATTTCCAAGTTCCATGAAGTTAACATGAAGATGTTATTTACTCACTGGCATGTTGTTCCAAATCCGTATGACTTTCTTTCTCACAGAACACAGATGTTTTGGAGAATGTTCACATTGTTCTCTTCCATAAAATGAAAATTAATAGTTACCATTGCTGTCAAGCTCCAAAAATGAATACAAACTGAAAAATAAATAAATAAGTAAAATAAAAGTGGTCTGTACCACTTGTACTCATACCTACAGTATTACTGTAGGTGGCAGTCATTTCCCAATATATATATATATTTTTTAAATATGTAAGTACAGTAGTTGGTTTATGTCAGAGATGACATTACAGATACAGATCTTAAGAAACAATTAAAGAAACAAGATGCTGTCACTGGGTTATGAATTACACCTACTTATTCTCAATTGCGCATTTTCTATTTTTCAAATAAAATAAACCATAATGACTGCACACTGTTATGTGATGTTGGCAGTGGTTTAGACAACATAAACCTTGACGTTTAAGTCTTTGTGTATTTGTTCTTCAGGATCAGACACTGCCCAGACTGATCAGAGGTCAGGTGCATCGCTGCGTTGGAAACTACCACAGAGAAAAGGATACGATGACTTGTGTGTCAGTCCGAGCTGCTTCACTGTCAGAGCAAAGGAATGCCCTGGAGGCTGTGAGAGCGTCAGATGCAGAGATGAGGGATGTGGTGCTGGCTCTCAGTGAAATGTGATGTGGATCGAGTGAGTAACAGGAGAAAGATTAAACTACAGTAGCACAGACTTATACTGAAGTTAGGGTTAGTTTTGGTTTAGTTGTGAAGTAGTTAAGGAATGACACATAATAGTCAGTGAATGTAAAACAGTGTATAATCTGTGATTTGTATCTGTAGATTTTGATTCACTTTGCAGATTAGATGCATTTGTAATATTTGATTTATTTTAATTAATATGCATTTAAAATATTTTAGTTCTAATTTATGTGCATATATAATCTTGAGTTATAATTTAGATGCATGTAATTTTATTTCCTATGCAACTATGCATACATAATTTAAATGTGACAATATATTTATTTCGTTCAAATTTGTATGCATCATTTTTGAGTTCTAAATTCTATGTTATTATATTGTTAATTGGTGAATTAAAAAATATATATATTCCATTCCCAAACCTGGGAAATATATATTTTTTAAAGATTTGTTGGTGTCTTCATTCAAAAGCCATCAATTTGCTAAGCTTATGAAATGCTTTATTACAAAGAAGAAACACAACAGCAATTTGTTAAAGGTTAAACACAATTATGAGGTAACATCGCAAAATATATCTTCCAAAAGGGAACCGAACATCAGGATGCCATGTTACAGAATTATTTACAACCAAAACATCACAGTGGGAAACCCACAGCACTAATCTACAAAATCTAAGATCTACCAGTGGTCAGACTTCACATACATGATCATAAACAGAACTCAAGAATTCAAGTTGCCATCACTGTCAAGGCAATCGGAGGATGCCAGTGTACTCCTGCATAAACACGTTTAAAGGGCCTCTTATCTTTGACATCTCATGCCCATTCTAAAGTTGTGCTCTGTCCTCTGAGCTTCACTTACCCTAACAGTTAAGTACACAGTTAAGGCAGTGGGGGAGGGGGTGTTTGTTTCGCTTTAAGCCTGTCTATATCATCATAGAATTTGGTGTTAAATCTACAAAGAGGGCAGTTGAGTGCCAATGTTTTTAGCCAGCCTGAACACATAATACTCAAATGAATCAACACAACAGCAAAAGTGAGCCAAGTGCAATATGGAACGATCCAAGTAGAAGCTTTAGCTTCACCGTATTGCTGTTCCAAGAATAAATGAATTAGCACATTAAGTTAATCGTTACAGCAAATTTCCAAAAGAAATACATAAATCTGTCATGACAAATCAGGACTGAATTGTTGTCCTGTCTTGTTCAATGACTTGCTAATTTAGCTTTCATCATTTTGTTCATTTTTGCAACCCCTTCAAAACAAAACAGCTTTCAAGAAGTGCCAACATTAAAAACTTATGAGTTAAAACTAATCACCATTAAAGATGGAGACAGAGAAATAATCACACAATGTTAAACCAACAAGAAAGCATTTACAAAATGTTTTAGAAGTAGTTTACTTGATGAAAGGTACTTCAGTCTTAGTAATGGTCAAAAGGCACAAGTTGGTTAGAAGTTGGTATTTTCCAGAACATAGTGTCTCACTGTTAACTAAGCCCAACTTTAAATAAGAACAGCCTCGCTCCTGATTTGAGGAATCCTGAACAATTTAGTACTAGTAGGTGTTAAGGTAAAGAACGTGAAAGGAGACTTCACAACATATCCTGTTCACTCAGTTTGGGAAAATAAATGATTTACTTGTGGGATCATTTCACTTTCACATACAGTTGAGGAAAGTCTGCTTGTGGTACATCCATGGCAGTTTGAAGCAACGGCCTGGTCCGCACTGTAAATACAGTTCCTTGATGGTCCTCACGAGGTTATGAGAAACAAAATGAAGAGAATTCAGACAGATGCCTGTGAATTTAAAACTTGTATGGAGGATAAAAAGGTTTCAGTTTACCTAAGCCACAGTGTTGGTCCTTGAATAGGTACTATATCAGGTGATAAAACTGTCTGAAGTGAAACTTTCCGACTGTCAGATTTATTGAGTTTGAGTTCAGTTTCTCTTGATGAAACTGTTCCTTTAAACCTGTTGGATCCATTAAAGGAAGTCCATTTATTTTGTTATCCTTTCATTGCATGCTGATAAGTCGCAGTAAAATATTATTGGAAATTGTTACTCAATTTTCATTTAATTAGCTATTTTTGGTTTTGATCCTTGCAAACATTTTTTTTTTTAAAATACTAATTTGCACCATGGTCCATTATCCGTTATTTTCAGTAGTTAGTCCTTAGAGGTCTTCAATCAAGAACAAAGCTTGAAAATAAATTAGAAAGAAGGGAAAGACCAAAATCCATATAATCCTTTTCGAATGAATTTTTCACCTGGCAGGTTGACTGTGACGAAAAAAGACCTTATCGAATTAAGGAAGACACTAGCACAAAAACCAGTGAGAATAGAGGGGATGAATGGTTTTGAGTTCTGCTCCAGAGCAACATTATCTTCATGACATTACCAACCATGGCAAATGATGCTGAGACTTCACAGTCTGTCCGACCTCAAATTGATCACTTTATAGTTACGATGGCTGAGCAGGTTGAATATTGTTGGTGGTGCTCTATAAAAGAGTGGGCAATGGGGTGGGTGACAGCTGCTCCTTGGGGGCGTACTTAGCGAAAAAGGGCAGGAAGAGGGTGAGCATGACACCTACGATAGCCAGCATGTAGCCCCATCCTATCTGACACTCCCCGGCGTAGTAGATGTCAGAGTCTCCGCAGAAAGATTTGACCAGGCTGGAGCTGAGACCGAAGGGGTAAACCAGTAAACCAGATGCCATAATGACCACTAGAGCAGAGAAACAGAGAGGAAGCAAATTAATTATTGGTGCATTGGTGCAAGTACGATGACATGAATTGTACTTTGATTTTAAAATTAAAGTTTCAGTAAAAACTCATTTTGAAGAACACATAAAATACATAAATTTTTATGGTATCTTAACACATTTAAATTATGAACTTATGGGAATAAGGCATATTAAATATAAAAAAATTATTAACTACATCAAAATGATGTACTGTAGACCCCATATTATCAACTAAGAGGTTTTAATAGTGGTTTTAAACGTGAAAAGGGTCCATACCCCTAAAAAAATTCTGATCAGTCACCAATACTTGTAGTAGCAACAAAAATGCTCAGGGTGGCAGTAGAGAGCTGTGTTTCTGCTGAACTGAGCATTAATGGAAGAAAGGCCCACAATACTGTTTCCAATTTTGCCATAGAAATATAAAATATATACAAAAACATCAGCCCATGTATGTATGAATTTAAAATTCATTGAATGATAACTAAAAGTACCTGAATGTAGGGGGTGTATGGTGACTGAGGAAAGCCATTAATAGAGTTTCTGGCCGATCCATTTTCTCAGTCAGAATCAGTGCTCACTACCCATGGCTGAACAGCTGTGTTAAAATCATTTGCTGTCAAATATCTATTGAATCAGGATCCATTGCTATGCTGGCAGAGTACATGCATCTTCAGTTTGACTGAATTATGGTCACAGTAAAAACAATGCCTTTTAAAATGTTAAAAATTGAAGACTATTTAAATGAGACTATTTAAGTTAAGACTATTTACATAGGCTACTATATAATATATATTGAGAGGAGACACATTGGGTAAAATATTATGATATACAGTAATATAATACACTACCATTCAAAAGTTTGGGGGGGTTTATTCAGCAAGGATGCATTTAAGATTCAAGATTCAAGATTCAAGATTTTTATTTGTCACATACACAATTCTATAGAGCATATATAACCAGCAGTGAAATGTGAGTCAGGTCCGCTCCATGGACAGTGCAATTATTAAAGAATACAACACAGATGAAATATACATAAATATAGCTATGAAAGAATGAAATAAAAGTAAACAATAAAAATATAAGAATAAAATATAAAATATATAAAAATATGTATACTGTAGAATTAAATATATAGTGGGAAAAAATGTGCATGAAAGTAAACTGTAGTCTTAAATATTAAGATACACAGGAATGTACAAGAGGCGAATGTGCAAACAGGTTGACACTTACAGTATGTCAATGTGAGGTAGTGAATGATGAATGTCTTACTGATAAAGTGAATATTAAGTGGAGACATGAAGATGTTTAAGAGGCTGGTTTTGAGTTTAGGAGCCTGATGGCCTGGGGGAAGAAACTCCTCCTAAGTCCCTCTCAGTTTTTTGACATCAGGCTACGGAAACGCTTACCAGATGGCAGCAAAGTGAAAAAGATGGTTACTGGGTGGTGAATGGAGTCCTTGATTATTTTAAACAAGCTCTGCTTTTGCATTTTGAGGGTAGATGTCCTGCAGAGAGGGGAGAGCAGACCCCTGAGATGCGCTCAGCTAAGCGCACAACTCTCTGCAGGGCTTGTGCAGTCATGACTGGAGCTGTTCCCATACCACACTGATATACACTGAGTCATACGCTTTCTATGGCCCCTGAATAGAAAGTTTTCAGGATTGCAGGTGAAACCCTGATTTTCTCAGCTGTCTCAGATGGTACAGTCTTTTGCCTGGCTTTATTAACCTGTTTTGAATGTGTGTAGTCCAAGTCAGGTCCTCGGAGATGTTTCACACCGAGGTACTTGAAGCTGCTCACCCTCTCCACAGGGGTCCCGCTGATCATTAGAGGAGTATAGGGCTGCTGCTGTCTCTTCCTGAATTCAACAATCAGCTCTTTATTTTTGCTCACATTCAGAGAGAGACAATTGTCCTGGCACCATGATGTTAATTTCTCTACCTCATCCAAGTATGCGGTCTCATTATTGTTGGAAATGAGGCCCAGAACCACAGTATCATCAGCAAATTTAATAATAGATGTGGAGCTGTGGGAAGACATGCAGTCATGTGTGTAGAGAGAGTAGAGCAGGGGACTCAGGACACAGCCCAAAAATGAAAGTAAAGGCATTCACAATGTTACCAAAGGTTGACCAAAAAATGACCAAAAATGAAAGTAAAGGCATTCACAATGTTACCAAAGGTTTCTGTTTCGAAAATAAACTATGTTCATTCAACTATGTGATTCTTAATCCTGCAAAAAAAAAAAAAAAAAAATGCATGACAGTTTCCATTAAAATATTAAGCTGTTTTCAACACTAATAAAAATGTTTTTGAGCACCAAATCAGCATATTAGCATGATTTGTGATCACATTAATAAATTACATGCTTAAATATATTAATATAGAAAAACTATATTTTACATTGTAATAATATTCCACAATATTATTGTTTTACTGTATTTTTGCTCAAATAAATGCAGTGAAAGAGGCCCCCATTGTTACCACGTAACGTATTAATGGCTATTTTTGCCCAGGGGCACAGAACATCTTAATTCTTCTATCTATTATCCTTCTTCAGCTTCTCCACACAAAAAGACCCAGAAGCCCCTCTCATCCCCGCTACCATGCTAAGAACAGTGCTTTTGCTTCAGTTTAATGGCCTCAGATCCAGCTGCGCTCTACATTGGCCTGTGTTTATCAGCGGAGGCCTGACATCTCAAAGCTGCTCTGCTAATGACATCATAATGTCCTTCTCTATCTTTGCCTGTATCCGCAGAAAAGACGCAGTCAAACGTGGCTTCTCCAGCCGAGGGAAGTAACTGCTATCAGTGGATGTTTACACTTAGATGACAGGGCATTCAATGAGACTCAACAAGCTATTCAATAAAATTTCATTTCGAAGGCAATCTTCAATGAAAGACACACATACAGATAGCACTACTGTATGGAGTGTAATTAAAGCGGGTCAAATCAACAAGGGCTTCGCTGCAGAGGCTCGCAAAGCTCAGGGCCAAATGCAGTCTGGATCAGATAAAGGCTTGAGCCTGTGTGTGTGTGTGTGAGAGAGAGAGAGAGAGAGAGAGAGAGAGAGAGAGAGAGAGAGTAAGGAACGGCACACTGCTGTGTGACACTTCAAAGTCCACATCAACTTGATTCTCAAATTGCACAGTGTTACAAAGCAGACTTGATGGTATTTTGGTCATTTGTTTTCACATGTGGCTTTGATTCACAAATGATGAATAACATACTCTTAAAAGTGGCTAAATTTAGATTCAGGGTCAACAAGTACATAAAGCTAAGAGAGTCAGTTTGCTTTAAAAAGAACATGCTTCAACACCAAAGACCTGCTTTAAAGACATATTACAGGTTAAATATAAGTTAAGCTCTATTGACAACATCTAGGGCATATTGTCAGTAACCACAGTAAATAATTCAGCATGAAAGGGAAGTTGCGATTTTTCTTTTTCTGTATCGTGACGTGTGTGGTGTGTGTGTGTGTGTATATACAGGTCCTTCTCAAAAAAATTAGCATATTGTGAAAAAATTCATTATTTTCCATAATGTAATGATAAAAATTAAACTTTCATATATTTTAGATTCATTGCACATCCAACTGAAATATTTCACCGGTTGCTACGCGCCTGGATACAGATGCATACATACATGCATACACACACATTCCCTTTTTTTTTTCCCTTTTCGCATATCATGAAAAGGTTCTCTAAACGAGCTATTAACCTAATCATCTGAATCAACTAAATAACTGTAAACACCTGCAAAACATTCCTGAGGCTTTTAAAAACTCCCAGCCTGGTTTCATTACTCAAAACCGCAATCATGGGTAAGACTGCCGACCTGACTGCTGTCCAGAAGGCCATCATTGACACCCTCAAGCGAGAGGGTAAGACACAGAAAGAAATTTCTGAACGAATAGGCTGTTCCCAGAGTGCTGTATCAAGGCACATCAGTGGGAAGTCTGTGGGAAGGAAAAAGTGTGGCAAAAAACGCTGCACAACGAGAAGAGGTGACCGGACCCTGAGGAAGATTGTGGAGAAGGACCGATTCCAGACCTTGGGGGACCTGCGGAAGCAGTGGACTGAGTCTGGAGTAGAAAACATCCAGAGTCCACCGTGCACAGGCGTGTGCTTTTGAACCAGAAACAGCGGCAGAAGCGCCTGACCTGGGCTACAGAGAAGCAGCACTGGACTGTTGCTCAGTGTGTCCAAAGCACTTTTTTCGGATGAAAGCAAATTTTGCATGTCATTCGGAAATCAAGGTGCGAGAGTCTGGAGGAAGACTGGGGAGAAGGAAATGCCAAAATGCCTGAAGTCCAGTGTCAAGTACCCACAGTCAGTGATGGTCTGGGGTGTTCAGCTGCTGGTGTTGGTCCACTGTGTTTTATCAAGGGCAGGGTCAATGCAGCTAGCTATCAGGAGATTTTGGAGCACTTCATGCTTCCATCTGCTGAAAAGCTTTATGGAGATGAAGATTTTGTTTTTTCAGCACACGACCTGGCACCTGCTCACAGTGCCAAAACCACTGGTAAATGGTTTACTGACCATGGTATTACTGTGCTCAATTGGCCTGCCAACTCTCCTGACCTGAACCCCATAGAGAATCTGTGGGATATTGTGAAGAGAAAGTTGAGAGACGCAAGACCCAACACTCTGGATGAGCTTAAGGCCGCTATCGAAGCACCCTGGGCCTCCATAACACCTCAGCAGTGCCACAGGCTGATTGCCTCCATGCCACGCCGCATTGAAGCAGTCATTTCTGCAAAAGGATTCCCGACCAAGTATTGAGCATAACTGAACATAATTATTTGAAGGTTGACTTTGTTTGTATTAAAAACACTTTTCTTTTATTGGTCGGATGAAATATGCTAATTTTTTGAGATAGGAATTTTGGGTTTACATGAGCTGTATGCCAAAATCATCAGTATTAAAACAATAAAAGACCTGAAATATTTCAGTTGGTGTGCAATGAATCTAAAATATATGAAAGTTTAATTTTTATCATTACATTATGGAAAATAATGAACTTTTTCACAATATGCTAATTTTTTTGAGAAGGACCTCTATATATATATATATATATATAGATATATATATATAATATAGATATATATATATATATATATATATATATGTATATATAATTTTTTTTTTGTAAATCATCCAATCAACCTGCAGATTTGTGTTAACTTTGTGTGAGGAATAGACTGAAATTTAGTCATAATTCACTAATAATGTTTCCTCTCCACCAAAGCTCTGACATCATCTCGGAATCTCATTTATGTCCACATTGTGTCCACAGCAATGCATAACGAATGCCATTGGTTCTTGAATGTGTTGCAATTGAATGTGGAATGTGCAGAATGGAAGGGAATGTAAAAAAAAGGCCCTTTTGGCTACATTCACACTGTCAGTTTTTGGAACTGACAATTTTATTTAGCTGTAGGTGTGAGTATCCAAATTTTCTGTTCACACAGCAGCTTACAAAAGTGGCCCGAAAGCACGAGTAACCAAAGTCATCACCTGATGTAACCATAGAGACAGTGACTAAAGTAATATCAAAGATGGCGAAGTCCATAAAACATTCATCAACAAATCACTTTTGACTTATGCTGTGTGAATGTGGCCAAAAATCAGCAAACAGGTTGGAGGGTTGGAGCAGCAGAATTTTCATTTTTGGATGATCTATCCCTCTAAACTTTGTCCAGTGATTGATTTTAGCAAATGCAAGAGTTGTAGCCACTGCGAGACACATGACATCGACTATGTGGTCAACATCTGTCCACCTCCAACCATCAAAGCTGGATATAACATGCAACTAAATTCTATTTTCTCTCTAATTTAAACCTTTTCGTAGTTTCCTATATGCGTGCTGTGTTTTGTGTGGAGAAGTTAGAGGTTATATGGCATATTTTATCTGTCCTATTCCCATCCTCAATCTTAAAGCAATACTGAGAACACAGAATCTGATTTCTTGCTTGGCAAGGTTGACTAACCACACAAGCATGCAACCTGCGGCCGCTGCTGTAATCCACTGGCAGTATGTGCTTTGGTGACAAATGATTTGATGATGAGATTCAGTGAATAGTGTAATAACATTCTAACCTGCCCCTCTCATGGCACACGTCTTACAGGGCTTGATTCTGAATCTGCTCACCCAGACCACAGCAGAGAGTTTCCAGAGCAGCCATTCATTATGACATGTTCATTGGACGTGATGAGTTCAGCCTCACCATCACTTTGAATGATAGTGCATATGGATCTCTTTGGGGATGGTGGGAGACATGTGATAACCGAAGGTGAACTGCACTAAAAGTGTGTGGAACCGTTGGTGGATATTATCTAGCTGACAGTGTGACTGAGCCAGTGTCACTGTTGGAAAGTATTATTCCATACAAATATTTAATAGAGCTGGAAAAAAGGTTTCTGCGATTAATATTTGGTGTTGGCTGATAAACATGTTGAAGAACGCAATTAAAACATGGGTTGCCAGGTGCCGGAAAACATAGCATATTTCATTTCATTCATCGTCAAGTGCACTCGTTCCTGTTTGTGTTGTTAATCTGGCAACCTCTGTGTGTGTGTCAAGTCTGAGGAGGGGGGCCAGGTGAAAAAAAACCCTCACAAAATTTTTTGAAATTGGACTGCAATACCTACTTCAACCACTCTGTGTCAATCCTACATACAGCACCTTTAAAGGTGCAATATGTAATACTGACAGATAGTGGTTGAAATGGGTACTGCAGTCCAAATTCAAAATATTGTTTCTAACGCCCCCTCCTCCTCAGACGCGGGTTGTCAGATTGAGGACATGCGACGGGAATGAGTGCAATTGACAATGGAAGGCTACAAGCCTTACACTGCAAGTTGATGAGTTGATTTATCCGTGTTTTAATATGTCTCTGGTCTTAGAGCCTTTTAGATGGATGCCGAGGTTTTTTAGGTGAGGTAGAATCTACAATCTGTGACCTACAATTGGTTCACTCGCTACCATGGCTGCAATACACTGTTTTCTGCTCTTTGGCATCCTGGGGTGTCGAAATACTATTTGTTAAACTGTAAGTGGGCGGAATCACACAGACCAAAACAAAAACAGACATTCTGACATGGAATGCACATGTAGAATAACTGGCTTTAGCATTGTTTTTCGGAGAAACAAGTATGTGAACTTAGCATGTTTCCTAAATATCTGCAGATGTATTATGGTGTTTTTATACTTTGGTACAGTCAAAAAAATGACATACAGCACCTTTAATCTATAATTACATAAATGTGTGCAATTAATTAATTACTTTTTAAATTGATCAATAGCAGTAATATTGATACATTATTTATAATGTTTAGTAATATTTTTGTACAGTTCATTATTTTCTCTCTTTTAAACGTTTAAGATAATAATTTAGGTCATAGGCCTAGAAGGAATCTGCTGTATTTATATTTTATATTTTTATTTATATTGAGGGGAAAATCTGTGGAATTCTGTGGGAAAGATTTGTGTTAAATATTTAAAATTTCGTTAAAAACTAAACTCCTTTTGGTTTCTGAAAACATTATCAAATTAACCTAAATATTGAATAAACACAAAAGAGACGGGGCATATGGGCAAATGAGTTCTGTGGGCACAGATTTTGTGTGAGCCTAGTCACAGGAGTTTGGCTGATAAAACAGATGTCAAACCCCTGCGGTGAACATTAAACAACAACTCAAACTTGCTAAGTTTACAGTTACACTTGAGACTATAGTTACTATACAGACTTTTCTCTTTCTCTCTCTTTACTCTCTCACCGCATATGATCTGAGGGCCTCATGAGTAATGAGGCTGTACAAACATTACAAACTCCTTCTGAAGCTCACTCTCTCTCACACACACACACACACACACACACACACACACACACACACACACACACACACACTCATATAGAGTAAACAGACAAGCAGAAACAGGCTGTCTTCTTCACTCCCAAAGCCCTGTCTCTGTAAATACAGCTCTAGAGTAGTGACTAAGACTCTAATGATACTTAATTATCAAGCAACACTCGGCCAGCGCTGTTTCTCTTTGAGCCTCCGAATCCTTCGCAAATTACAGCACAAACTGTTAAGCCTTCAGATGAAAAGCAAATTCAGTTAAGCTATGCAGTGTACATCAGAGACTAGGCCTGAAGGATAGTGCAGCACTCTGACTTGTTGAGATGCGGGAGATGCAAGTATGAATCTGGCTCATGCCATTTCCTGATCCCATTCCCCTTCTTACTCGTTTTGTGTCTCTTCTCTCACTGTATATTACATCACAATTCATCTGAGGCTTTAGGAGAGAGAGAGAGAGAGAGAGAGAGAGAGAGAAAACGTAGTACATAATTAATTACAATGCATCACAGGTATTGTTACAAAAAATATAGATAAAAATCTAGAGGGGTCCTCAAGATATCTTAAAACTATTTAGAACGAGACAAAAGCATTAGAATAAAATGAAACAACCAAGGTAGTAAAGTTACAATAAAGTTAATAAACTTTTTTAAGTCCATGGGCATTTTTAGAATTTTTTTTTTTTGTATATATTCATTTATGTATTTGAACTTTTGTATTGTATATTTTTGACTTGAATAAAACCAATTAATTTAGATATTAACCATATTTACATTTTAGCTAAAAATTATTTCCCAGTAAACTGTGCTAATTCATATTTGCAAATTAGCTGTTTCATTAAAAAAAAATTTTTTTTTTTATTTTAAATAAACTGCTTTTGTAAGTTTTCCTTTTTTTAGCACTCAGGCAATGCAAGGCAAGTTTATTTATATAGCACATTTTATTTAAAAGTTATTTCGAAGTGCTTTACATAAAAAGTAAAAAAAAAAAAAACAATAATAAAAGCAAGGAATTCAATTTTAAAATGCTTTTAAAAAACTGATTTAAAATGAAATTAACAATAGAATAACAGTTAAGAATAGAAAATGATGCTACATAAAATACAGTGCCATCCGTTCGGATGTAGCACAGTGCTCATTCAGTAAAAGCACAACTAAACAGATGTGTTTTGAGTCTAGATTTAAATGTAGCTACTGATTGAGCACATCTGATCTCTTCTGGAAGCTGGTTCCAACTACAGGTTGCATAATAGCTAAAAGGGGACTCCCTTTGTTTTAAGTGAATACTTGATATTTCTAACTGACTTGATGCTAATGATATGAGTGTTCTGTTAGACTTATATTCCGTGAGCATATCTGCAATATATTGAGGTCCTAGGTATGGAGTCAAAATAATGCCGTATATATACGCAAAAAAATAAAGTTTTGCAAAAGAAAATAAAGTTTTGCGAACGAAAATTAAAGTATTGAGGAAAATAATTTTATAATAATTTTTATACTATATATACGGCATTATTTTGACTCCATACCTAGGCCATTGAGTGATTTATATATGGGTAATAATACTTTAAAATCAATCCTAAATGTAATTGGAAGCCAGTGTAAGGAGGGGCCGGGTGAAAAAAACCCTCTCCAATATTTTGAATTTGGACTTCAATACCTAGTTCAACCACTAGTTGACTAGTTGTCAATCCTTAAAGCATTGTTAATATTCTTCACACAGGTGTGTGGATTAGTATCAGGCCTTTCCAAATGAATCTCCACTGTCATCTTATGTATTCATGAACTGCTACAACTCAATGGTTAGCAAAACTTTATTACACATAATTCTCTTGGTGACTCTGCACTATATCTAACAACGGGCTGATTTAGAGGCCTGTCCCTGAGCTGTTGGCAGGCAGTCTAACTGCTCCCTAATGTATTTAGAGTAAATTAGACAGCAGTGAACGCCACCCAGATTGAGTCAGGCCATCCAGGAGTCCTCTCAGTCCCTGCATGATGCTCTGCATCTCTGCTCATCTCTGCTCCTTCAATCCACACTTCCAACTTCTGTCTCTGGTCAAAATGAATTAACAGTAGGAGTGGGATGTTGTGATTTGGTTAGTGCTGGGAGGAGCACAGGACTGGATTGAGTTACATTTGAAGAAAGAGACAGAAAGCTGCTCACAATGTCTGTCAAGCTTGTCGTAACAGGCTTAATCAGCTAGAGATCACTATCTCTGCATGATTACTGCTACCACTAATCACTATTATATAAACACACACTTTTAATTATACAGAGAATAATAATATAATAATAATATATGAAATCTATTAATCGACAGCATAGAGAATAATAATATAGTAATAGAGTAATATCAAATATATCGACAGCATAATATATGAAATCTATATAATCGACAGCATATAAATAATATAATATAATATAATATAATATAATATAATATAATAAATAGTTTGGGGGTCTGTAAGATTTTTTAAAGTTTTTTTTTTAAAAGATGGCTGCATATAACAAAATAATACAGTAAAAACTGTGAAATATTATTACAGTATTAGAATATATTGTTAAATAATTTTATTTATTTGTTCATTTATAAACAAATTAATAACATTTTAAAATAAACAAATACATTTAAAATGTAATTTATTCCTGTGGTGGCAAAGCTGAATTTTGGTGCTCAAAGAATATTTCTTATTATTATCAATGTTGAAAACAGTTGTGTTGCTTAATATTTTAGGAAATTCATGAGACATCTTTGTCGAAATTGTCTGATGAATACAACATTTAAAAGAACAGCATTTTTTTAAAAACATAAATATTGTCTCTCTTGATAAACATAATTCATTCATAAAAAACAAAAAACAAATAAAAAAAACATACATATATGATATATGATATAATATATAAAAATTAAAATGAAATATATGACATGATATGATAAATGATAATATATGATATATGAGATATGATATATATGACATGATATGATAAATGATAAGATATGATATATGAGATATGATATGATATATGATATGTTATATGAAATATGATGATACATGATATGATATATGATACCATATTTAATTTTTTTTCATTCTATTTAATTAATTGATTTTCCAATTGAGACCTCTCTGAACACCCAAAGGAAGATTTTTGTCAGCTTTAATTCACATTTAGTGTGAATTCTGTCTTTGCAAACTACATCTAAGCCACATACACACACACAACAGATAGAGACAATACACTGGAGTAGGACAGAGGGAAAAAAGCGGAAAAGACAATCTAAATACAAGGACAAATGATGATGTGCTTATCTTTTCTACACTATGAACCCTCTTTCAAGACAACAGGAACCCACACACACATTTATCCCCCTATGTGCGTGTGTGTGTGTGTCTTTAAGAGTCATTGCCCTCATAGTCATCAGCTGTCTGTTGTTCTCTTGGTGGTGTGTGAACCTACAGTATCTGTCCTGCAGATTTAGCAAATATTCCAGGCTAGCTCAAAACTGCTGTTATAGCCAATATACTAACAAGTTTAACAACTGAAAAATATCAAAAAAGATATATATATTTTTGTTTTCCATGTAAATATATTTAAAGGGGTGAAATAAAAGCAAGAGAAATGTATAAATATATAAAAGTCTATTAAATCATTATTTTCTGGCCCTGCTCTGGTTTATTTGCTGAGGCTGGTGTGCTTGTCAATGATGAAGCGAGGGGACACACGGCATATGCTGAGGGGCTCCACCAAAGCCCAGAAATATCGTTTAATTACGCCTCCATGACGCTGCAATATATCAAAACAGCTTTTTCAAATGCTGTTCTCACTTTTGTTTTTGCCTTTTTGTTTAAACTCTTTGTTGTATCTCTCTTTCGCTCTCTTTTTTATTGATGCAAAATGCACAGCTGCTCAACCTCTACCAAATCATTTTCAATGCTTCTTTTTCTCTTATTGTTGATCAGAAGCTTCTGCAGAAACTCAGAGCAGATAAATAAGTACTTTTAAATAAGTAGAATATGTAAACACAAACATATGAAAGTATGCTTCATATAAACACCCACAATGATGTGACCTATATTCAAGCTGTACTGTAGATTAGTTTCTTCATCTGAACAGATTTGGAGAAATTTAGTTTAGCATTACATCACTTGCTCACCAATGGATCCACTGCAGTGAATGGCTGCCCTCAAAATCATGTTCAAACATTACAAAAACATCATAAGCAATCCACACGACTCCTAATGATCTGACCAGCTGCATGTTTGTAAGAAACAAATCCATCAAGGCATTTTAACTTTTAAACCGTCACTTCTATAGCTAAAATAGCCTTAATCCATAATCCATAATGCAAAGAATCCATTGGTGAGCAAGTGATGTAATGCTAGATATCTCCAAATCTGTGCTGATGCAGAAACAAATTCCTCTACATCTTGGATGGCCTGAGGGCGAGTAAACTGTCAGCAAATTTTCATTATTACAAAGTATTCATTTAAGATAAATGTTAAGATAATACACTTTTTCTGTGCCAAAAGCATCACTAAACAGAATTAGAAGTATTGATTTTTTTTCTTCCCGAACACTCCCCCAGTCTACCACTAGTCAAAAAAACAACAACAACAACAACAAAAAAAAAAACAGACAGTCTTAAACTCGTGCAATTGCGGGCGGGTCGGAATGCTAATAAACATAGCAATGTTTTGGTAGCACCATAAAGCCACAGTGTTTACATTTTCAGGAGAATCAAATTGCAAAATTTTGAAAAAATAAAATGCAAAATTTTACTAGTGGTCTCAGACTTCTGGACCGCAGTGTACTCACACAAACACTTTCATCATACTGTAAGTCATTTCCAAGTGTAAGTCTCAATAATGAGAGGAGGAGATGTGGCGGAGGGAAAGCACACATCTCTTGGAAATTGCTATTCATTGGAGGTGGACCAGGAACTATTTTCATTTCCCTGTTCAGGCGGCCAGCTGACCCTCCGCTCCCCTACTCTCTCTCTCTCTCTCTCTCTCTCTCTCTCTCACTCCGCCTGTTGCTCAATCAGTCTGAGAAAGAGTCGAAAGGAGAAGCACCTTCAAATGTCCAGTATTACATTACATTATTATGGTTGAATATGATTAAAAACAGCACACTTTTCCAATATAAAAAGCTGAGGAAATAAAATATTGGACGTTTCTATCTAAAACAGACACTGAAGTACAGCAAATCTAATCATGGCACATGCTTTATTCTGTATAAAGCAGAGAGCTGGAGGTCTGGGGAATGTGAGAGACTGCAGTCGTCAAATTTCACAGAGTGGAGTCTAATTTTCTATGCTCACTCCATTAATAATTACATCTGAAGTGTTTGCTGTCAGTCAGAGTCATTCGTTATGAGGGTCATCTCAGAGAGACAGCGACAGGGAACAACTAGACAACACATGAAAAGCTGTAAATGCTCAATGAAAGAACAGAGGGAGGGAGAAAAAGAGAGTGGAAGTGAAATACTCTGAAAAACAGCACCTGGGTGATAAGGACAAATGATAACAGAAATAATAAGGGAATGAAGCCAAACACTTGACAAAGCTATCTTCAAGAGAATGTTCCTTTAAAATGCTGAATAAAATACAAGCTGAATATAATGTGAAAACAGCTCATCAGTAGTCTGAACAAGTGCACATTTGAGTGAAACTTGTGTGTATATGTATGTATATATATTTATAAATACTCTGTATATATACATATACTGTATATACACACGCACACACACACACACACACACACACACACACACACACACACACACACACATATATATATATGATTAAACACCCAATCCTAGTATGTGTACACTGCCATTAAAAATGGATCAAGTGCATTCATGAAGTACTGTATCTCTTCATGCATGTTTCATGTGTGATTTATGAAGCCTGTATAAACTGGTCATATGCATCAATGTAAATGGTTAACCAGTCATCTGAATAAGACTGAGGACTCTATGCATTGATAATTCAGTTTAAGATCTATTCTGGCACTAGGCATTTGTCTCTAAGTCACAGGCCATCTATCTTCTTAATTGCTTTCACTTCCAGGTATCCATTCACATCGTAACACATACAGCCAATTTACATGTGAAACGAGGTGCTCATCTTTAAATCTAAATAGTCCATAGAAGCCGAACCTCTTAGGGTTGAAAGTTGGTTTAAAGCCATGGACAAAGGAAGAATTTCGTGAAAAATGCCAAGAACATGTCTGGGTCTTATTAAAAAAAGTAATAGAAAATTAATTAATTAATTAAATATTAAATAAAAATGTTAAGAACGTATTCAATAAGTAATAAAATTAAATAAAATAAAAATCACAATGAACAAATGCAATAAATAAATAAACATACACAAGATTATGGATACATTTTAATGTAAAATGCCAAGGACATGTCACAAGAACACAAAATAAAATAAAATATTATTTAAACAAAATATGATTTATTTTAATTGAACATTAACATGTTTTCATAAAGTTCTTACACTTAAACTAAAGTCTAAAAAGTCTAAAGTCTCAACTAAATTCTAAAAGCTTTTGAAAAGACACTCCCGCGACCTCATCACCTGTGAACAGAACATCGATTTCCAAACAATGAGGCAGACTGTCTGTGTGTGTGTGTGTGCGTGCGCCATGCTCGGTTGCTCATGCAGGTGGACACACTACAGTAAATACAAGAGGATTCACTGAGGTGTGATGATTGAATTAGAGCTACAGCCTGACATGACTGTTTGAGAATAAACACATGCTTTAAGATGACTAACTCACTCAACTCAAGCAAGTCTCTCAGTGAAGCCCTGCTTGACCTAGTATCCGAACGCCGTTCAGTGCGTGTGTGTGTGTGTGTTTGGGTGTAGCTGGTTCGTCTCAAGAGAATACAGTCTGTCAGAAAGACAAAGGACACACACCTGAGCACTGAGCTACCATTAATCTGTCTGAGAGTGTGTATGTGTGCATATGTGTGTGTGTGTGTGTATGTGTGCATATGTGTGTGTGTGTGTGTGTGTGTGTGTGTTGATATACATCCTTATTTTTTTTAATGCATATCTTTGAATATATGTCAGGCTGTCCTGATTTTTGCAGAGGTGTGCCTGCATAGATATTTCTCAATCTCAGTCCAGACTCAATCTCATGGCCATGTCTGTTATACATATACATATATATACTTATACACACATAAACAGCGGTGTGTGTGTGTGTGTGTGTGTGATGCTTTGAATGGTAATGAATTCCTTCAGGAGTAGACAGAGTTTGTGCAGAGCCACGGTGATAAAGCTGGGGTCTGTCGTGTCTGTGGCCCCGCTGGAATTAAGATGAGATAAAAACCATTCCCATCTCCTGCTTTAGGACCAGCAGGGGGCCAACAGGGTTGACAGC
This sequence comes from Cyprinus carpio, assembly GCF_018340385.1. NCBI lineage: Eukaryota > Metazoa > Chordata > Actinopteri > Cypriniformes > Cyprinidae > Cyprinus > Cyprinus carpio. The sequence continues at coordinate 30,090,510 of NC_056576.1, forward strand.
TGCCCAAATGAGAGAGACATGCGGGAGGTAAAGAAGAGCCAGACAGGAGGATGAGACGTTATATCTGAGAGATTTGAACACAGGTGTGTGAGCTAAAAGATTGTGTGTGTGTGTTTGATGTTGCAGGATTCATGTGAAGTCAACATCTGAATTTTGCATGTGGGTCAATGATAAATAAAAGTGTCTATGATAAAAACAAGGAAATATCATAAAATAATCTAATATAAAACCAAAAAATAACACCTTACATTTAACTGACTCAAAAATATCATTAGTAAAAAAAAAGATAATAATAACAATAACATATTTTCTTACAACTTGAATACAAATGAGTGTATACATCTTAAAGGGGTCATATGATGCGATTTAAATTTTTCCTTTCTCTTTGGAGTGTTACAAGCTCTTGGTGCATAAAGAAGATTTGTTGCAAAGACTTAAGTCTCAAATCCAAAGAGATATTCTTTATAAAAATTAAGAGTCAACCACACCCCCCAAAAATGGCTCGTTCTAACACCCCCCCCCCCCCCCCCATATGTACATCACTATGTGGGAAGATTTGCATAACGCCGCCCAAATGTTCACGCAAAGAAAGAAGGCGTAACTTTTATTCTTGCTGTTGCCGCTGCTGCTGCCATGCTGTGAAGATGCTGTGTGTCGTTGTGAAAGCAAAACTTCTTTGTTTGGTCTTCCAAAAGAGGACACAACTAGAAATCAGTGGTTAGGTTGTATTTACAACACTGTTCCAGAACAGTTCGACCCAATTATTCAGATGTGTGCAGCGCATTTTATGGAGGATTGTTTCCTGATCCTGGGAGAGTAGACTACAATGCCGGCTGTTCTGACTCACAGTCTGTAAGTACGTTTAGATATTTACATATGCAGTAAAAAGACAGTATAAGTCATTATAATCAGTAATTATGTCCCCACTGGATGCAACAAATGCATCACAGTATGGTAAGGGGCGTAACATTTCCGTCACACGCTTGAGGTATTCGGCCAATCACAATGCACTGGATAGCTGGCCAATCAGAGCAAACTTGGCTTTTCAGACCGATGAGCTTTGTAAAAATCAATGTGTTTCAGAAAGGCGGGGCACAAAGGAGAAACAATAATGTACATTATGTGGAAAATAATGTTTTTTTTTTTTTTTACCTTAAACCACATATACATATTTCATTACACCAAATACACAAAATAGTGTTCTTTTTAGCAACATCATATGACCCCTTTAACCTTTTTTTTTTTTCAAAATGTTACATGTTTTACTGGTATTTATTCAATAGCATGGATTTGAAATATTGCATAGGAATAATTAGTTAATAAATATCATTCAATTTTGGATCAAACCACAAAAACCATCATACTTAATTAACCATGCCATGTCATAAAAAGGTCAAATTATCCAACACATACAACAAAGTAACCAATGAGAACAAGACACATGAACAAAAGGACCACATGGCAGGATCACAAGAAACAAAACCCAGCCATCTAAGAAAATCCACAAATGCCCTAAAGCAAAACCCAAACAAACAAGAAACAAAACCCAGCCATCTAAGGGCAGCTCCAGATGCCCTAACGTAACACCCACACCAAACAAAACTCAAAAAGTCCAGAAGGGTGGTGGAGCGGAGGCGGAACAGGGGGAGGGATGGAGGGCCAGGCCCGTGAAGGGGAACAGGACCTGGATCATGGCATGGACTGTGGAGCAGTGGGGGGCCTGGACTGTGAAGCAAGGGCAGGTTTATACTGTGGAGTAGAGATAGGCCTGGACTGTAGAGCAGTGGTGGACCTGCATCATGGAATTGTGGTGGACCTGGACTATGGAGCAGTAACAAGCCTGGTCTATGGAGCAGTGAAGGACCTGGACTGTGGAGCAGTGGCGGAGACCATGGACCGTGGAGCAACTATGAAGAATCAGGGAACCAGGGTGGAGCCAGGGACTAGGGTGGAGACGGCAGAGCAGGAAGCCAGGACAGAGCAGGTGGGACTGAGGATCCCCAGGGTGGAGCCAGTGGAGCTAGTCACCAGAATGGAGCAGGTCACCACCGGAGGCCAGGAGGCCACGGTGGAGCAGACATGGACAAACCACCTGACCGTGACAGAACAGGCAGAGAGTTTGTGAGCTGCCTCAATGGCCGCGACATGACAGGGACAATATCCTCGAACTGCCTCAAAGACCATAGCATTACAGGCAGAGGGGTTCAAGAATGACCTCCTTGGCCGTGACTAGACAGGCAGAGAGTTCAGAGACAGTCTCTTTGGCCGTAACCAGACAGGCTGAGAGCTCATGATGTGAAGAGGCTTTCATCTTAGCTGATGACTCAGGAAAAAAAACAAAAAAGAAATAGAAAGGGCTATATATATCAAATAGAGGGGTTACAGGATACAATCCAACCAATGAGAATGTGACATACACAACAAAGCAACCAATGTAAAAAAAAGAAACATGAACAAAAGGACCACATGGCAGATCACATGACAGGGTCAAGGGAACACATGACAAGGCAGGAACCAAGACAAGAAAATACAAAATAAAGGAAAAACCTTAACAGAAAACAAAACCCAAAAACCAGAATGACATGGGATGTTTTTTTGTTATTTTAAAATTATATTTTACAATGTTTTTATATTATTTAAAATATAAATTATTTAATTATTTATAATGTCAGTTTATAATTCATTTGTATATTTTTAGGTTCATAAAATATACTAAAGAATATACAATTAACAATTTAATGAATTATATATTATTTAATAATACCATTTGTAATAATAATAATAATAAAAAAAAAAACTCATTTAATTAAAAAATGCTGAAAGGAAGTAGTCTCGGGTGTTTAGTCCACACAGAATCTGTGTGTTGGAAGAAAACATGTTCACAAAGCTCAGTCAGCCATCAAAGCAGACCAAACACATGCTATAAACCCAACCAGAACACACAAGAGATTGAGTTCAGTGCAGATCCTCTGCTTGGGCAGTCTAACTGTTCAGACACTGTGCTATCTAATCAACACAACTCACTGATCACATCACACACACACACAAGCTGTAGTGACCACCTCTGACAAGCTGAGCAAAGAAACAAAGCTTATTTATATGCTCTGATTTCGAAACTTCTGAAAAGATCAGCAATAGGCCATAACCTGTAACATTCAACAGTTGGACATTCTTCAACTCCAAAGGTTTTTCCTCAGGTAAAGGTAAAAATCTATTAAAACTACCAAAACATCATCAGTGGTATTACAGCATTTTTCCATTTATGAATCCAGTAATACAAGAATGCACCTTGCGCAATTGTTTTTTCATGTCTGAGTGGCTGACGTGGCTATCAGCTGCATAAAGCCACAGCAGCAGTATGTTTTCTCCAGTGCACACACATCTCTCTATCCATGCTAGTGAAATCCATACACAAAATGCAAACAAATACATCCAGACTGCTGATATACATCATACGATGCACACCTGCAAATCTGGATTATTCAACTAATGTTATTAGCGTTATCTAGTTGTCTTGGTCTAACAGTTCATTGTTCACTGTAATACCACCTGTTGTTCCCCACCTGTCTACCAACACCCACAAATCCCTGGGCTGCTCCTGTCTGCGATCTGTTCTCCAGTTTACAGTACCTCTGCTGCTAATGAACTTCAGAGTCTGTCAATCAATTAGGTGTAGGTCAATTAGGGTCTCAAAAAAATCTGTCATCATCCTTTGTCTTGAAAAAGATCTCTCTTTCTTTCTTTTACAACTAAATTATAGCACAAAGACAAACTGAAACAAAAACAACTTCTATGATAACTGATTTTCCTCATTTCTTTATTTTTCCTCGCTTCTTTTCTATTACAAGAATTGTAACCCAACAATTTCCTGAAAATTTACTCACCCTCAGGCCATCCAAGATCTAGATGAATTTATTTCTTCATCTGAACAAGTCTGGAGAAATTTAGCATAACATCACTTTCTCACCAACGGATCCTCTACAGTGAATGAATAAACTAATCCATCATTATGAGGTTTTTAACTTCAAAACATTGCTTCCTCTCCTCTATACATAATATTGCATTCTCCAAGCCATCTCGTCTTAATCGGGAGAGAAATATGCAAAGATCAGACTGCATTTACAAGCAAAAACAGTCCAAAACAGTTCTAAACAAATATGTTGGAGGATTTTGATGTAAGAGGACAACATGGGATGAACCTTTACACTGGTGGAAGCATTATTATGGATTATTTCATCATTCTGCAGTAAATGTACAATGCACTGTATCATATTTCCTCAAATGTATTAAATATAATTAAGGTGTATAAAATAATTGTATTCAGAAATGTCATGCTTGTTGCTGGCGTCAGTTGCAAATATTATAAAAATAATCTTTGTGAGGAAGGCTGGCAACAGCTGGTCTTAAATTCTTTAGACACCACACACTATACGACATTAAACACCGACTGAAAACACTGACTGAGCCCAAATTACATTCATAATAGGCCTGACAGTAGTGTGTTCCCAGCTTTACAGAATCAACCGGATCAGCCTGTGCTTGGAACTAAAAACTTGTGGGGTGATGGTCGGGCTCCCGCATCACTGCGAGTCCTTTTTACAGAATTATGCTTTGCTGCTGTTTGTCTAACATTTTATAACACACAACTGCAAATTACAGGCTAACTGGATGGGTGAACACACACACAAATTCACAGGCATGCCTGAGACAGCCTGGAGAACACCTCATTGGCTAACACAGCTGTCAATCAAACTCATTAAGAATTATGCAAAAACACATTTTACGTATTTTAGTACTTGAGATAATTATAATACTTTTGTAACTGTGATGAAATAGATTAAATAACAATAATTTAACAAATAGGCCTATTATATTTGTATAATAAACCTTTTTTTTGGGGGGGGGGGGTTGGTGACTATTCATCATAGTGGGTGGGCTTATGCCCATCAAGCCCATCTGCTGGCTATGCCCCTGGTTTAAGGTAACAAATATGATCAAATAATAAAATTCTTTGGTATATAACTTTCGAAATGCAGGCTGTTTACTCAATAGCTTTTCAAAACCATTGTGTCTGATAGTCTGTGTGTGTATCAGAGGGCGACAGGGTGTAATTTCCTGTCATTCCACTGATATGATGTTGAGGTATTTTCACTCATGAAAAAACACAAGACATGAAATGATGTGTGTGCAGACAGGAGTCATGGAGGTGTTTTTCAGAGGCAGACGAGAGGTGACGACATGGTCTAACACATGTACACCACACTCTTTAATCACTGAGACACTGTGGTTCGGCCATATGCCTCAGTTTCTGATCCAGAAAAAAAAAAAAAAAAAAACCTTCAATAGGTTGGGAAGCTGGTGTTCAAATTGTATCCCCCTTTTACCTTCCTGAAAAAAATGTGGATAATATAGTATTGTTTAAAATTTTAACTGTAGTGCATTATATATTCTTTTAAAGAGTGTATTCTTTTTCATAGAGAGTGTTCCCCTGATTCTGTGAAAACTCTCAAGCAAGCAATAGCATTCAAATGAGCAGGATTACATTAACATGATCTTTCATTAGGACTTTATTTAGTATGTATGTGTGTGTGTAAGCGCCAGCTGTGTGCCTGCTGGCCTGTATTGAAGTCACGTTCTCTGCGGCCTGATGCCATTAGAAGCTATCAGCACAGAGCGGCAGGGCAAACCTAATGGAGCTGTTATCTGTCAGCCAGGTGTACGTGTGGAAAGTGGGCTCTTGGGAGAGACACTGGTGGAGAAATTATAGCGCTCATTGATGAATATTACAAAACACATACAGAATGCTTTACATCAGTGCTTCTCAATGTATGGAGGTAAGGAGGCATGGCAGACTGCCCTAGTTCTCAAATCTATATATCAAAGAATCCTAAAAGATGTAATAACGGTTTTCAAAAAAATAGTAAGTGCTGATGATAAATAATAATCACAAATGTTTCTTGATCATCAAATCAGCAGATTAGAATGATTTGCAAATGACTGCAGTAATGGATGCTGACAATTCAGCTTTGCCATCGCAGGAATACATTTCATTTTAAAATATATTAAACTATAACATTTAAAACTGTAGTAATTTTTCACAATATTACTGTTATAGCTGTATTTTTTGTTAAATAAATGTAGCCTTGATGAGCATAAGAGACTTCTTTCAAAAACATTAAAAACCGTATTGATCCAAACATTTGAACATCAGTGTACACATAATGACAATGTTGCCACTGGCAACAATATTGATGGTTTGGGTTAAAATTTTTAAAGGGGGCATGACAGAAAAAAAAAAACACTTATATAACCTGATACTGTATATACTGTATGCACAATCAGTTTTCAAGATTTCATCAACCTAATGCTACACACATCCACAGGTCTTGTGGATTTCACCACAGTCCTTCTGAACACATTTATGAAGTGTGCAGTCAAACTAAAGAGTGTGACCCTGTCAGACAGCAAAGCAGAGGTGAACATCACAAACACTCATTACCAACACACTGTGGAAGAATACACAACACTTCAGCACACTTTACACACAACCACAGCTCAACTCACTGTTCACTTCAGATCTGTTATGCTGGCCTGAGAGCAGCTGTCTATGTTCAGTCAGTCTGAGATAAAAGCAAAATGTTATTTCAACTAGTTCTTACTACAGTATCTCCAGGGCCTGAGCTATCAAGGGATGATCTTCACACACTGCAACCTTCTCTTTCACAAAAACACATTCATAAAATATATAGTTCAGCCCAAGTTCACTTGATGCATTCACAATATGTTCCTGATAAATTCACACTGCAAGAGCTTTCTGAACTTTGTTTGTTTGCATTCAACTAGAAGTCTGCTACACTTCAAACTTCAGAAAATCTGTCATTTATTCACCCTTGTGACATTTAAAACCTGTATGACTTACTTTCAAGCAAATTAGTATTTTTTACAAATACAATAAATTAATTATTCATTCATTCACTAATATGATACATTTTTTAGAGGGAGTCACACCACATGACATTTTACAACCTTAACAATTCATGCCTGGTCAAAAATAGTCAAATGATCTGATATATTACAGTATGAGACTTACTGACCTCATGAGGGTCATCATGGGTACTCTCTGTGATCAAATTTTCTGTTTAACATTTTTTATTTTTATCTGCATGTTTTTGCTTGGCTTTGTTGGTTGCACCACATGACTTTGAGTTAATTTGAAAATATTCATATGCAGTGAAGCAGTTTTGTTAAAATAATTTTTAATAAATAACAAATTAATGTTTTCATGAATTTCACTCTTTTTCACTACGATATTAGGACAGCTGTGTTCAGTGCAATTCTGTATCATTGATGAGTATCATTATTATACTTATTAATATTTTGAATTATTTTTTACTTTTATATTTTTGCTGATTTCATTTCAGTTTTGGTTAGTTTTAGTTTTTGTCAGTTTTAGTTTTTTTTTAAATTAAGTGATAGAATAAATAAGTGGCAACTAGCTGAACTTAAATGAGTTTAAATTTTATATATATATATATATTTATTTCAGTTAAAGTTTATTTTATTTTAAGCAATGAACTGGTTTTTAATGGTTTTAGTTTTAGTTTACGATAATGATCCTGGTTGCATAACTTAATTTTTTAATTTTATACCCCATAAAACCAAAATTAATATTAATTCAGAAATGAAAACATGTTCTTCATAGAAATAGGGTTTTCAAGTCACTGAATGTATTAACTGCTTTTTAATGTATTAAAAAAATATTAGTACAAAAATAACAGATTATTTTGTCAACAAGAATTTTCATTTTTATACAAATTATTCCTTTAATGGACCTGTAATGTGGTGGGTTTTTAAAATAGCTTTTAATGACTTTTTTGTGGGTAGAAATGCGGCTAACAGAACAATGCAATGATGAACAAAGACATGAGGTCAGATCTCTGGTTTGTGTGTGTGTGTGTGTGTGTGTGTGTGTGTGTGTGTGTGTGTGTGTGTGCTTAGAGGGTTACTGAGTCCCACAGTCCCCCTAAAGAGACTTCCACAGCACTGTGGACTATAATGATAATCTATGTCTGCAGTAAAGGGATTAGATTACACTGTATGAACTGTCATTCGGCATCATTAAAATGAAATCAACCCATTAAGCATATTGATAAGCCTTCATACACACACACACCCCGACACCCATCCTGGGCATCACAAAACACCCTCATTAAATGACCTGGAGGAGAAAAAGACACGTCTTGTTCTACACGGTCACCCCCTCACGCTGCCTCTCTCATCTCTAATGCATTAGTAATTAAAACGTAGCAGCCGTGCACAAGTGTGTGTGACAAAGCACATCTGTGCTATAGATTACCTCCAGCGCTCCGAGCTCATGGCTCAAATTCCCCTCTGAACGGAGGACATTTAGTGAACGTCTTGAATGCAGAACTCTCAATGTACATGTGTGAGGTGTATGTAAGGTCACTGCTGCTTTCCTGACAGATGTGTGCACGTGTTTTCACACTCGTCTTTGCGTTTAACACAGAGACGGTCAGTAAACATCCCACTGAACCATTAGGTCTTCACCTTAAACACAGAAACATTTCCTGTCACTGACCTCCAACAATCATGTCTTCAATAAGCAGGTTGCAAGAACATCCCATTCATGAGGTTAAAGGTATAGATTTAGAAATTACGTTTATGAGGTGAGATTTTATCAACGTGTATAAAGGCCACAATTAAATTTGTTTCTTCAGTAGAAGACATGAACAGCTCAATATAGTATGGATTTCTTTTTATAATCTTATAAAATGAGTGCAAATTTTGGACTTCCAGTAGATGGACAAACATTATTAGAAGATTAAAAATATCCGACATCTACTATGTGAAACTTTTGGTTCCACTACCCAGCTTCCTGAGTTAGCAGATGCCCATTGTAGGATTTTTTCATTATACGGGAATGGTCATGAAGCATCTATGTACTACTCGTGGTTGATTCAAAACATTGGTGAAGCAAATTCTCAAGCGCTTAAGATAATATGGGAAAGGGATCTGAACATTATATTAGATGATAAAGAGTGGCAGGGAATTTTAAAGAATGCTAAAATGGCTTCGAGGGATGCCAAAATACGTCTTATACAAGTTTAAGATTGTACATCGGTTTTTACTGGACCCCTTCCAGATTGTTTAAAACTTGGGTTAAAAAGATACACTTTTGTTGTTGGAGATGTAAGGCTGAGACTGGTGATTTAGCTCATGCCCTTTGGTCCTGCATAAAAGTTCAAGATTTTTGGAAAAGAGTTCAGGAACACATATGTTTAATCTTAGACCTCCAGGTCTTACTATTGTCCCTAAGCTTTTATATTAGGTGGGTGGATAAACTAATGATTTAATAAACGCTGGCACAAAATCCTGGATTCAAACCAGTCTATTGATTGGCAGACAAATTATTCTCCGGAGCTGGAAATCAGAAGACGCCCCCTCTTTTCAAGAATGGGTAGCTGAACTCTCAAGAGTGGCTGCATATGAAAAAATGTCATATAAGCAGAGGGACAACTTAAAATTGTATTTTAAAAAATGGTCCAAGTACTTAATCTATTTGGAAGTGGAGCATGTGAATAGCATGTTTTGATTGTGACACTGTAAAGACTACATTTTATTTAAATTTTTTTTTTTAAATTGTTATTTCCACTCCTTTTTCTTTACACAATGTTGATTGTGTGGTTCGTCTATCGTTAGCCAAGGAATGACCTTAAAGCCATCTTTAGGGAATAGTTCGGGTGGTTTGTTAAAGGAAAAAAAAAAAAAATCAGATTCTGAATTGTATTCTGTATTCTATCCTGTCATTTGCATGAGAATCAATAAAATTGTTAATCTCAAAAAAAAGAAGATTAAAAATATCTAAATATTAAAAATATCTTTTGGAATGACAAGTGGGTTTGGAGGGTGAGTAAATAATGACAGAATTTTTATTTTTGGGTGAACTTTAAGTCGGCCTGAGCTCAGCTCAGCTTCCAGAAACTGCAAACTATCAGCTCAAGTTCAAGTTCTTTGGTCTTTCTGCATGTGGCTGGTACTATGGAGTCAATCTGCTGTTCTTTCATGGTACATCAACAATAGTTCAAGCGTCTGTCTTCTCACCAACCTGTCAAGATCTGGGTTTAGCTGTGATGTTGAGTTAATGAACTGTTTTAATGTCTCTATTCCTCTACTGTGGCAGTATATTACTCATGTAAAATGCAGCATGGACTGACCTGATGGATGGCGACTATTTGTATTTGATTGATTGCCGTAGTGTAGCTTTCCTAATAGATTTAACAGATTCCACTTCCAAGGGCAGGACCCATTGATTTTTCCAGTACAGCCAATCACAGAGATCGAGGAGAGAGCTGACAGTGTGCCACGAACACCACACTTCAAACACACACACACACTGCCAGCACATGTACTCGCCCTACATGATCCCAGACATAACAGTGTGCACACATAAACTGACAATACAGCTGTCGGAAAAATACACCGAATTGATTTTCTTTCTCCATACGTCTTCTTGCTTGAGCTCTCCATTTGTCTTCCTCTCTTCTTCTAGACACTGTCCTGTCCCAGAGTGGTCTATGAATAATAGCTTGTAAAGTTATAAGACTAAACATGCAAATGGATTTTCCTCTAATCTTGTAACAGCAGGAGATTAAATGAAAACCAGCTGAGATTTCAGCAAACAGGTAGAGATGGGAGAGAGCGATGGGTTGGGGGTGGCGATGGACCAATAATCAGTATCCCACATATTCAATATTTTCTAGTTGGTTAAGGTTCTTTAATATCAGAGTTACAATTCATAGAACCTTTTTTAGGTCTCTAATGGCATTAAATTCTGGCATTAAATGGGAAAATCAAGTTACTTCTTTAATGTATTTTGCTTGCATAAACTACTTAATTAATGCTAATTGTATTATTTTCTGACATAAAATGCATAGCATTAAATACAGTAAAAGTATAAAAATATAATAATTATATTATTATTATTATTATTTGTTTTTATACTTGTAATCTAATGTATTATGATTGTATCAAATGACACTAAAAATCAAATCAAAAAAACTTAATCACATTAAAAAAACAATAAAAAACAATCTTTAGTTCAAAAATCTTTTCCAAAAAAAATAAAAATAATCTTTTCTCTCAATCTTTGTCTAATTTCCATTGTTGATCATTCTATTCTTTTCTCTCAATCTTTGTCTAAACTTATCATTTAACTTTTATTGTTTTAACAGCATTTCTACATCTCTATTCTGCACACTGTCTCAGGATTCAATGAAATTTGTCAAATGCAAATAAGTATAAGTATTTTACTGGCGTTATTTTTATTCTACATAAAGTATTGCCAAAGAATCAATGCACAAAAGCAGTGACAGAAAAAAATAAAATAAATAATAATACTTAAAGCTATAGGCAGCTACATTTTATCAGCTCATGCATTCTCTAGGGACCGAACCCATGACACTGACATTCGTAGCACTTTGCCAGTGAAGCTAAATGAACTTTTTGTGTTAAAAAGATGGCAGCACACATAATAAAAATAATATAAAGGCACAATACACAATAAATATAGAAAATACTGAAATTACTGTAGATAAACAGAACAATCAATACATAATGTTCTGTTGTACATGAATATGGAGATACACAGGCAGTGGTTGGTGATAACGATGTGCAGCTCAAAAATTAAATTTGCTCTAACAGATACATAACTGCATAACTTTACATTTACATTTGATGTTCTGCTGCTACATTGAAATGATGTGCAATGAGAGTTGAAAGTTTTTTTCTTTCTTCTCTCTTATCTCAAGGATAAAGTGTGCTTGTGATTCTCTCTCTTTTGTCTGTGTTGTACCCCTTAATGTCACTAAGGGTGTTAGGTGAAGGCTTTTTAATAATTCAGTAACCAGCTTCTCAACAGCTCAAAAACCTCAGCACAAGTCCCATTAACAAGCCATGAATTATTTCAGCCTTCACATCTGTCCACATCCCCTTGTGAACACACACACACACACACACACACACACAAACACACACACACAGCTCAATTTGCCTAATGGCCTTAGTCTAAACAGGTTTTTTTTTTTTTCTGTTATCCTTTCTGATGTGGTCCTCGGTGTGCACACCAATATTACAGTCTGTTTGAGATGCAGATCAGATTGGACTAAACACATTGTGACAATATTGGATTATTTAGGAGTCTCAACACAAACATATAGGCCTATTGTTTTAAAGCAAGGTTAGCATAAAACTGACATGATTAATACTTTACACAAAACATGGCAATGCAATGCAAAAATGTGTCACCTGAATATTCCTGCATAAACGCAGTTACACACAGAGTGCAATATGCCTCTAAATCAGTCAGGACTTGAGTTAGCTGCTTCATATGACGGATTCGCTTATGATTCGTAAATCAGCTGCCTTCAAGTGGAGTTAAATATTGCTATTTTGAATTACATGCACATGAATAACAAATGTATATTTGAGTCAATGACAAATAAGAGAAATCTTAAACAAACGTACCAAGTTCTTAGAAATGTGCTCTTTGTAATCATGTGAGATAATATGATTCATTCATTCTAAATATCAATGATAAATACACATTATTACATTTAATTAAAAAGTTATGGCATGACATACACACATCATATATACTGTATATATATATATATATATATATATATATGCCATATATGGTGCTACTCTCCAAAAATAATTATGTTGATGTACTAAAACCTGAAAACAGTTAATAAATAAATATTAATAAGCAATAAAATTTGTTCAAATATATATTTTTTATATATATTTATAAATTATGGCAAACTAATTAATAAGATTTTCTTCCAGTGAATGTCAAAATATTGAGGAGTTCTTCTTTATTAATATAACCAGACAGTTATATCACCCTGCCATTCTGCACCCCTCAAAAAAATGAAAATACATTTTTATTAAAAAATTCATAGAGAATGTGTACTAAAGTTCATTGCATATATAAATCGCAACTGATTAATTATATGTTATATACTACACATAGGGGTGAATTCAGGTTGATTGGGACATTTTCCCAGTGATTTCAATAGCAAACAAATGTCCCAATTTAACTGAATTCACTCCCTACATAAATAAAATAATGAAGGTATATTTAGCTGTATTTTATTCAGTGCTGCTACAAGAACTCACCAGGTTTTCCATTCTTTATTTTTATTTTTATTTTTACTTCAGTGTGTGACAGGTTAACACGAACAGCCTAATTCAGAAAATAACTTATTGCACTTGAAACCAATAATAGCCTCAAACAGCATTTGGCAGTCAGACAGAGACACACACACTTGAATGAAGGTGCATGAACGTTGCATGGGATCCTGCTGCAAAAAGGCCAGCAACTTGCTAGATCTGCACAATTAAGAAGTAATTGGCAAAGCCAGCACAATATCTTGGTGTACTTTGTGCATGTAATGAATCCATTAAGGCTGGTGGAGCCACAGAGCCCTGGAGGTTGAAGACGCTGAGCTGAAGAAATGAACATTCGACAGGGCAGACAAGTCTAACAACAGTAACGGAGCAGGACCACAGCGTACATGAGGAAACCGAGAGCTCTTGATGTTAATGAGAATAAGGAGCCATTCACAAAAGACATGCTCTTGCATTCAGAAACAGTGCAAGAGAATGAAACTGAAAAAAGGGATTACGGACTGAATGTCTTTAAAAGTTCTATTTTTAACTTGACACACCATCTGAAATACTGAATAGAGAGACACTGGTCAAGATAGCAGTCTTTATACAAAAATATTTGCCCAAAGAATCAAGTATACCAAAGAGCCGTGTAATGAGCATAGATCCTTTCTTTTTTATTGTACATTGTAATGAATCATGCAGTAGATTTAATCAGAATTTTGTGTCATATGAGGTCTGACATCCATAAATCAGACATAAAAGCCCCATCGGCTCGTCGTCATCTATCCTCCTAAAGGTCAGAGATACTAATCAAACTGGTTAACATCTCACTGAGACACAGCTGAGGTGACAGACATCATTTGGCTGTGTTTAGCACAGAGGAATGAGCGGAGGTTGTTTTTGTGCGTGCAGTAGAACATTAGCTGCTGATTATTTGGCTCTCATCTACTCTCTGGGCTGATCTCAACCTCTGCTGTCCCCACTTTACTCTGAGAGATTTGACAGTTGATTGCATCTCAGTTCACTTTGTGGCCTCTGTGATGAACAAACACACACACACACACACACACACACACACACACATACACATACACACACACACACACTCACACTTTTATATGGAATTCAGTCTGGGGTGAATATCACAATAATACAATAAAGTTTGGGGTTGGTCAGATTCATATACTGATTTTGTAAAACTTTGTTCACCAAGGCTGCATTTATCTATTTATTAAAAAATAAATATTAATATTGTGAAATAGTATTACAGTTTACAATAACTGATTATTCTGCTTAATCAAGTAATTTTAAGAGAGGTGATCATTTTATTCATTGTTATTTGTGTATTTTAATGACAATTTCACCCCCAGATTTTAATTACATAATGCATTCAGATGTTGAATAATGCATTTTTTTGGTAATTCAAATTATTTTCTTATTTTCTAGAATTGCAATAACACAGTTTACCCTATTGATTGTATAATACAGTTTTTTATTAAAAAATTAAAGGGATACTCCACCCCAAAATGAACATTTTGTCATTAAACCCCCATGTCATTCCAAACCCGTAAAAGCTTTGTGTCGTTCCAAACCCGTAAAAGCTTGTGTGTCGTCTGCCAAATAAATATAACAGGAACACAATATTCGTCAAATACTCCATCTGATAGATTTGGATGAAAAGGACCGGGAGCGCATGTGACAATGTCCCTCCTCTGCTACTTTTGCTGTCATGCGCTTTTGTATCATCCGGGCCACAAGGATGCACTGTTTTTATGTGTATTTAGCTTTGATTTGAAATAAAACAGCGCATCCTTGTGGCGCGGATGATACAGAAGAGCATACACAGCATACAGTGATATGGAGAGACACAGAGGAGACCGTTGACAAAGGAATTATTGAATAAAGTTGTTATTTTTGTTTTATTCGCTTACAAAAAGTGTTCCTGTCACTTCATTTAATCCAGATTGAACGTCTGATGGCAGATGGAGTATTCTGACGACGACTTTCATACCTTTCCTGGACCTTGACACTGTTATTTACTTGGCAGTCTATGAGACAGTCTCAAGCCTCCCGGTTTTCATCCAAAATATCTTAAATTGTGTTCCGAAGATGAACAGAGCTTTTACAGGTTTGGAACGACATGGGGGTAAGTGATTAATGACAAAATTTTCATTTTGGGGTGCAGTATCCCTTTAATGACAGTACAACTACTAAATACTGACATGTACATATTTTTTATTTAATTAATTAATTTTATTTATTTGTTTGTTTATTTTTTAATGACCTTTTCTAGCATTTATTGGGTAGTTTGCCAGGACTTGTACTCGCTGAAGTGCAGCCCATAAAGCTGAGGCACCAGCATATACTGTATATTATAAGTATAACTGTAACAATATATAATAATTATTATTTTCACACAACAGTATATCAGTATTTAGCATTACCTAATTAATAAATGTCATTAAAAATAACGCATTAATGCAACATATCTTAACACTCTTAAAATAGGCTTCACTTTCTTTAATCAAAAAATTATTTATTTCTTTTAATTTTGTGGTGAAATATTACCGGGGACATATTCTTGACAGGTTTTCATGAGATTCATCCTCTGGCTTCAGAGCTTAGAAGAAAAACTCAACTGAAAACAAGAAAGAAACCAGCAAAGCAAAACTTAGAGATAAAGAAAACAGACATTCTAAACCCAAGAAAGAGTATTGGAGAAAAAGAGCGAGAGATACTAGAATAGACTCAATTATACTGAGAGAATAAGAGACAGACAGTGAGAGAGAGAAAGCACTTTTAAGTCATACTATAACAGTCTGAAAGTAATTACAGAGAAGTAGAGATAACATACTCCAGGTTAAATGACGCCAGAAATCCACCAACACTTTCAGAAGTCTCTCAGATTAAGCTTAAACTCCTGAAGGTTAAAGTCAGACTTAAGCGATGTGCTTTAATCTGACATACATTTTCAGTTCCATGCACTCCAGGGCTTCTGTGACCTGTTCACCGTTTGACCTTTTTCTCCCACGTGAGTTCACCCCAGAGGCCTCAATCAAATGTGCTTTTTTCATTTCTCCACAGATTAGTCCACTTGGATTACTCTGAAAATGTCACTAAGCAAAAGCAGCCTTTGTTTTTTTTGCTATAATATCTAACAATTTTTTCACAAAATGTGCATGTAGAAACAATACATGGTGTGATAAGAGGTGAACATGGGTGGATGACACAGAGGAGATATTCGTTGTGTGGAAAAGAGCAACTTGGACATTCTGCTTGATATGTCCTTTTATACTCTACACAAGATACAGACACACGCACACTCACACACGCGCACACCAAAAAAAAAAAAAAAAAAAAAAAACACAACTATGTCTGAACCAAATGCTGTGATGATAGAGACATGGGCTTGTACTTCATTTGAGGAATTTGAATGCACTGACTCTTCCAGCACACACAAAAACACAATTGTTGTTCATCATCCAGCGAGCTAACAAATTAAGCCCAGCACTGGGCTCTTTATAGTCACAGTCCTCATAAATAAGACTAGCTGTCCATATAGATGCTAATATAGATCATGTATAAGATTTTGCACTCTTTTATGCATACACACATAGAAATGCACACTTTGTAACATGTCTGAAGGAGAAAAGGGTAAGAATTATAGAAGAATTTTACAGTCATACACACAAACACCACTTTGACGTGTAACAAAAGCCTACAGCTATTTTATGGTATATTTACCATATATTAACCAGGTGAGCTACCGAGCAAGTTTACTACTAGAGAAAAGCCATACATATTGAGTCTGTAATGCGATGCAAATGTCAAAATGCAATATTTTACAAATCATTTCCCTTTAATCTGTTATTTATTGTGAAAACAAATTAAAATTGTTGATGTTTTACTGTCACTAGTGTTCACTTCAGCTGGAAACTGCAGTAAATTGCATGCAAGTTGTGCAAAAATTTAAGTAAATGCATGTTTTGTTTCCAATGAACAAGTGTCGCAGTTTAAACACTAGCATATACAGTATCTTAAAAATTCAGCAACCTGACGCTTAAATATCAACCTTTTATGAGAATTTTCTTAGTGTTGTCCAGTAATGCTTACTGATCCTTATTAACACTGATTAAATGATGCTTATTTTGGTAGTTTAACAGAGAAAGAGTTTAGTGGGTTTAGGAGCCTGATAGAGCAAGGCTGACGTGTTCAGTCATCTGAGTGAATTACGCTTGATGTGTTGGGTAGTATGACAGAGGTTTATTGTGTTTGGAGTTAAATAGAGTGAGGCTTGATGTGTTTAGCAGTCTAACGGAGGTTTGCAGTATTTGGTGCACTGGTGAATACTGATGAAATACAGGGACACCATTTCAATTCATGGGCTGTCTGCTATCAAAACAAAGCCTTTTAACACAGCTTGTGCAAATGTGTTAACACATCGATAAATGTACGGAGGCTTACAGTGGTCTCTCTCGCTCTATTTATCTTGCTCTGCCCTTTTGTCTTTGTCCTAAGATGTTTATAAATGAAATGGGGGTATTTTTTCGCTGACATCTTTAATGATTCTTCAGTACTTTTAATCCTTTGGGACAGGAAGCTGACAATCATCTTGAAATAGAAAAGTAATTATGGCACATCTCCTTTGCCTGATGATATAGGATAATTACTTTTTTTATTCTCTCGCTTAGACAAAAATGCACGCCTGGTGTTCGGGGGAGATGTAACCTTTGGCGAACAATGTTTGATTGATGAGGCGACTCATTTTCCTGTATGCAATGATTACCGATCACAATCAGAGGCTAGCACCTCTCCAACTCTCTGGGTCTCCAATTTGCCTGGCCAAATTTGCTGTCAAAACCACTAGCATGGAAAGGAGGGGGGTTACATTTTGAAAAATTGTCATTACTTCAGCATCAGATACTTGTGTCTCAAGTGGAGGGCGCTCATTTACAGAGCTGAGCTTTTATCTGGGGGATGAACGAGACATGCGTTCAGCATACACACATCTGATGGTACAATCAGAGCAGGACAATGGTAGGAGCTGATTTATCTGTCTTCAGCTGAGAGGAGCTTCTGTCTGCTAATGACATTGACAAATGCACTCACATCCGCCATTTGATACATTTGTCTTGACTCCCAGTTCTGAGGACAAGAAAAAGCATGCCATCTGAAATTAATATGAGGTTGTGTTTGTGTGTTGTGTAGATGTTGAACAACAGTCAGTGAGAAAGGGCCAAAACTTGATCTGAAGGGTGAGATGTTTTGCAATGGACTATTATGAACTCTTAGTGACCCAAGCATGGTGCATATAAATATATACAGTACATATATACATGCTGTTTGAAAACAAAGTAACTCCTATACTAAACCCTACCCTAAACCTGACTGACAGTGTTAACAAAAGCAAATTTGAGATAAAAAAAACATGCCATTTAAGCTTGCTTCTACAAGTCTTTGAGCTCTTTTATGTTTCAGAGACTTAATCGATTGCTTCGCATTGCAAGTTCAGTGTTGTTCCAGGTGAGCTACCAAGCAAGTTTACTACTAGAGAAAAAGCCATACTATCATATTATGCAGCACAACTGTTTTTAACAATGATAACAATAAGAATTTTTCTTGAGCAGCAAATCAACATATTAGAATGATTTCTGAAGAATCATGTGACACTGAAGACTGGAGTAATGATGATGAAAATTATTTTTTTTTCAGTTTTACCACAGCATTTGCCTTTTGATGCACATCATCTTGCTAAACTGAACCTTTTGTTAAGGAAAATTTTGTCAGTAATTTCGTTGACAAAATAAACATTGTAGGGGATCTTGGAGTTCTTTTAAGCAGTGCATTCAAAACTAGTTACAAGTTCCTGTGGCTCAGTGGTAGAGCATTGCGTTAGCAGCGCAAAAGGTTGTGGGTTCAATTCCCAGGGAACACGTCAGGTAAAAAAAATGTAAGCCTGAATGCACTGTAAGTCGCTTTGGATAAAAGCATCTGCTAAATTTAAATGTAAAATAATGTAAGTGTCTGCTATTACATGACACAGCTTTCATATTTGCAGCACAAACAGAAAATGTATGGTTTATTTTCAAACATGAGGAGTGAAATGTTACAATTCACCTCATAGTCAGAAATTTTAAGAAATTTGCTTGGAGTAGGTTACAAAATGTTTCAATGATGTTACAACTAACCCGGAGTCTTGCATCCATGAACTAGCTCACCTTATAGCTAACAACCAAAGCATTAGTACTAACAACTTGCATTAAAAAATATCTAAACAGACACCAAAAACATAATTTAACTTTGATGAGTTTAACTACAAAGCAGGCATTGTCATCACAAAAATAAATAAAGTGAAAAAATAAAGAAATATTAGCATTATTTAATTGTTGCAATTGTTCTCGTTAGGGTTCTAGGCTATTTTAAGCACTGCTGTGATGGTGGTAGCATGAAGCAGCAATTTAGACCTGAAACAGGAGAAGAGATCTCATCACTGAGTTTATCAGCTTTACACAGTGGTCAGCTGCAATAAATACAAATAATAAAATGCAACTAACCATTTCACCGTGTATAGTTAGAAAAGCATAATAAACAGGTGAATCAACTTTTAAACAAGAGGAGAAAATGCATCAAAGCTCATGTGTCCATTCAAACTCTCCAGTATTATATGGGCAAATTCATCTGAAACTAGACAAATCATATAGCCACCAAAATGGACAATAAAAAAAATTTACATACCACTTCTATGTAAAATTCGAAGAAACCAAACCAGCTAAGACCTGCTAAGCTAACACACTCTTACAAGGAAATGTCACTCGATGTTTATCTGCCCACCACCATACAGTATCACACAGATTTTTTTTGACAAATGTAATTAAATTCAGCATGAAAATTGTAATTGCATTTACCTTATACTGTAAAAGTGTACAAACAATGTACACATAATTGATGTTTGATTGCATTATTCAATGGGGTCTACAAAACAATCATACAAACTGCTTTATCCTATAATTGACATATTGTCATGTTGATTTTACTCTGTGTCTGTCAAACACATGATAACAGCTAAATATAATCAAGGCTTTAGAGATTCTCTAAAACAAGGTTAAAATGTTCCCCGAGTGCCGTTTTGCTGGTGCACAGATAAACTCTGCTAGAGTATCACTTCTCTTGTGATTCTGACCTGTATCAGCAAATTTCACCTGAAAAAAAAAAAAAATCAAAGGAATCCATGAAGAACTAAATCACCTACATTATTCTGTCCACCTCTCTGATATACGGAAGCGCGAGATCCACTGCCTCCCCAGCTACATATCCAGTGTCCTGCCTGGCAGCTGATAAATGTGTGGCTGCATTCTTCACCTTGTTACTCACAGCTCCGCCAATGATGGGGGCTTTTGGCTGTTTAATACCTCTGAAATACAATTATTCCTTTATTGCTGCATTCTGGGAGTGGCAGAGATGGATGGCAGTAGTAGACTCTAGTCGAGGAAAAACATGTTTAAAAGCAAAGTCAGAACATAAAGAACACCGCCACGCTGTTATATCCTGACACCAAAGGTCAAGAAGTCAGAGATGAGAGAGTGAGAGATGCATGAAGGGACTTGTAGAAGAGTCAAACCATTCTGGTACATAATCTCAGCATAAATATCCTGTATCATATCCTAATATGAAATCAATCTAACCTACAGAATGATCACCGAGATGATGAGAATTAAACATATCAAGAACCAAACTATTCTATCATTCATTCTGCAACAGTCTTCTAAAACATCCAATATAGTGCCATCCTAATTCTTGATACATCATTTATTTCATTATTTACTAATTCTTGATACTTCTAGTCGCTTCATTTCAAGTTGATGCAATATTATGTCAACGTCAATACTTTTCCTGCTTTCAACATTGATAATAATAAAAAATGTGTTTGAAGGATAATGTGACAGCTTTGCCAACACAGGAATAAATGACATTTTACAATATATTAAAATACAACACAGTTATTTTAAATTGTAATAATATTTCACAGTACTACTGTCTTTAGTGTATTTTTGATCATATAATGCAGCTATTTCAAAATCTTACCATCCCTAAACTTTTCAAAAGTAGAGTGTGCTATATGTGAATAAGAGAGGAAGTGATTCTGAGACTATTAATTAACTAAATAATTGTCTATTAACACTTTTACAACAACACTGCCACGTTTACAAACATCCCCTGTTGGTGAGGCTGATGTTGCACAAAGAACCGTTGTGGGAACCCTAATTTGTACAGGGTCACAGAACAAAAGACTCAATGGAAGTATTCTTGGCGAATGTTTGGCAATGCAAAGCCCCCTTCTAAGAAGGAAAAGAGGGGAAAAAAGGCCCTCCTCCTTTCTTTCTTTCATCGTCTCACTCCTGGTCTTTGAATCCTCCATTCAGCCAGCGCTCTACCCTGCAGTGAATGGCTTGTGAGTTCAGTCTTTGGATTTGAATAGCAGAGAATAGCTTCTGCATTCTCCTTCAAACACAATTAGCTATGGAGGGCTTGTCTGTCCTCATACATTTAGGCTGTGTTTGATGGGTCGCCAGACTCATCACCACACACACCCTATACACCGCTAGTAGCTATTGCAATGCAAAACAGAAGATGCCTCTCGCAAACTGCCTCCCTGCCAAAGCCGAAGGAAGGGGGAAGAAACTGTCTAGCGCAGACCATCATTGTGTGATGGCCAATAATGCGGATAATTTGTGCAGACCAGATTTGGAGTAAATACGATTCTTTGGGAATTTGCCTCGTGATGGGATTTCTGAATGGGCCAAATGATGGTGGGAAAGCTGGTGGAATCTTCAAAAGAAGCAGAAGAGGCATAAAAAAATAAAGAATAAAAGAGAGAAATAAAGAGATCTGCCTCAAAGAGATCTGAGCACCAAAAATCAACAAGCCGACATGTGAACAGACCAAAACTTCGAACAGCAAAAAACTTTCATTAAACATCAAGTGTGACCAATAATTTCTGTTTTTCTAGCATCACTAAAACAAATTTCAAAACTAACAAGTGCTTCTGGACACTGTTTTCCATTGGTCAAACAAAAAGAGAACAACAGATGCCGTTGACTGATTCAATGTGACAGGCTAGTCAAGATGCTCAAGACAAACAGGGGTGCATTTGCCGTACAACTATTTAACTCACTGATTAACTAATATAGTATGATGCATTAAGAAAATAGCCAACTAGTCATGACTGTTTCCCATAACCGTAGTAACATGGCGCATCTCGTCATTTGACCATATTGCTTCAACAATCATTAATGATGTCACATGCATTTAATAACTCCTAGTAATTAATCATTTAGAGATCTCCGAGATGCTGCTGTAACGAACATGGCACCTTATGACTACTTTACTATTTTTTGTTTCGTCATTTTGATTTTGGTGTTTGTTTCTCTCTTACATCATACTCCAGGGTTCCATTAATCTATCCAAATACACCCAATATTCAAGATTTATTAAGTCCACATGTCATACTAACAAAATGTAATGAATGAAATAGAAAGTACTGCATGTTAGCTTGCTTATTATGCCCAAGAGCGTGATCTATTAAGTCCATATGTCATTCTAACTAGAAACTATGCTTTTACCACAGGTCAAGAGCTGTAGCTCCAACCACACTACTTTGCAAAGCAGTTTGTAAATGTTCATTGGAACTGTGGATTTGGGAAAAACAAAATGTCTGTAAACTTAAAGTGCTCATATTATGCCATTTTTGATGTTCCAAATATTGCTTTGGGAGTCTCCTACAGTAGGTTTACATGCATGCAAGGTCAAAAATGCTTTAATTTTCTCAAAATATGCATTTAATATCACCTCATTTTCCAGTGATTCTCAAACAATTTGTTCAAAGCAGTTCTAAGATTCAATCTCTAAACCGCTTCTTTCCATGAGCCTACTCTGCTCTGATTGGTCAGATGGCCTAGTCTGCTGTGATTGGTCTACCGCGTACAATGTGTGTCAGAAACGATACGCCTATTTCAATAGGTTTATATTTTGAACACTCAACAGAAAATATAAACAAATAGGGTTGTACTGCTGTGAATTTTAACCACTGATTCTTTGCAGCCTCATCTTTCGACAGGGTACTGAGCCATCTTTCAAGAGCAAGTGTTCTGTGAATCCTGCATTGAACTCTCCGAAACTGTACTGCTGAGGTACAGTGGAAAAATTAATTATAACCACTGATTCTTTGCAGTCTCATCTTTTGGAGGTGAAAATAAAAAAATTTACTTTCACAGCGTAGTACACAGCCTCTTTTCGACATGATGTTACCCACATGAACAAGCTACAGTGTTTGAGGGTGGGTCAGTTTCTTCACGGCTGGACAACATAGATTATAGGTGGGTGTTATGCAAATGTGTTACCCTGTGTCGTGTAGCCTCATGGAAGTGGGATCCGAATGACTTGTTTAGGCTGTTCAGAGTTGATTCTTTCTTTTGGGAGACAATAACTTTTTCTATCGTGCAGTTTCAGCTTTGCAACTTTGCAGATCATTTATATTCACATTACACAATACATGAAAGGCAGTATTTGAAATGGCATAATAGGGGCACTTTAAAGGATAATGCTCTGGCTAAAATGGTAAAATTACCATTACCATCACCCATTACTCTTTTCTATGGATTGTATTCTTGTAGAGCACCGCTTTTTTGAAAATTAACCTACAATTGGCTTACAGGGATACAAGAAAGTATTATATAAAGGGATATACAAATCCCAAAGGAATGTCCTGGGTTCAATAAAAGTTTAAGTGATCAATTCAACAAAAGTTTGAACAAAAATACGAGCAGCACATTTGTGCTTTTAAACTCTCCAGAATGTCTTGCCCCATTGACTTCCATTAATGTCATGCAATATGTGCTTGCTTTCACAAACTGAGTCTTCTCTGTGGTAATTTACAACATGCCACAGATGCTGTTGGGCAACTGTAGCATGCAAACACAAACTTGTGTTTTATATCAATTTAATTACCTGATAAACATAATTCAGAGAGGCATTTTATGATGGCCATCCCATCTAATGTGCAAACGGAAGTAACAGATCTTAAAGAAGACACGGGTCCTTCAGTTCCCATCAGCGCTATTGTGAAGTAAATCACACTGAAGGGTAGTTGACGCGTATTATGTCCACAGCCTGAGTGATGAGTGCTTAGTGCATCATTCGGGAAAAGGCCATCAAAGCACAAATGTTCCTTGTAGACTCTCAATTAAAGGGTTAGCTCACACAAAATTTTTAATTTACTCACCTTCATGTTGTTCCAAACCTGTATGACTTTTTTATTCTCTAGAACACAAAGATATTTCTTTAAATTCAATTTTCAAAAATTCTAAATATTTTCTTTTATGTATAGTACTCAATATACTTCAAGTGAAATCTAATAAAATCAGCTCAAAATAAAGTTTATTTTGTGTTTTTTTTTTTTTTTTTTTTCTAATTTAAAAGTAACACTGACAATGTTTCTTTTATAGTTATACAGTAAAGCTACTTGCTTCAAAGCAATCTAATTTATAAAGTGCTATATAAATAAAAGTGTTGAAGTCTTAATTGGAAGGCCTTAAAGAAAGTCATACAGGTTTGTAACAAAAATCAATTTAATTAAAAAAAGAAAAAAAAAAACAACATTCATACAAAAAAGCCCTTTAATTAGAAAAAGACGTTAGGAAACAACATGCATACATTAATAATTATTAAAAATGCTTATTAAAATACTTTTAAAATTAAACTAGTACATGTCAACCTTCCAAATTTATTACAAGTCAAATACCCATAAGACACAAACCTGGTCTCAAAATAGTTCAGAAGGGCACAGATCAATAACAAGACACAGACAGATATATAAAATACAGTGGGACACAGAAAGGAGCTGACAGTTATATGATTAACATTGACTGGAGCCGAAGCGTCTACACCTCACTATAACAAAGCACTGAGGGCTCCCTTGGGAGGTTGCATTGGTAAATGAGACGCAGTAAAACAGAAACTTGCCTTGCCGATGTATGTGCATGCAAGTGTGGGTGTGTGTTTACTTCAGCACCAATTACAATGCTCCTTGCAGACTCATCTGATGTAGAACTGGTGAATAAATAAATGTTTAGTACTATTATAAAATAGAAGAACAGACAACAATAATGGGAGGGAGAGAAAGAGAGACAGTGACAGAAGCTCTCCAAAGGCAGTCAAATGCAGGATTAGAACAAAGGGTGGAGAAAGAATTGAGCAGACAATGAGAGTTCAACAGATGTGGGTGGAGGAAGAAAGAAGTAAACAGGACATCGGGGCAAATTTACATGTTTTGGCAATCTACGCAAGGAGACTCAAAAAGAGCGGACAAATATGTCTCTGGGAACAATGAAACAAGTGTTTAAAAGAGCACCAAAGAAAAGAGTCTTCGCTGACTGTTGTTGTTTTGCTGTTGTTGAGGGGACATTAATGTTCATTTGCAACTATTACAGTGAACAGAAGGTAATATTTGTCAAGTCGTGTTCAGTGTGGGATTCTCAGGCTCTTGAGGGAATGTGCAAATACTCTTAACTCTGGCTGGTAAACACCAACGTGTCAGAGGTCATGAGGGCGTGAACATGCAAAAGGTCATCGTGGGTGGCTGATGGAGGTAAAACCAGGACACAAAGAGAAGTGAGGTATTAAACAAGAAGCACGACCACACACAACACGCAAGGAATCCCTATATGAGGTGTATAATTGAAGCATTGCTGACGGTTGCTGCCGTGACTCATATCTGTATGTCAATACATAATTTCAACCTCCAGGCTTATTACTTGACATTTTTCCTTGACTTGTTATCTATGGAGACAGATTAGTCTCAAATATAATTCACGCAAAAAACACGATTCACACATGCGTAGACAATTTCACATGCATGAAACCTAATTCACGTACACACAAAAAAAAATCACGTGCGTGAAAAAAAAAATATATTCACAAAAAGCAATTCACACGCGCAAAATATAATTATATATTCATAAAATACAATTTCACAAATGCAAAACACAATTCGTAGATATACAACTGTGCACAAAAATGTACGAGTGTCTGAATGTACAAATCGTCCAATCAGATGCGAGCTTACCATTCAACCAATCATATCATGTGTTTTTTGAGACTTTCCTGGCAGAGCTCTCTTCCCACGTGGGTCTTTAGCCAATCAGATGCGAGCTTACCATTCAACCAATCATATCATAAGCCACTGAGATTGCGATCAAGGAGCACGATTCTGCGCACCTTTTGCGCAATATGGATTAATTAGAACGGAAATTAAGCCTTTACATCAGTAATCCCATAGACAGTATAAGAAATGGACACAGCGACCCAATTGGAACTCAATTGAGACAAGTGAAGCCCATTTTTAGCGATTTTTAGAACTTCCGTTTCTGACGCGCAGACTCAAACTAAGCTTGATGACGTCAGCAACCTGTCTGACAGATGTAAAATCTTCTAGTAGCTGTGCGTGCAAACTGCCATCGTTAATCTTGCAGAGACGGCGAGCTTGAGCGGGGAGTTCTTTGGCGTGAGTGAGCAGGAGTAAGTATTCTGATTAATTATTTTGTATAGTATTTTAAAATGTAACGCCAGGGCTTCTATGGGCTTCTCTCTTGACGTCTCCCCGATTGCCTGCGAGCTTCTGAACACACTCTCGGTGGCTTATGATATGATTGGTTGAATGGTAAGCTCGCATCTGATTGGCTAAAGACCCACGTGGGAAGAGAGCTCTGCCAGGAAAGTCTCAAAAACACACACACACAAATCCGAGTGGATTCGTAGTAAATGACGATTTGTACATTCAGACACTCGTACATTTTAAACATTCAAAGGTTTTTGTGCACAGTTGTATATCTACGAATTGTGTTTTGCATTTGTGAAATGTATTTTATGAATATATAATTTTATTTTGCGCATGTGAATTGCTTTTTGTGAATATATTTTTTTTTCACGCACGTGATTTTTTTTTTTTGTGTATGTGAATTAGGTTTCATGTATGTGAAATTGTTTACGCATGTGTGAATCGTGTTTATAACGACTGTAACAACAATTAAACCTTATATAAACACATGGATGGCTTATTACTTGACATTTTTCCTTGACTTGTTATAACATTATTATAACAGCTGTTATAACATTTCCTCTTTTTATATACACCCTGGTAAAATTACTTCATAATTAATAACCTGTTATAAACAAACAAATACATAAAATACAAAACAATAATGTAAAAAAATATATATATTAGCACAACTGCCCTATCTGGCAATATTTTCCAGAATTAATAAGCCAGGTTCATTTACTCTTATTTCCCCCCACGATATCTGTATTCCTTGGAAGTTTAGCATTAATTCTTTCCTTGAACTTGCTTGTTCTTGCTGCATTGAATATCTTTAAGTGTGTTTGCAGGATGTATTGTTAAAGGAAATTACTTTCTGTTATGGTATAAAAAAAGTTTAATTAAATTAAAGTGTAAAATTAATATTTTTTTTATTTGTGTTTGTCCATTAATTTATTTAGAATTTATTTAGAATTTATTTAGAATTTGAATCAGTATATGAATCAGTATATGAATTTTAAAGAAAATTATTTTAAAATAACTTAACTTTAATAAATGTTTTAAAATTGCAAGTCTATTTGTATTTACTACCTGGAATGTGAGCTTTGAATATAGATTTTCTAATGAATTCCGGTCCGTTTCTCCCACACACAGTCTCCATCATTATGACAGCATGTCTTTTTCTTTTCTTTGAGGAGAAGCATTTATGAAAATGACACAAAAAATGGCTCCCTAAAGCTTCCCTCATGTCTTTTAATCCTTATTTAATCCTTATAATATTTTTTTAATATTTTAGATTAATTTCTCTATTCCATATCAATTAGATTAATTGCTGAAACATGTATGTCATTGATATGAGCTACCATGTGGTGCTTCTGGCTCATTCATCTTAATACAGCAGCAGGCCTCTACAACATCCCAGAAAGCAGTGCCAGCGGTAATTCAGTTATCACACACACACACACACACACACACACAAAGACACACACACACACACACACACACACACACACACACACACAGTCACATGTGATGCTGTTTACCTCCTGTGCCAGATTGTTTCTCAGTTTTCATTAAATTAAGCATTGCACACAGAAGTACGACCTCAACATACACTTCATCAGAGAAATCCAAAGAGAGAAAAAGAGAGAGGGAGCTTTCACAATGATATACCGCTCCCACCCAAATTACAAATGGTATTATGGAAAGTGGATATAAATATTCAACAGCTGGTTAATGAAAAGCGCATAAATATCATTTACATGATCACCTATATGGAGCTGTATCAATACAAGCAGGGAAACTAAAGTGAAAAATAATGAAGCGTATTTATGAATATTTATTTGATACATAGTTTCCCATGCAATCATGTTTAATAAAACAATACACCTCAAATAGCCATTACAAAAAAAATATCAAAATAAAACAATGCTAATATCCATTAAAAAATCAACATAAAAATAAACATGTCAAAACTGCCACTGCTGATTAAAAAAAACATCATTCTTCACACTTCACTTCACACTGGAATAACAACTAAAAAATAGACAGAAATTACTACCCTGACACACTGTTAGTGTTGTACAACTGTTTTCTAATGTACTGCACACTACAATGTGTAAAATGTATAGCCTATTGCATATTATACATATATATATATATATATATATATATATATATATATATATATATATATATATATATACACACACACACACACACACACACACACAAAAAAATATGGAAAAGATCCTATGAAACAATACTGATGACAAGATCAGGTATAAATATGCTTATGTTGTGTGACAAGTTAACAGAGGAATGAAAAAGGGGGGAAAAGATCCTATGAAACAATACTGATGACAAGATCAGGTATGAGAGATTCCTGACAGCTCATCACCTTTAGCACTGGAAGAACATCTGGACTGTCAGTGTGTGCAGAGACACACCCAGACAGACAGATGCTTAAACAACAAGAACATGTGTTTGTATGTTACACCTACAATGAGCAAGAGGTCTAGAAGGCAAACGCATCTCCATATGCACATGAACACGCACCCGTCGCTGTCAGTGAAAGTGTGTACACACTGTGACGGTGAACATAAATTGGGGAGCAGCTGTGGAATTAATGTTGCATATCTGAAAGGACAAAGAAGGGGACACCAGAGAGATTGAGAGAGAGAAAGAGAGAGAATACATAAGGAAAGATAATTCAATAAGCCTGC
This sequence comes from Cyprinus carpio, assembly GCF_018340385.1. Taxonomy (NCBI): domain Eukaryota; kingdom Metazoa; phylum Chordata; class Actinopteri; order Cypriniformes; family Cyprinidae; genus Cyprinus; species Cyprinus carpio. The sequence continues at coordinate 30,120,018 of NC_056576.1, forward strand.
ATGTAGCCGCTGATAGTGTCATTTATTTGCATGTTTCCTTTTCTGTTTCAGTCAAAGAATTATGCAAATCAGATAATGGTGCCATGCATGACCATAAACTTTGAGTTGAACGCATTGTGCAGTGCATGCATCGTGCAGGTCATTTCTGTGACGGATGCAGCAGACTATCACAATCTGACGTACTTTACTAGGACAGTAGTGCTGTCAAAAATTCTCATTCTTCTGGCTAAAAAGACCCAAAATCATGACATCAGATTAACTGACAAATCAAATGCTTTCTAGAACAAGGACATCCCCTTCTGGTTTTACATGGACTGCAGGTGAAAGAACTGAAATCCTGTCCACAAACATCCTTTCATTAATTCGCCCCAGAAAGAAAGAGAACAGAAAATATCAAACTCCAGTTTTCTTCCTCATCCCCCTTCCTCAATTAAAGATTAATGCAGGAAGCAGTTTTCTCTCTCTTTAAAGAGGATGAACTGTGAACTCTTAATGTGTTGCTCCCCCGCAGATATATCATGGGGCTTCATTTCTTCAGCTGCTGGACTCTCATGTTGACAGATGCTAACAATAAACACAGCAACAGCACTCAAGAAGCCTTCATAAAGAGAACAGGCCAACTGCAGAGAGAGAGAATACTATATTCTACATTTTTTACAATTTCTGAAAAAAAAAATAATAATAATACCTGCAGTGTATATAGACTTTATGATCAGAATTTTGGTTCAGTGTGAAAGTGCTGATTATTACACTGACATTACTTAAAAAACAGTCAAGCAGAATATTCTGCTTAAACACATACAGATTAATTGCTACTAAGTGTTTTCAACAAACTAAATATCTTTCAATGATTTGATAGTAAATTTGGTTTGCAGACTACAGGACTGTTTAAATCATTAACTCTAATTCTGAGCAATAGTGCATTAGCAAGCACCACTAATTACTGTACATAGCATGTCTTTACAGGATAAGGTCATTAACTACTAAACTTCATCAGTTCATGTACAGCACTGAGTATGGAAAACTTAACTTTACATGATTTGTGCTGCAGTGATTGAAGCAGCAATTTGAAAATGTCACACAATCTGACAGAAAGCACTTTAGAAATTCCTTTGCGGATGAGTTATGAGCTGTGTCTGAGATCGGGACACGAACCCAGACTGAGAAGCCTGATGGAGAGGGGCACAGCTATGGAGAAAGCAGCTGTTTAATTGGCTTAGTTGATAGCATATCAGGACTTGCTGGGGGGCAGATTGTTTTGGAGAGGGCAGCTGGTGTTACTGCTCTTTATGATTCATCAAGTTTCATGGAATAAAACTGTTGTGTGGGATTTTGTACATTTATAGAAATACTGTAATCCACTTAAAAAAAAAAAAAAATCATCATTCCTGACCAGTTCCAAACCAGTATGAATTTCTTTCTTCTGTCAAAATGATGAGGTATTTTGCAGAATGTAAAAACTGCACTTTTCCATACACCAAAAGTAAATGGGGATTTAAAATAAAAAGGTATAATCCAAGCACCTGAAAAGCATCCCATGTGACGTAAAATAAATTTTTCTGAAATCATATGACACTTAATCATATGATAAAGTTGTCTGAAATCAAACGACTCTTTCATGCAGGAATTATGACAAAATGTTTAATTTTTGAGTGAATGTTAAAGCAAACATGAAATTAAAATAACTTTTATTTACTTGATGTAAAATTGTAAAAGTTGTACTTTGTTGATTGCATGTTCCTGGATTAATTTGTGAATGTTTTCCAAAAAAAACTCTAATATTTATTCATAAACTAACTTGTTCTTCCACTGAAATGACTTCCACTGAAACTTTTATACTGATGTACCTTAACGGTAGTCAATAATATTGAATATCCTGTTTCACTTGAAAATAAGTCACATTAGGGAAGCAAAATGTGATGCAAACGACAATTCACATTGACTTCAGCACCAATTTACACATATTTTAGCTCTGTGAGAAAATCATTCCTGATAAAAATATTGATTTGCCAATGAGATAATTACTTTTTTATATAGAGTGTCTCAGAAAGGTCTGTGTTGGAAAACAAGATGTTCAGTGATCACAGTTCCTCATAGCTGCCCATCCATCATAGCCCTTGTCAGCTCTAACAAGGTCTTCATTAACATAATGACACTCTGAGCAATGTGGCCAGTCGTCCCAATTACGTCTGATTGCTGCAGCTTCCCTGACTGATGGAACCTCTGCAGAAGCTCTGAAGAACATTTGAACACATCCGTAAGCGCACTGATGAGGGTCTCCATTTGCTTGGGGGGTTCACAACAAGCTAATGGCAATCAATCTTCACATCTCAAGGGCAGGACTTCATAATGTCCACCATTCTGAGAGTCAATTATATTACATTGGGATTTTTTTTCTTGGATGCTTTGTTTAGACAAAGAGAGTGAATGATTGTTTATGAAGGAGATAAACCTCTCTCTCCTTCATCTTCTCAAGCTATCACTCCTTTGCTCCAGTAGATGAATGAAGCTCTATCCATCCGTTTATTCTTCTTAACTACGCACTCTCTCCATCTGGATGGCTGCCAGGTTTATGTCCATGGGAGGGGAGGTAATTCTGTCTCATTACTATATGGATGTACCATCATTTATCATCTTTGGGGAAAAACAAGCATACACAAACAATGAATCTGAAACAAGCACTCTATTCACATACAGAAAAAAAACACAAAAATCAGAAATAGAAAACAAAAATGTAAAAATGCTGCTCTTAGAAAATTGTCTCTCTAATGAGACTTTTTTCTGAATCCTATCCAGAGAAAGAAACTCTGGTGATCTTAAATGGGTGTTCAAATCAACTGATTTTGCTTTAAAAAAAATTAGTTTTGACAAAATAGATCTCAACAAGGTATTAAACTGTGATTAGGTTTGCCAATGAATGAAACTCTTCCAAGATCAAATTATTTGAGCTGTGATGATAATTTTCTAGCTCTATTCTTCTATTATATCTCAACAGTTGTCTTGTTTGTGTCTTTTTTTTTACTATTATTTATCCTAAAAAAAAAGAACTTGTTGATATTTAATGAAACTTTCTTCTTTGGAAATCAAAAGATTATATTTTGAATATCAGTGAGGTTCAAACAACATTGGAGCCCATGTACTCAGTGTATGGACAAAACAAAACAAAACAAAACAAAACTAAACTAAACTAAACTAAACTAAACTAAACTAAGCAGACAAGACAAAACAAAATAATACAAAACACAAAACAAAAAACAACAAAACAAAAAACAAAAAACACAACAAAACAAAACACAAAACAAAAACAAAACAAAACAAAACAAAACAAAACACAAAACACAAAACAAAAAACAAAAAACAAAAAAACAAAACAAAACCACAATGCTCAAAAAAACGAAACAATCAAAAGTTCAAAATACAATATTTTGTGTTGGATGAACCTATCATTTTATGTCTCCTCTAGTTATGAAAGAACAGCTTTTGAGAAATAAAATGTTCCTCTGTATACTGAATAATGAAGTTCTGCTGTGCTGGCTGCCTTCACATTCTTTTCACACCTTCTATCAATACTGTGTGTGTGGCTGTGGCTGCTCTTCTTGATAATACCTGTCATCATAGAGGACAGAATATCTGCATTAAAGCGTTCAGCCTCTAAACTGATCAAATGAAATGATTCATTAATGTCAGCACTGTGGAGAGATGGATATGAGCAGGCCTCTATTCTAGATGATGCCTGCAACCTCTGCCTTGACCTCTTCAGGAATCGATGAGTAGTTTTGCCTCTACACTTTACATAATGTTTTAAATCATCTCTCTGTCTCACAGGATGTGTGAAATCAATACTCAATACCCAGATATAACACGAATGAACGTGCATGTGTGTGACAATGTGCTGGCGGAGGTAGATTTGATTTAATAATGTCAGTTTTATTTGGACTCATTCATCATTCCATAGCACACAAAGCTCTCCTTCAGTCTTGTGCCAAAGAAACTAGAATGGCATGCCGTCTAAAGTATGCTAACTTTTTATATGCATGAAATATGCAGGTGCACCTACTGCAAATGTGCAGAGTACAAATAGAGATACTGTATACTAGTGTTGTCACAGTACCAAAATTTCAGTATTCAGTACCAATACCAGTGAAAATCCACGGTTCTCGGAACCAAAGCAAAACACAAAAACATGCTGATTAACAAACAAAAATTTGGTTGACCGGGTACTGGGTACCACCTGTACTTAAGAAAAACTGGTAACATAAAACGTAACATTTTTGTTTTTTTAGTACCGAAGTAACGGGTCTTTTGACAACACTGTATACCACAATTCAAAACGTTCAACTGTTTCAGTTTGATGAATGACACGAAAGCAGTATCAGCTGCAACAACTGCTATATACTTTGCAGTTGGTTCTGCTAGGACCCAATTCTCAATACTTAGGTCACTTTTTCAAAACTCTTAACACAGTTATCCTAACAAATTTTCAGCTTGGCACAGCAGTTAATTTCTCATTCAAAATGCACAAAAACTACAAAATCACTTAATGCATGTTTCAAATCATTCTTCCATAACACTAGGAAAGATTGCTACCAAACAAACACACTTTATCACTCATAAAACAATGTCCTAAAAACAATAACAACAGATAGCATTATATAATTTCTTCACAAGATTGACAGCTCTCTACTGTTTAGAAATCACTACAGTACTGCATGTTACATGGTCAATGTTTGCATTACAGTACATTATTATTCCTAAGTTTCCCCTTTTGTATAGATGGTAATGAAACTAAAAGACTAACAACTGTGTACATGTTCAGCTACATCTAATTGTTTTGACAGTATATTTCATTTTCTAGATTTGGTACACATTTCAACTTGGTATTACTGTGGAAATGAAAGGGAATTGCTGTCTTACTCAGTAATGTATCGTTAGGTTTTGAACTTAAGTTTAACTGTTTTGGGGAAATGGGCTCTTGTGAAGCTGGTCTTTATGATTGATAGCTTCATTTTTATCTCTTTTCTGGTCACACGAGTGTTAATACTGACATATGAGACACTGATGTACCTGCTAATCTTCTCTCCTCTCTTCTCTCCTCCCTCTCATTTCTCTCCTCTCTCTCTCTCTCTCTCTCTGAGTTGGCTGCTTATAAGAGGAAATACATGTTGCATTTCTCAATCTTCTGTGCAGCAATATTCTAACAGTCTCTGTCCCTCTATCTCACAGGCACACACGGACAACCTGTGCTTAATTAATTCAGGTTGAAACACGCTTGAGTGAGGCTATCACCACAGTCCAGATGTTGCACAGACCCTTTGTTTAGCCCAGCGCCCGCACACAAACACTATATAACAACACCTGCTTCCATCAATTCACTGAATGATACCGTTATTAAAAATTAAAGGGTGCTGTTTTTTCATTCCTTTATCTTTTTCTTGCACTCTGCTCCATGAGGCTATCACTGTGATATAAAGAAAACGGACATACCAATCCAAGACACAAAGATAACATCAGAGTTGTGAGGTGAACATCAGAGGAAACACACAGACACACAGACACACACACACACAATGAAAAACTGTAGGTAAGACATCGGCCAGGTGTTTGGTTGCACTGAAATCAATTACATCTCTTTATTTTTATTTTTCAGTGTCCAAAGGAGCTTTACTGGCATGATAAATTTGTTTTACCATAACAAATCATTCATAAACATTACATACACACACATAAAGGACACAATAAAAGATCAATACTTTCGTTTAACTGATTTTCTTTTCAACACTATCTTACAACTAATTTAAAACATTTTTAATTATTTTACTTTTTGTTTTCTTTTTTTGTAAGAGATTTTCATTTTAACAGTGTAAAAAATATCCTATCAAATTTATGGTAAAAAAAAAAAAAAAAAACTGGAAGCTGTGGTTGCTAGTAAAATTATTGTAAGAAAATATGGTGACAGTTTTAGTGTTTCGGGGTGGCATATTGTCGCCTGTATATTTTTAACCTTATAACTCATAACCACATATTTCATGAAGTGATAAAATGTTAATATACCTACTTGTATAAATATTTAGTTTTACAGTACAGTACAGCTTGTGTAAAAATGTTACATTTTTCACAGGCATTTTTAATAATAAATAATATATTTATGATCAAAATTTGACTAGGCATCTTAATTTTTTATGATTAAAGATTTGAGGACAGGCTTTAACTAATAAAAACACTAATATAGAAAAAATGCCAATAGTAAAGTGCACTTACAGTTTGCATACTGCTTTGCATACCATTTAAAAAAAAAAGTAAAATCTAAGCCATACACAAAATACACTGTATGCTACAGTAAGCAGTACATTAGTATTCCATTCTAAACATATATTTGATCTGTACATCACTGAGACTTTAGTGAGTTTACTAAGCAGGTCTGAAGTCACACACTAGACCAGTCAGACAGGGATCGCAAAATTTTAGTATCCCATAAAGCACAACCTTTCCAGCATACAACAAGAACTACTGCCCATAAGTCTCTGCCTTTCTGCTCCTTTTCCTTTATATTCAGATCATTCTAAAATTTTGACCTTTTATAATATTACTTTTTCCTTCTATATTTCTATATTTTCCCAAGCAATTGCAAACAATACTAGCAAAGAGAAAATGAGAGAGAGTACGAGTACATGGTTCATAATACTCTAATCATATGTGTCTATTTTATGGTACACCAGCGCATCAAAAAATACAAAACAAACCCACCAATTATTTAGTATCCCATAAAGCCTGCAGCACAGTAGTTAGCCAGTGTGAATTATAAGATCAGTAAGAATGGGACACCAGCGCCTCCCAGTATACCACATCAACCCATTACTTACTGTAACCTGTGTTCAAATATCTTGTACACACTGTGGTATTAAAACCATTCCTGAGCAGACACACTACCATTAAAGTCATTTGTCAATTACCTGACAAATCACAACTAACAAAGAAATGAAATCCACCGAGTTTAAAAATGTTACACAACTATAGTTATGGTTTTACACAGATCAGTGTTGGGAGAGTGATGTTTCCTTGTGAGAGAGTTATGAATCTGCACTTAAATCTCTATTCAAACAAAACAAAAAAATCATTCAATGGAACAAAAAGAGTGCAAATGCCAGTTGGTCCCACGTCTCAGAGGAAATCCACTGACAACATCTCGTCTAAGTAAAGGTCTTGTGTGTTTCATGCTGTATGTGTTTGTATTCTGTTGTCCTCCGCTGTCCCTCTGTAATCTGTCACATGCACAATTACAGACAAAAGGCGCAAGATTACACACAATTTTTAGTGTGAAACAGAAATGCACCTGCATAAATGAGTATTTGACAGTGCCTGTGTGTTTATGTTAGCCTGTGTGTTTGGAGTGTAGCTCTCACACAAGTACGCGCATGTCGAGGGCACATGCTTTTCCATTTAAATCATTTTGAAATGCTTCTCCTTGATGAATTATTGATATCACAAAACCGACCCCACAAAGCAACACACATTATAATTGGTGAAGCTGCAGTGGATGGTGTGATTTACTGCAGGGTTAGTTGTGCATGTGTGGGGGAAAAGGATGCAATGTGCACCAGTGTGCATTTGAATTGATTTATTGCACATCAGCACTCAATGCATTGTTAGGTTTACTTTTTCATACTTATTCATTTGCCTCCGGCTCTTTTCTATCCGATATCACACGTGAATCTTTCTCATCTTTGTCACTGCAGAATGAACCCTGAAGTCAGGACATGCCATGCAGAGAGTGATAAAAATAGAACAATTGTCATTAGAAAGATAGTGATGGAGAGGAGTAGTATATCCACAAAAGAATAAAAATCTGTCTCTTTTTCTGTGTGGTGAGGGGGGATGAGATAGTCTAGACCTCCACATGTTTGTTTACTCGAATGCAGACTGATACACACTTGACTGCCAGACTGAAGGACCTCCCAAGAGCGTTTTATACACTACACTTGCCATCAGGCTCTGTCTCCCATCACTGTAAGCTCAGAGGATGTGTGGAGATCAATGAGAGCCTCACATACAGTCCTAATGGAGAACCATAGAGAAGAGAGATGTGGAGGACTTTACAGCGACTGTAAACAACAGCAGAAAGACAAAGACAGAAAGACACAGGAGGTCCACTGAGACCGTCTAAACTTCCAGGTCTTGTCTGACAATGTTAAAATCACATATACAGGAAAAATGGAACTGTTCAGAAAATAGGAAATAAATACTGACATGAGACATAAACAGCTGTCCCACAATAGAAAAATCTGTGTTTTGCTACATCAATTATTATGCAATTCTTTTCAATTTAATATTTTTTTAATAAAATTTATATTTATCTTAAATTCACTACAAAAATCAAGATTTGCTATGCTGAATATAATGATATGCAAGAAAATAAAACACTTTACAGATTCACTTCTAAAAATTTTAAAAATGTATACACTGAATGTTTGAATGTTTAAATATGAATGTCAATTTTAAGCTGTAGTTTCACCTCGGGTTTCATCAAGGAATATTATCAAGGAATATTCATATATATATATATATATATATATATATATATATATATATAATATACACACACTTTATATATATATATATATATATATATATATACACATATATACACACACACCTTTCTATTCTTTAAACATTTTTTGTGAAATGTAGCATTGTTTCCACAAAATTTTTTATTTTGTTGTTAGAATTGTTAGAATATTGCTGCACAGAAGATTGAGAAATGCAACGTGTATTTCCTCTTATAAGCAGCCAACTCAGAGAGAGAGAGAGAGGAGAGAGAGGAGAAACATTTTTTATCATTGATTATAATTAGAAATGTTACTTGAGCATATTAGAATAATCTCTGAAGGATCAAGTGACACTAAAGACTGGCGTAATGATGCTGAAAATTCAGCTTTGCATCACTGGACTAAATAACATTTCAAAATATTAATAAAACAGCTATTTTAAATTGTAATAATGTTTCACAATATTACTGTTTTACCGTATTTTTTATCAAATAAATGCAGCCTTGATAAGACCCCAAACTTCTAAACGGTAGTGTAAATAAATAAAATACATAATGTCCCTTCCCATTTCATCTCTCCGGAGGACTCTCGGGGTGGTGGGGGGGGCAGTGCCGGTCTCTGTGCCTCCCGGGCTCTGTCTAAGTTTCCAGCACACTGGCATGATCTGATTCAGAAATAGGATGAGATCAGTGGGCTTACTGTAGGAGATGACAACAGAGAGGTAATGATATGTGCTTTTGTGGAGACACACACACACACAGAGACCTTGAGAGACCAATATTAGCCTCCATGGGGCGTCCAGTACACCGCCCAACACCATTATATCTGATACAAAATCCAATTTATCACAGAGAGAACGACATAGAATGAGGATTGACAATAATGTCAATGTCCAATGACTTTATGATAATAATTAACTTCAGTTGTATTAACATCAGTTATGTTATAAGGAGTCCCATCCACATACTATAAAATCTGCTAATATCAGATGTTTCATTAAAATGATCGTTTCACTAACTGGATTGGCTTTACTTTCTTCTGGACACACTTAACATTTTTTATTATGTCCTCATTAGAAGCAGAGCTTTGGCATTAACTAGGATATAGCCACTTGTTAAGCAATTAAGGTCTAAATGGTTATTTTTTCACAGACGCTCTCGGTCCCTGATGCTCTGGTGCTGTGGAGGCACTAATTAAAGACACTTTCACACGCCTGTAAGGTTTTACAAAGCTAATTATTGTAAAACAGCACTGTATCAAAGAGATTAATGACAGAGTGGGATATGAATTGGCACAATTAGATGGTATGTAAACAGTGCAAAGAACTTGAGGATTCTCTATCATGGGATTTACTCGTTAATAAGCTACACTTCACACCTCAGAACCGTCAGGAAAAATCTAAACGTGTTTATCTTCTACTCACCCTCATGTTATATCTTTATGGACAGTGCTGTTATTGTTAACTAAAAATAAAATAAAATAAAATAAAATAAAATAAAATAAAATAAAATAAAATAAAATAAAATAAAATAAAATAAAATAAAATAAAATAAAACAAAATAAAATAAAATAAAATAAAATAAAATAAAATAAAATAAAATAAAATAAAATAAAACTATTAGAGCTGAAATAAAGTACTAGATGAAAAAAATAAATGTAAAAAATGCAATAAAATTTCTACTTATAAGAAAACGAATAAAAATAACAAAAATAACACAATTACTAAAACTTGAACTAAAATTAAAATTATATCTTTAAATCTAAAATTGAAAGCTAAATCAAAATATTACTAAATACTATATGAATAACGCACACATGCTTAACCAAATTCACATGCATAAAAAAACATTCACAAAATGTTTTACAAATGAAAAACACCATTCACAAATATGTACATGAATGTATTAAATTTTCAAATGGACCAGTAAAGCATTGGATTTGTGTGCGTATTTTGAGACTCAATTCAAATATGGATCCATCATACACTTTAGCCAATCAAATTTGAGCTTTTCAACCATGTTTATTTTTTCCACGTAGCATAAATGACACTTACTCTAAACAGAACTAGTTGCCACATAGGCTGTAAGTCAATTATACCAAAGTCATTTCAAACATCAAAATCATGCACATGACTATGCATGCAGCAAGAATATGTAACGATATAAAGAGAGTCAATTTTAACTGAAAGCTTGAAGTTAGGACAATTTAAGAGGTTTTCTTGTTTGGTTGGGGAAAGCTGTCACATTTTATATCACACTGCATATGTATTTTACTCCAAGAAGTCCTCTGAACACTGCCACTAAAACATGGTGGCTTTGGCGAGAAACAACCGTAGACACAGAAAATAAAAGGAGAATTAGTGTATTCTGACGGACAAAAATGAAATGCTTGGTGGCAATTTCCCCTCTGACCTCTCTCCTCAGCAGCCGTACACATACAGTATGATTGTGGTGGTAATTGCAGTGCCGGCAGCACGTCTCTCCTCAGACATGACAGTGAAGTAAGACGATGGCCTGCTGCTACAGAGCTTTTAGACAGAACGTCTCCTTCTGGCCTCCCACTTTCACACAGATGGCCAGTGTGACAGCTCCAGCTCTTGAAAGCTGTACCGCCATTGTGAGAGAATCTCCCACAGTGCTGACAACTCAAAAACTGCTGCGCGTGTGGCAAAACCCAAACAGGTGAAACACTACAGGAAAAAGACTCGCCCGGTTGGTTCACATCGATTTACTGTTGTGAAACACATGATTTTACAGTTATATCCAGCAGAGGTCTAGAAAAGATGAATGGTCAGCATGCAACCCAGAAAATGATCTGAGGTTAGATATGTGCTACAGTAGATGTTTCCTTGCATTATGATTCATAAGTTTCCCTTCAAATAATGTAATTTTTTTTTTCAATACAATCTATTGCAGTGTCCCTGGTCAGGCAAGTATGTAAAGGATTTGAGTTCATTCAGCACTGGCTAAGTCAAGTAAATGGGAAGTGACATGTTGTCAACACATCCTGCCAACAGAACAATCTTCACTGAGACTTTAGTTTCTGTTGCTCAGACAACCCTTGAAAATAAAACCTCAACTTCTACAACTAGGATGCTGTTTACAGTCTAACTTGAAACCTTTGACATATTCTGGTTACTAAAAAACATCTGCTATAGCCTTTGCAGATTCAATCCCAATTTAACTCAAAATATTGATTATTCAATATATAGCAAATATAATCCAGGGCTCCAGACCAACATTTGAGAGCAGTGGCACCAGCACCACTAAGTTCTACAGATGGTGGCACCAGGAGCAGATTTGGTAGCGCTGGGGGTGGTGTGTGGGGGTATTCAAAATAAAGATCATTTAATCATAAAATTACTATTGTTTTGCATTAATAAGTTCAGTTACTAAAAATATTCCATGTTCATTTCTTGTTTATTATTTATACAGATTTGACAGTAAAGCACTAAGCTTGAGTTAAGATGCATACAAAATTAGATTTTATTAACAACAGTAACAGGTGCAAAATCTAGTTTTTAAATACAGAATATTTATATATTCCACTCTTATTAAATGTACCATTATTCTTCTAGCTTATGGAACTGACCAACTTCAGTGATTATGTGTGATTTAGTAGAAAATTAAAGAAAAGTGTGTGACTTTTCTTACTTCATACACAAAAAAAAGTGTAAAATTCTGACAAAATCTGATTTCTTGGTGATTTGATATTTTATAATAGTGATTTTATCATTTCAAACTATAGAGAAAAAGTAGAAATTAATGATTAATAAGCCAATAAGTGCTCCTCTGCTGCTGTATTCTGATTATAATTGTGATTTGATGATTTTTGTGTTTGTGTTTGTTTACCACAAAGTATATTTTAAGTAATGCATTCTAATATTTCTACCACAACACCATGGTTACCGCTTCTGGTTTCCTGACGTATGTCAGCGCTGTTTATGACACAGATTTCTGTGCAGAATTTGAATGATTCTCAGTAAATTTTGCAGCAACCATATCATTGTGCGGCGAATTCAAACACTTCTCACTGGATCTCGCAGCAGTGTTGCATCTGTGCAGTAACAGTGTTGTGAAATCAACTTTGTCTCCCAAGTAAAGCTGTTCTGAGCTTGTTTGTTTGCTGAGCTTGGAGCAAGTCCACGCTGTGGGAGCTGAAACATAGCGGTTTAGCGTTTTCATTTCGTTTGCCGTGATAAACTGCTAGCGACACCTCACAAAAAAAATACTCACGTGTTGGGCAACGCGGTGGTCACGCTAGTGCGACTGCTCACAAAAATTAGTCTCACCGGCACAAAAAATGGTTGCAAAATGCGACCATTTGGTCACAGTCTGGAGCCCTGATAACGGTCCTCAATTAAAGACAGTTCACCAAAAAAATTAACATTTGCTGTTATTTTACTTACCCTCAGGTCATCCAAGATATAGGTGACATTTTTTCTTCAGCAGAACAATAAAAAAGATCTTTTAGCTGAAACCATGGTCCTTGGTGATTCACAAAACACGAGTCAAAAAAGACAACACGTTCTACGGATTATAGGTAATATTGTTGTAAATAATGTTTAGTTGCTTGCGCAGACTGATTGTTTCGCTTTATAAGACCTCAAAATATCGTCAGGGGGCAATGACATTAAATTTGTGTTTCCTGATATGTTTTTTTTTTTTTGACTCTCAAAGCAACAAAAAAACTTTATTTCATACAAAAAAAAAAAAATACACCCACTAAAGAAAAAAATTAACACAAAATAGTCATATAAAATTAACATAAAACATTTTGGGGTGAACTATCCTTTAAAGGGCACTTTTTTAGTTCAGGGATTCACAGTTACCATATATACATTATATACGTTATGAAATGGTCATAATAAATGTATTATATTTTTATGTTAATACTACTTACTGTTATACAAGTGCATATATAAACGACAGTGATTGAATACCATTCTGAGCACTCAATTTAGTAAAACATTACTTAATTTTAACAAGTTGTTTTTATTTACTATATGTTATATGTCTATTTATTTACTGTGTTTTACTTTATTTAAATCTTTATTTTAATCAGCTTGACTACAATGGCTGATTCCTCGGATATTAAAGAACACAACATAAGCCGTTTCAGAGCAATATCATAAATACTGAGATACAGTATATAAATGGAATATTGTCAAAAGGCTCAAGCTGATGAAAAATGAAAGTTGCTGCAACCATTTATTTAGTTTTTCAATGACATAATCTGTTGAGGCAAAGTCACATGACTTTTAATGCACAATGAGGAATTTATTCAGTTAATGTGTTTCCATCATTATTTATTTGCATGTCTTCTTATCAGATAATTATCAGACTCATTTTTACATTTATGCACATTTTATAATTTATGCGCATCTGGTGTTTCCATCCGGTGATATCCTAAAATTTACATGTAAAAAATTGTTTGGATGTAAACATAGCTGATATCAGAGAAAAAGTTATATGTACAGTATAATTCCTCGTTTAGAGCTGACAATGTCACTTCTAACCTAAAGGACTTTTAACCTTCCACTAATTGGCTGACATATTTAAGTGGTGGTGAGTGGCACAACCTAAATTACAGTCTCAGTAGAGCCGACTATCACAGCAGAGGATTACCCAGCATCCTGCCGCTCCAAACACAGATTATACAAACAAGGATTTGTCAAGATTAAAGCAGCAGATTTCAATTGTTCTGACTGAGCCAGAGGAATTAATCCCATCATTGGTTACTGAAGGCTGGCATATGAGGAGTGTGGTGTTACTGTACCTGTACTGAACACATGTGATACTGTGCAATATTCAACTACTGTGTTAAAGAAGATATTTCTTAAACAGTAGTTTGTCAAGTCAGTAGTTAAACTACCCTTTTAAAAATGTAGTTAGCAGTGAATCAGTCATCCAGATGTTATCTCTTAGCAGTCAGATACATATAATTCCCAATAATTCTCATTATAACTCTTAACTATATATTAAAACATTACCTAAGTTGGATGGCCAATTAATGGATTTAGTCAAGCGTATCTTATGCCAATCAGGATGGCCACAATAAGGACTGGGTTTTGCAGGAGTAATATTGTGACATATGGATTTTGACACAGTGTATCAAGCGTATCTTCTTCGTACAAATGTATCTAATAAAACTAATAACATTTTCTATATTGTGACATATGGATTTTGACACAGTGTATGCGTGTGTGTGTGTGTGTGTGTGTGTGTGTGTGTTTAAAGAGCGCCTAGAGATGTGTTTCCTCAAATAAGGCTGTTGTGACATATTCAAGGGATGTTGGGACGCTTCTGAACTTCTTGCGTCCACTGGCTGAGTGGGAGGACTGATTTCATCATCAAAGTGAACCACCGAGAACAGCCGCAGGCTACCAGATAGATTAGACAAGAGAGTTTAAAAATATCATGCATGCACAATAGACATACCGTCATGCTTTCATATCACTGCCAAACAGCATTGGAAAAAAAAAAGGTTTTCACTCAGTGAGCTGAATTAAGCTACAAATGATGGTTTCAGAATCATATTGTTATTCTCAAAGAATTTAATAAGCCACTAATGTATTATTTCTTAAAGGGATACTCCACCCCAAAATGAAAATTTTGTCATTAATCACTTACCCCCATGTCGTTCCAAACCCGTAAAAGCTTTGTTTATCTTCAGAACACAATTTAAGATATTTTGGATGAAAACTGGGAGGCCTGTGACTGTCCCATAGACTGCCAAGTAAATAACAGTGTCATGATCCATAAAAAGTATGAAAGTCGTCGTCAGAATACTCCATCTGCCATCAAACATGCAATCTGGGTTATATGAAGCGACGGGAACACTTTTTTTAAGCAAAGAAAACAAAAATAAAGACTTTATTCAAAAATTACTATGTCAACAGTCTCCTCTGTCTCTCTCCATATCACTGATGCTGTGTATGCTCTTCTGTATCATCCTTGTGGTGCGGATGATACAGAAGAGCATATGCACATCTGGATTGCACATCTGATGGCAGATGGAGTATTCTCACGAAAAAATATTCATTTTGGGGTGGAGTATCCCTTTAAGACCCATTCACACCAAGAACGATTACTATAATGATAACTATATAAGTATGTGCACATCAACAGACAATAACATTCTGCTGATTATAAGCACTCTTGAAGTTATCTATCACTTGAAATGTGCAAATTCGTTAAACTTGTGGATTCTGAGTGGCTGTCAATGTTTTTATTATTATTAATTCTGAAATTGATTCCAATGATATCGTTCTTCTATGTAATGTTTACATACCTATTCTCAAAGAACCAAATCTAAAATAAAAAAATAAAATATTAAACCATAATATCATTAACTATCACTTTACATATCTTTACTTTCCATTAAATTTACTTATCATTAAATTTACTAGCATTTTCTGAGTGAATTTTTTTTTTAATGTGTATACTAACTAATTTTGGAATTATTTGAATTTTCATTATATATAATAAATGGTGATGAGCAAGAATGGTCTCAGAACTGGCTTTAGCCAGTATTTAATATTGAATAAAGAAACACATAATAATATTTTTTTATTGACAACATTTTATTGAACATTAAACAGTCTTTGCCTTTACTCAGATATGAATAAAATAACACTTGGTGAAATGTAAAGTTGAGACAAAATATTTGAAAACATTTAAATAAATTTGAGACAAAATGTTTGAAATGAAAATTGTGTTGCTTTAGCTCATTTTAATTAAGTAAATAACAAGCAGTGTGTTTTTTCACTGGAAAATCTCTGGATTCTTGAAACTTCCACGTTTCTACATGGAAAACAATTCTTTAAGCCCACAGGCTCAAATCCTCAAGAACCTCAAATGCACGCACACGCACACACACACACACACACACACTCAGTCTCAATCTCACCGTAGCTCCTCCCTGACAGCACATGTTTGTGTGTGCATGCGAGTTAGTGCTGATCAAGGGATTTCCAGACATGATGAAAGAGCTTTAAAATGGTTGTGAAAACAGTTCATTATGTCTACAGATGCACAAACATGTGATTTGAGCGTGCTGGATAACTGAAGTGAGTGCAGGATGAGAATGTGTTGTCAATGAACATGTATGTGTTAAGAGCTGATGTGAGTGGCTAGTGTGTGTGTGGGAAGTGTTTAATGAAAGCCCTCTCTGAAGTGGGGCCAGGTGACATTTGGATGGTGGTGCTTAACCACTGAGCTATGATGGCTGATGACAGAGGATCAACTCAATATATACGTAGGTGAGGTACATGTATATGAGTAATGTTTGTAATTTGAACATAAGCTTTAAACATGCAGTGTACTGTGACCTACACTACAGCTTGAAGACCGTAAAGTCTCTCTCTCTCTCTCTCTCTCTATCTCTCTCTCTATATATATTATATATATATATATATATATATATATATATATATATATATATATATATATATATATAAATATACATATGTGTGTGTGTGTGTGTGTATACAGTATATATTATATATATATATATATATATATATATATATATATATATATATATATATATATATATATATATATATATGTGTGTGTGTGTGTGCGAGAGAGAGAGTCTATTTCTAGATTTACAGTATGTTGGATCATATAGATTTCTGAAGGCTTTACCTTCACAGAAATAAATATATTTCACAATATTACTCTTTTCATTGCATTTCTGATTTTAAAAATGCTGACTTGGTGAATATAAGATACATCTTTCAAAAAAATCTAAAGATATTAATTATTCCAAAGTTTGACCAGTAGTGCATATATTACAGTTTAAAATAATTGTATTCTATTTTATTATATTTTAAATGTAATTTATTCATATTCAGTGTCACATGATCCTTCAGAAATTATTCTAATATGATTTGGTAACACTTTACAATAAGGTTCATTAGTTAACTACTTTAGCTAACATGAACTAAGCATGCACAATACTTGTACAGCATTCATTAATCTTAGCTAACGTTAATTTCATAACATGAACAAACAATGAACGACGGTATTGTCATTAACATTAACAAAGATTAATAAATACAGTAATAAATGTATTGTTCATTGTTTGTTCATGTTAGTTAATACATTAACATTAAATAACGGAACCTTATTGTAAACTGTTACAGATGATTTGATGCTCAAGAATAATTTCTTATTATTATTATCAATTTTGAAAACAGTTATGCTGGCTAATATTTTTGTGGATAATGTCACACATTTTTTTGCAGGATTCTTTAATGAATAGAAAGTTCAACAGAACATCATTTATTTAAAATAGAAATGTTTGTAGCAATGTAAAAAATTTTTCATTTTAGTTTTGTTGTATATCGACAGTAAACCTCTCCTCGCACTCTTAAAAACCTTTTCTCCCTCTTGCTGACCTGGCTCAGTTTGTGATCTGTATTTCTGAATATGTGAATACAGAGTGTCTCCTTGCCTGAACTCTATGAACCCTCAAAATATGTGCACATTTTAGGGAAAGAGGGAAATGATGCTAGGATGCTGTTGCCATGGCATCACTGTCAATCACAGCAGTCCTAGTGTTAGCTGCACATTGACCCTTGCTGATCCTTTCTCTTGAAACTGACAGAATGTAAGAGAGAAGAGGGAATCAGGCCAAAGGGAAGGATGGTGCGTAGGAAGTACCTTTTATTTGAATCACTTTCATTAAATAGATCTCACTCTGCCTCGCTGTGCTTTTGGGTCCATCAGCGGTGAAGTTGATAAAAGCTGGCATTTGGATTATGGGATGTGTCCTTCAAACATATCCAACAAAACGGTTAAAAATGCATAGCAGTGTCCCTCTCGGATGAGGAGTGATCAGATCAATCAAACAGTATGTGGGCCAAACATACAGTATGTCTACTGAACTCAAACTGCTAAAGACTCTGTTCATTTAACCAGAGCACAGACTACTAAAGCGGAGTACTTCACATTGACAATTATATCATTTATTATGATGTATTTTGCCGTCAACTGGTAGAAAAAAAAAATTCCAATGCATTTGAAATTACATAATGGGTCAGTACTATATAAGAAAAGAAAAAGTGGCAAGCTCTTAGAAATGTTCTCTTTATATGCATGTTGATTTCAAATAGTTTTCAAATACTTTCAAGAAAAGTGTCAGTTTAAAAACTGAAAATTCTAAAAATGTAACCAAGTTAAAATAAAACATGCAATCTTGAGATATTATTTTCAAAAGTATGTACTTTTAATAAAAAATCTATTTATTTTTAATATAATATAGTAATATAATATAATTAGCTTTTTATGTTGTCCTGCACATTTATATGTTTCTGCCATTTATGATGTTGTTTTAGTGGACGTTTTTCAAACCTTAAAAAATAGAACTGACTTTGCCCTTAAAATATATATATATATTTTAAATTAAAAACATGTTCATCAAAAAGAAGACTTTTCAAGCATGTATGCTTTCTATGTGTGAATTGCATTTTTATGTATTTTTGAATAAATTATTATCCTGGCAGGAAATTACCAATACTTGTAATACCTTGTAATTTTACAGAGGGAAATTACCAACCTGTTTTATTTATTTTACAGAAGGAAATTACCAGTACCTATTTCATTAATTTTACAGACATTTAAACCTTCCTTTGAACCTAAAACACAACACGATGCAATATGTAATTCAAGCACTGCACAATAAAAAGAGATAATTAACATACAGTATTAACATGGTATATTGGGCCATATTTTTACAGACTTTTCTATGAGTCTAGACAGGACAAAGAAATAAGTGTCAGGTCACTAGCCCAAATGACAGACATTTTTTGCTGAACTAAATTTGTACATTCAGCACTCAAATTAGTTTCTGGCACTTTCCATCAAGCTGTGCCAAAAAATAACCTAAAAAAAATAGCAATCTCTATTTCCACAATCGTTCAGACTAAACAATCCCTTTATCCCAAGGCCAAACATGATTAAATGGCAAGAAATCTAGAAGATCCAGCCATACACAATTTTCAACCTCACCACGAGTGAAGTGCCATCAAATCCATCCATCCAGTGTCCTAAAACAAATAGAGGATGTATCAGTCAATTAAGACTTCTCTATTCATGCCATTTCCTTCCTGTGTGTTTTTTTTCTTTTAACTAGGCGTTTTTGAACGAGCGAGAGAGAATCACTTTACACCTTGTTGCATGCTCTAATAAAATCATCTCCTCTGTTTACAAATCACACACAGCCAGCTCCAGACACACACACACTCACCCGCTTCACCTGTGTGTGTTGTGTACAGGCTTTTAAATATCAGATTTTACAGAGATGCACACTTCCTCTGTGGCTCCACACTGTGTTAGTGCACTCAGAGCTGAAAATACAAATGAGGAGCAGTTCCAGAGCTTTTAACACCAATAATATCAAAATATAGACACACACCAACACAAATGCTCTTATCATCTAAGTAAGCTCCATTAGCCACCTCTCAGACTTCCCGCTGAAGCGTAATACAGTCTCCAGAGAGTCCGTCTTTCCTGTTCAGACACAAACAAAATTAATGTTGTTTCTCCTTACTAGAGTAGATGCTTTTTTAAAATCTATTCCTGTTCCAAACGGTCTAAATCTATCAACTATCACAATGCACATCTCAGACGGTTTGATCAAAGGCAACAAGTAAGTTCAGCAGAAGAGCACTGAGTTCAGAAGTTCACTGTCATAACACATTAAAATTATTGCAAATTCCAAAATAAAACTGCTCAAAAAAACCACTAATAAAAATACTACAAAATTCAACCAAATTAAAGTTTATAACATGCATTTTCTAAATTATTTTATAATGTTTCCTGAGGTGTGCTTATAATCTCTGGGGTTTTTTCCATAAAAAATGGTCATAATTGAGATAGAAGGGACTTGTCTGCCATTAGACTTCAGTGTAAATGACCACTGCCGCAACTGGCTAATATCTTTTCATATGAAATCTACACTTAACTCAACAAATCCATCAGTTATGTGTTTTAACTTTAAACTGTTGCCTCTGGCCAAAACACCATAATCCAGAATAATGCTTCCTCTAGTGAAAATATTCATCCCCTGTTGTCCTTTCACTTCAAAATCCATCAACATATTTGTTTAGAACTGTTTTGGACCGTTTTTAAATGGTGCTTGATCTGTGCATATTTCTCCTGATTTAGACAAGATGACTTTTTACTGGAGAAAGGAGTATTATGGATAGAGGTCTCATTTTGTAGCTGGGAACAACAGTTAGACGTTAAATCGTCTTGATGAATTAGTTTATTCTAAAAATGCAGCTTTTTGCTTCATAAGATGTTAACGGATGGACAGGAGTCGTGTGGATTACTTGTGAATTATTGTGCTGTTTTTATCAGCTGTTTAGACTCTCATTCTGACGGCACCCATTCACTGCAGAGGATCCACTGGTGAGCAAGTGACGTAATACTAAATTTCTCCAAATCTGTTCTGATGAAAAACAAACTATTCCTTTAAGGGCAATCAACTGAATTACATGATATCCTGATTAATTAATACACAATTAATTGTGCATGTTGTTATTTGCTGAGAAATCAAATAAAACAAATCTTTTAAATGATTATGACACATGAGTAAAGCATTAAATAGGCATTATAAAAAGTTGCTTTATATGCTGATATAGTGTTTGTTTTACTTCCATATACTGTATACCTGCTAATTTAGCACAATTTATTAAATGAACACTTTAAATTGAAAAAGAACAGCTTGATCTAGCCTAAGGTATTTTAAAGGCTAGATAACCACTTTAGGCTACTCTAATCTGTTTTCTCAGCTGGGATTTTTGGTCTGAATCTCGTATGTGTCTGGAGAATGCTTATGTAGCTGTCTGAGAGTACAAGGTACTTCTGGCAGAATGACTTTGCTTTATTCAGAGAACTTAATAACTTACAGGTACTGAAAGTTTTTGCCAGTTTGGCTAGGAAGATTACAGTGGCTGATGACAAAAATGTTTATATATTTCTTTGATCTCTGCCTACATATCTTTCAATTACCATTCTAAAAAGTTACCATGAAATCAAAATTGACCATTTTTATTTTTTATGGAATATTGCAGTGTTTATGAGCACATGAGATGGCATTAATTCCTATAGCAAATGACAATGATCCAACTACACATTCAATTCCTGATGAACAAAATCTCCCTCCCTACATTTCTCTTGTTCAAGAAGCCATTTAACTCAAACATATATCACAATAGGGACTTCAACAACATTTAAAAAAATATATTTAAAATGTGCAATCTGGTAATAGATCATAGCTGTACTCTTCAACCGCCTAAATAAGAATCAGACCAACACAACATTTTAACTAGTTGAAATTTTCCAAAACCAGCATGGTATTTTGTTAAAAGTATATTAAGTAATAGTATATGCTAGTATAGAAGAGTAGGTTACTATTGGTTCATATATTGTGAAGGGTCTCTACATAAGGCTCTGGAGTGTCCCATACGGCAGTCCTGCAAACTGTGGCACTGGAAAACCTCACTGTCACTCAGAACTCAAGGATGAGTTGCTCAGACCTCCTCTCTAGTGTACCCACAGCTGTGAACTCATGCTGTCAGTCATCATGTTTGGTACTAGTGCTGTCATCACATCTCATCTCATCTGCACACTAGAGACCAGATGTTATTCTGCTGTCATGATGACCAGAGCATTCAAATATAAACAAAAATCAAAATATGAACACAGACAGCAACTTGTACAAAAAGTTTAATATTTGAACCCAATGAATAGTGAGTATATAACTAAATTAATATTGGGGTGAACTTTTGGGGTGCTCCCTCTCTTTAAAACTGCAAAGAGAGCAGTAGAACAGCAGGACTAATGAAATGGCTTCTTCACAAAATGCTTCCCCATCATGTGGAAGCCATAAAATAACCGGTGCAGAAATGAGAAAAAAAGACAAGGTGCAGCATCCGAGGTGAGGACATTTCTGCTGAGTCTCTCAGAGCATGAAAGATTTAGAGGAACGCAATGGTGGAGGACTGACAGTCTGTTATTTATAGAGCTGTGCACTGATACAACACGGTCAGCCCCTGCACCATCATATCACTCCCAGCACTGCCATCAAGAGTTAACACTGCTAACACAGCTGCTGCGCCAGCTCAACAGATTCAGTGTGGAGGTAAAGAAACACAGTGCTGGGTCTAAGACCACAACATACTGCAAACCTACAACATTTCTAACCAGGAAAGAGGTAATGAAGGCAGCTTCTCAAGCAGCCAAGACTCTGCATATTACTACAGACCTCTGCTCTGTTTGCAAGTGTTAGAATCAAAGTTCACTATTTAGGTTTTAGGGGTCATACATTTAAAAACTGATGGGGCTGCTTTTTTCCCCCGTTCTTTTCTTCCATTTGTTTATAGCTGTAATTAACTAAAACACTCAAATGAGAACAGTCCCAAACTCTTTCACTCTTATGCAAAGGTCTGTGGGCAATATTAGTCAATTCACAAACAATTTAGTGGATTCACTTGTGTAATTTTTACACTCTCGTTTTTCAATCCTGAAACTGTATACACAGACATTTGGTCCTCTTAGACAAACAAAACATTTCTTCAAATAGCATCACTGAAATGACCTAGATAACACAATAAACAAACAATTAAACCAAACGTAGGCCAGCGTTGTCTTTTGAAATTATTAGCATCAGTGAACTGTGCTTGATTGGTCATTAAGCATATATGTACATGTAACGTAGGCCAGCGATTAGGTGCTGTGCAGGTAAACCTCACTCCCCTGATCTCAAGAGACACACTAGCGACTGATGCTAGTGGCTGTAGTCATTAAGAGAACTAGTAGGGGGGACCGCGGAGAGAGCCGGAGAAATGGGGCAGAGACCCGCACAGAGACAAGGATAGGTGTGGTGGTGAGGACCCGGGAGAGAGGGATTACATTGGTGCCGTGACCCGGATGGGAGTGTGGTTTAGGGGGGTGAGTGTAACGGAGGCCAGCGAGTAGGTGCAGTGCAGGTAAACCTCACTCCCCTGATCTCAAGAGACGCGCTAGTGGCTACAGTCATTTAGCCTCCTTGTTAGCACGTCCGCCTCCCATGCCGGAGACCCAGGTTCGAGGCCCACTCGGAACGAGGACAAGGTGTGGCGGTGAGGACCCAGGAGAGAGGGGTTACATACACACACTCACCAGTCACTTTATTAGGTTCACCTGTTCAACTGCTTGTTAATGCAAATATCTAATCAGCCAATCACATGGCAGCAAAATCAATGCATTTAGGCATGTAGATCTGATCAAGACGATCTGCTGAAGTTCAGCTTGAGCATCAGAAAGGAAGGCGATTTAAGTGACTTTGGTTGTTGGTGCCAGACGGGCTAGTCTGAGTATTTCAGAAACAGCTGATCTACTGGGATTTTCATGTATAACCATCTTTAGTATGATCCAAAAATCCAGTAAGCAGCAGGTCTGTGGATGAAAATGCCTTGTTGATGCCAGAGGTCAGAGGTCAGAGGAGAGTGAGACCGGCATCATTGAAGTGCAGCCAACAAATCTGGACTAACTGCGTGATCATGTCAATAAAATGCCAATCTTACAAAAACATTAGAAAATGTGGTGAATCTAATAAGAAAATTGAAGGACTGGAGAGAGATCTCTGAGAACTGATATAAACATGAACAATATTTCATACCTTTATTGTTTTAACTGGTTGGAGTGTTTATTAACACTACTTACACATCACGTACATCAGCAATCCTATTACCACTGCCATATTCTCATCCACAAACATGTACACAAACACAATAAACAAACAGTACAAACAGCCCTGCTAAGCCACAGGTGAGACACTGATGCTTATTTATAAAGCATCAGCTGTCTTTGCTGAAGACGAGTGAGAGGGAAGACTGTGATTTTTAGGACAAGAGAGAAGGACACATCTCAAACTGAAAGGGAAGTCATGCATACAGACATAAAAATGAGCAGAAAGGCAGAAGAAGTGAGGTACGATGCACAAAGACTGACAACACAAGACAAAAACAACTAATGATTTGAGACGAAGAGAAAATAAAATGTAAGAATAATTCCAAACAAAGGAAATGGTGTTGGACAGATTCTGAAATTTATCATTTTAATGCGAGAAGAATTATGTTCACTGACAGGGTGAAGCAAAGGATAGACAGGGAGAGATAGGGATGGTCTCGAAGCTTCCAGTGCAGTGAGCTCCAGGCACCAGAAGTGAGATGTGACTGAATAAATTACAGTCAAACAAGAGGAATGCATATTATAACTCAACTGGCACTCTCATCTGCCTCTCAGTCTTTCTCTGCACACATTCACACAAGCCAATTAGTCATCCATAGTATGAAACACGAGCTAAGCTAGCCAAACAAATGGATGTAAACAGCTTTAATTCACACACGCTTTAGCAACCGTGTCACCACAGGACAGTCACTTATCATATTTCTCTGATTGTGTTTGTGTGTTATGCTGAAGAGTTTGGACTGTGGCTCCAGTTGCACGCATGATGAAACAAACCTGCAACAACCTGAACTGCAAACAAGAATTTAATGACAACCATAACTCAAGACATTCAAAGTGAGAAAAGTGAGATAAGAGAGAAGTGAGAAAGCCAGCTATCACACACATACACACACACACACACACACACTCACTCACTCTCTCTGTCCCTCTTAAATACACATCAGTAGGCCTATGTAGTATGTTACTGTGCACAGTATGATAATTTTCCAGCCCAGGAACATGAAAAATATGTGCCTGTGGCAACATTTTTGCAAAAATGGTAGTATGTTGCTTTTTGCACGTTTCGTGGCAGTTTCAAAGTGACATTTCCAATGAGTGGTGCCAAAAGTCACAACAACCATTCAACACAAAATCACCACAATTTGGAAATTAATTATTGGTGAGTGGTGCTGAAAAGTTAATGCTTTATAATGAAAGTCGTGACATTTGTCAAGTATGGTAACCCATACTCGAAATTGGTGCTCTAACCATACCCCCTACACTACCCAGCCTAAACCTAATAAATAGTGTTAACAAAAGTAACAACATAGTATTATGGATGGCGGGGGGGGTTGTTTGCACTGGGCCTCCTCAGGAACCATCATAACCCCCTAATATTTTACATTTTTTTATATTATTCTACAAAATCACAGCTTGATAGTAAATCAAAATACTACTTTGCTGAATGATATTTACCTAGATGTCTTTTGTTAACACATCAGATGTCTCATAAAAGTGCCTGAAGTTTAAGAAACCAATTAATGGCTCAGGTTACTGCCTTAATAAACCTGCACGCAAATACTTGCCATTGAGATGAATGGGAATGCTAACAGATAGATCTCTCCATTTAATGCAGACCTTGTCACATTCTCTCTTACAAACACACACACACACACTATTTCTTTTCTCCTCTATGTGTGAGCTCCATCATGCACAGTGGGAGTAAACTCAATGAATAACTCCCCTGTCTCATTATGAATATCCCATGGCCCTCATTACCTTTGTCTGAGATATTCAAAAAAGCTGCATTTCTGCCAATCAATGTGGCTGCCAGAGCCTCTTTAATGTCTGATTGTGATGTCACCGATTTCTGATTTGATGACACTTACAGTAGAAAGGTTTTACTGGTACAGTATATACTGTTACTGGTATTTAACTGACATGTTTGTGGGAAAACAACTTGTTCTGAACATTGAATAAGATCAAATCAGTCCTCAAGCACCGACCTCAGTCCCGCAGTGATGTTGATGGAAGTCTGAACTGGTCGTATGGTCATGTAGCTGTGCATTCATTGTGATTGTTATGGTCAAATGTGATTTTAGCATTACTAAACTGAACTGCATAAATAATTACTCTAACAGTTTTCCCAAACACTTCCCATGTGAAAAAGATGTGCGCTTAATTGTATTGAATGTGCACTTTACATAAAAGTTTTAATGGAAGTTACACTGAAGTATATTTTAGTTTACCATAAATCATTTGGCAGTATGAGCATATTTCAAAGACAATAGACTTAATAATAATATTACACATAAATATGTACTGAAGCTCTACTTGCATGCATTCCATTCGATTGCAATTACCATGCAATTAAGTGTCTGAAAATATTACATCCAAGTTTACACTTAAATATATCCTAAAAGATTATTATTTCCGTAATAAGTACACCATGTAAAGGTAAGTTAAAGTGTAGTTCTTTTTCACAAGGGTTCCTGTCCTTCATTGTTTGGACAAACAGATGCCATTGGTCACTACTGGTCACTGTTCACTATGGTAAACATCCTTCGTTACATCTTCATGTTGTGTTCCACAATAAAAGTTGAGAATAGTGCAATAGTGAGAATAGTGAATAGTTTGAGTGAAGTATTTCTTTGGAACAGGAGAAAGAATTTTATCATTGACAAAAACACATTAGCTTTACTGCAGTGAAAGAGAGAAAGGATGGAATTTTTTTGGTACCACCAGCATCAGATTGTCAGGGCAACCAGCTCAATCTGAAAAGAGATTGTGAACATTTTGTCTGACATCAATGCACTTCCATCTCCAGCTAAATACATCCCAGGAGACTCTTCAGACAGAAGCAGGATCACAGAGTGCCTGCACACTCTTCTGTACCTGATGGAGAGGATGTACCCTGATAGTATCATAGATATACATCATTTACAGCGCTAACATTACAGCCATTAAATATTTTCTGTTTTATTTCTCTGTTGTCTGAGAATGTCTATTAAAGATGAATAAACCATTATAATAGCATAAAAACTTTGTATGCACCTACTCATTTATTATTATTACTATTTTATAGGAATGCACAATATATCGGTACCATACTGGATATTGTTATTGGTTGATATCACAATCAACTGCGCTAATTTTGCATTTAGATTACCCATGTCATTTATAGCTCAGTTAATTTGTTTAAAAACTAATAATTTAATAACACAGTTACATATTTAGAAAATCCCATAATGAACATACGTTTTATTATAAAGGTTCAATTAAAATATTTTAAAAGTTAAATTAAAATGTGCTGCCTAAACTGCAAAACAAACTTATTTTAGTGTTTTACTTTATTCAGACATTTGTGCAGTATACAATATCATATATCCTTTAGTTATTGACCATAACATGAAAATAATTATCTTAATCAGCAATTTATCAGTATTGGCCAAACTTTTAAGATTGGTGCATTCCCAATCTCTTAAACAATTTATTTTAGTTGTTAAAAACAAACAAACAAAAGAGTTGACTAGTTAATTTGTTAAACAGTATGGGAATAACGTACCAAAAAAAATGATTTAGGTTGGGTTAAGCTAATTTTGGAATATTTTGTTAAATTTACAAGTTCACATGTTCATATAATTCTTGAGATGAAGGTAAAAACATTGCTGTTTGTAATGAAGGGCAGAAATAAAGTACAAGACTCTACTATTCGCGCTACAGCTAAATACAGAAAGAAAAACCCAACACTGTATAATAGACAGAGAGAGAGAGAGAGAGAGAGAGAGACATACTTTTCCATTATTGACTCTTTCAAAGGAATCATAATTTATTAGCATGACCTCTCTCACTCTCTTTAACTCGGTCTCTATATCTTTGTAAAAACTGCAAATGGGTCAAAGCTGCAGTGTGTCCAGTTCACACAACCTCATTCAGAAGAGCACACACACACACACACACACACACACAGACGTTCCCAGCCAGGTTCACACACACACTGGACCCTGCATTCTGTGACCTTCCATTTCATTTCTCATAAGAGGGCATACTGACATCTAGAAGACGGCTCAACCATAAATAACAACCTGAGGAAAGCAGATCACGCAACTCAATATTTCCATCAAGACTTTCCTGTAAACATCTTACATCATTTATCATTTTTCTCTTAGTTTCTTTTTTCCCTTTCAATTTCCAGTCAAGGCAGATTCTCTCAGATCTTTTACGAGTCTGGCATTGAAGAAGGGCATAAATTTATCAGGGACTCGCCAAAAAATTGAGAATTGAAAAAAAGTCACTGATTGATTCAATGTTCTCTCCACTCACTTTTACATTCGGTTTACTCCAGTCTGCTTCAAAGAAAATTTCCTCTGCAAACTCCATGTATATATCATCACACTAACAATCACACACACACACAGAGGAATCATTGAGTGCCATTAGAGGCTCTTGTTTGTTGTGAATAACTGTGAAGTTGCCATCATCACATTAAATGCAGCTCTGCTATCATTTTCTTCTGCACAATACCTTCTTTGTCTTCTCAGGGCCATTATACTTCAGTTCCCTCATTTCACATCAGCAAACAAACACTCTCTCTTGTGATCCTCACATCCATATTTTGGCTATAAAATAACCCGTTTATGAAGATACAAAGAACAAAGTGAACACGCCAGAGAGTACAATTTCTTATTATGTGCGCTGTACTAAAATTACACTGGGTTTGCAAACCAGACTGAGTTGTTTTTCTTAGCCATGTTCGGGACATAATGTAGACAAATCAGCAGACTCCAATGCTTATGAGATGGTTTATATTGCATGAGTACAAGAATAATATAATATGAGGCAGATTCAGTGTGATTTATATAATAATTAATCTGGATACAGGACACACAGGCACAGATAAAAGACCTGGAGAAAATCTGATACATCAGCAGCTGACAAACAACTTACAGTATCTTGATCAACACGTGTTTACAAGTTTTTGACACAGAGTTCAAGTCAAGTTTCAAGTCTATCAAGATTTTCAGTAAGCAAAACTGCATAAAATATATTAAAACAATCAGCTACATGTCTTTTGCCTCCAAACAAACACACCGAAACTTTAGTCACTTATTAATTTCAAAACTTTCTCCAAATACAGCAAAAAAAAAAAAGAGAGAAAACTTTCTTCAAAACAGTTATTCGGCAAATATTTTAGTGTGAAAACTTGCTGAAAGTTTTGTTTTGTTTACAGGGCTGTTTGTTTGGAAGAGGGCATCTATCAGAACTGAAGTTGATTACTAGTGTCTTACCCTTGAAAAGATGCTTCTATCAATGCTCCGAGAATACAAATGCAGTCCTTTATAGTCTGTGCCCTTTTACATTCTCCATTATTACAGTAGTTTTATGGAAATATCATTACTTTCTAATTAGAACAGGGAAATATATCAGTGTGAGGCACTTGTTCTCTGCTGTTAAAATTATTTAAGGTTTCTCTGTAATGATCTATGTAGAGCCCAAAGGCTCAATTAAAACAAGCATTTAAATGTACCGTATTCCCACAACCAATAAACCTTCCAAGGCCTCAAGAATATCAAGGACACACTGGAAATCAGTGCTCCAAATATACATGTCCCTGCCATATAAACAAATATTTATTTCACATGAGTGCTTGTGATTGCTTTTGGCAAGTAGATATGTAGGATGGTGTTGTTTATAGAAGTATTCGCCTGTTGAATGAAGGCCAGTGCTACACGAGGCATGTGGCCATCCCTGAACCGCTGACCTGTGTTTAAGGGCTGTAATTGTCTTTTTACTGTGGCAACTAAATCTCTGAGTGCCCTCATCGTGCTATCACAACATTCTGCCGATGGTCGTCGCCAAGCAACCGGCGTCGAGAGCAAACACTTCTTTCTTTATTTATTAATTTAGCTTTTGTGATTGATGCGCTCTGCAACAGAGTGCTTCAGATGGATGGGCTGTTTAGTCTCAAAATTCGCCATGTTCAGAAAATATCTGCATAACCATGGAAGAGAGTGCGTGTATAAAGGAAATGAATGGGAAATAGCAACCAAAATTGTGAACTGCATTCCCCTGCCATGTGGAATAACAAGCCATTCCTAAAGAAATTCCAGATTCTGATGATTTTGCGCCTGGCCTAAGATGGTCTACATAGATTACTGGCTGGACTACCAGCTGGAAGAGTCGAGGACAAGCATGTGCATTCACCAGCACAATGGCTTTTTGATTTTACAGTTTTTTAAGGCAAGTGGTTACATAATTTAATTTTGTGTTAAATTTAAATATAGATTTTTGGTTGAATTTACTCAATGTTTTATAGTTGTATTGGTTCAATTACAGTACATACAAGTCTGTGTTTTTGAGAAAAAGACTCAAATTTATGTTGTGCATCTAAAAGATTTTCTGCAGCTAGCACAGAACAAGCAAGCCGTTACTGCCCACTGCACTGACATCAGCATAGCTATGGCTCAACGAGCAAAAACAACAAATATTACAGTCTTAATAATGCACATGCAGCCACCTACGACCTACTGTAACTAAAAGCTCTAGTCTTCAGCACCTTTGTAACCACAAAACATCAAAATACATAACAGAAACTCTTTTAAATGTCAAATATAACAGAATAATAAACATGTCTTTCCCTTTACTCAAAAATACAAAATAACACAAAAGCATAGTTCACCCCAAAATAAAAAAAAAATTGCTTAAATTAACTCACTCCCAGGTCATCTGACCAATGGATCTTCTGCAGTGAATGGGTGCCGTCTGAATGAGAGTTCAAACAGCTGATAAAAAAACAATAATCCACACGACTCCAGTCCATAAGTTAACATCATGTGGAGTGAAAAGATGCATGTTTGTAATAAACAAATAAATCATTTAAGACATTTTTAACTTCAAACCGTTGATTCCAGCTAAAATATGTCCTCTATCCATAATTGTGCTTTCTCTAGTGAATTGATGGACTGGAGTCATGTGGATTATTGTGATGTTTTCTCTAGTGAATTGATGGACTGGAGTCACACACTCTCATTCTGACGGCACCCATTCACTGCAGAGGATCCATCGGATACCAACATATAAGTTCGAAAAAATCGGCACCCATTCACTGCAGAGGATCCATCGGTGAGCAAGTTACAAATTGATGCAGATTATAAATGTTGTTATGCAAATTTCTCCAAATCTGTTCGGATGAAAAACTAAACTCATCTTATCTTGGATGGCATGAGGATCAGAAAATGTTCAGAAAAAAATTTGGGCTGAATTATTCCTTTTATTACAATATTTCCTCTCCTGATTCAGCCCTATGCAAAGCATGTTGGGAACAAAACATTTCCCAGCTTAAAACAACAACAACAAAAAAATATTCATGCAGTCCCAATGGATTAAGTAAACTTCAATCTTACATATGTAGGTTTACTGAACACAATGAAATTAAGTTGTGTTGTTTTAGCTCATTAAGTAAATTGAACAAGCAGCAAAAAGTGATATTCCAGTGTTTTCTGTTGTCAGAACCGGTAGACCACCAGATCTGCTCGAACTAAATATTGTGCATGGACTGCAAACTCTTTCATGTAATTTAATGAAGGTGTAACATGAGACTTCACATTTTTAATATGAAGCGCTACTTAAATTCAGCCTCAAGTGCTTTATACCAGGTCATATCAAATTGTATAATTTCTCCCCTGCTCTGCCAAAAATGAACAATACACTTCAAACATGTTGTTTAACTACACAACAGAATTCAGATGGGACGCCCAAAGCAGTTAGCAGTGCTCCAGCGTGTGTCACATGATATCAGACGGGGAGGTGAGAGGAGGTTTCTGCTCTATTCTGAAGATCCCTGCTGTTAGGTGTGCTCAAAATCACGCAGAGAAGATCCAAGAAAAAAGTCAAGCCATTCTTCAAAGTGAAGTGTGAAAAAGAGATATGTTGAGGTTTTACTAGTCTTGCATAGATTTTGGAAAGCTCATGCCATTTCTGTGTGCAATATGCCTCTGATGGTCTGGTGGGGGGCGGGGGGGTCCCATCTAAAGCTCATATTAGGGTTTTACTTGACTAGGATCAGTCGTGTAATGCTACTCAGCATGGCTCCTCTAAGGGCTGTTGTTTAAGAGGTCAGATAGTAAGCCGGACACTTACCTGCAGCCATCTGCATGTATCCTGCCAATGTGCAGATCCTCCTCTCACAGGCTCCACTGGGCAGGAAGATGGTGATGATGGCCAGCAGGGAGCTGACTGCCAGCAGAGCACATCCACCTGAACACAGCACCGCACTCGTCTGCAACACACACACACACAATACACAACATTTACAGATACTGCTGCTTTTAGAAGAATTCTTTCTGGGGAATATGAGCTCTTTCTGGGGCTTGATTGACTACTCCAAATATAATTATTTTTCCATAAAATGAGTTAATCTAGCCAAGATTGGTTTTAATAGGTCAAGGTAAAACCACATATTTTTAATCAAAACTGCACTAAACAGCACATGACTAAACATGTAAAGCCTCGCATATAATAAATATTAATATAATATAATAATAATTGATTTACATTATTTAATAATAACAATACTAATAGCCAGTTTTTATGTAGCTATTTGTACTATGGTACTTTATGGTACTATTAGGCTGTTACAGTAATTTAACAATCACAAAATAATACATTTCTCATTGCATTAACAATCTTTAAAGCATTCCTATTGATTTTTTTTTCTTCGTACAAGATGCTTTATTTTACTTTGGTGTAGTCAAAACAAAAGCTGAAAACAAGTTATTAATAAACAATTTAACTATATTATGAATGGACGAATTTATATAAAATGTATAATATATTAACACATCAATTACATTAGTATGGATAATAACAAAAAACATATTGTGTTACAATAATACTGCTACAGCAAAAAACTCAGTGAGTGTTTATACCATTTTAATAACAATAGTGTCACAGTTATGTCCAGTTTAGTTCAGTTCCTGTCATGTCTTTTATGAGTTCTCATTAGTTTCTATGGTTACTGATTAGTTATTCCTTGTCCAGCCGTTCCTGTTTAGTTCCCTCATTTACCATGTGTGTATGTATACTTCCTATTCCATTCTTTACTCAGTCACTTAATTCACTTCGTAAATTTCCAAAAAAATAAACCATCCACATAAAAAAACAATCTAATTATTAAAACATGGTTTACATTGCTTATTACATGACTATGTGTTACAAATAGCTGACTGCAAAAATAAATAAATACAAATACAAATACAAATATTTTATAAATAAAAAAAAATTCTATATATCATTTGGCAAGTAATTTTTTATTAATATTAGTATTAACTGTCCCTGCTCTTCATCCACTATCAAAAAAAAAAAAAAAAACAGAATTAATATTAGTATTAACTGTCCCTGCTCTTCATCCACTATCAACGTATGGACAAAAAACAGCTTGGTCATTCTAGTAAAAAAAAATTTCTTTTGAACTAAAATCATGTGTGTTTGGAACAAAAGAGAAAATTATAACAACATTTTATTTTTGGGGTGAACTATGTACACTTACTATTAAATGCCAAGCACAGAGTCATAGAAAAAAACATTCAAACAGTATAGATATATAAGGTGCGAAATCAATCCATTTTTCCTAAGTGCTTACTCTGTGGGATCAATTTAGTGAAACAGCAAGTACTGATCCTTTAATCTACCACCTTCATCAAATCAAACGCTTCATCAGTCAAAAGACTCCCTCCAGCACTACACCACGACCACATGCCTGGTCCAAAAACAAAAATGAAAGCCATTCCAGAAAAGAGATGCCTAAAGTATGGATGTCTCTCATCTGGGCTTTTTTAAATGAGATGTTTGCTTAGAGCAGAGAACAGGCAATTGATCTAACTCTGATGTAATACACACACAGACAACATGAACAAACAAATTTTAAAAAAAAATTTGAATAAAAACTGACAGGCAATTGATCTAACTCTGATGTAATCCATATACACACACTGACATCATGAATTATTGATGTGTGCACACAGATTTGAATAGAAACTGTGACTTAACACTTAGATGTTGCTGTTGAGCCAATCTTTTACCATAAACTTTACATTAGAAAATCAAAACAATTATAATGACAATATAATTCTACAAAGTGTCAGTATACACAATAGTTAAATTGTAATTTTGGAGGCGGGGGAACCCTAAAATCTGATGCAAAACAACAAACATACAAAAAATAGGCTGCATGATCAATCAAATAATATGCAGATATGAAATGTACATATAAATATACACAAAATAATACACACATATGGATATATATACAAAAACATACTGTTTTGGATCATTATGGCAATTTAAGCCTTGTTTACAATAGTATTGGTCCAAATGACAGTTTGATCTCACTGCATCTTCATTAGATCAGCTGGCGCTTTCAAATGCTGTTTTCGCACACAAAACTGCAGTATCAAACTTACTAGACCAAATCAACAACAAAGTAAACAAAACATCTGCTAAAAAGCTATCAGCACATCTCTTGCACAAACAATACACATAAAGAACAGAGTTTAGTTCTTAGGGGCCATTGTCACATTAGCAGTGCATATCAGAAAGGAATTACAATAATAATACAATTGGCACAACCAAAGTGACTTCATTACCTTGTGGTCTTAATGGCGAATACATTATTAGCAAGAGTGGAAGGCTAATGAAGACGAGATGGCAGATTCATAGGTGACATCTGAAACTGCAGTTTTTCCGATGATAATGATAATATTTGTAGAAATTATGACTGTTTGTGCTGATGACAACATTACAACATCCTTTACAATAATGACATGAAATGCACTGAAAATAGGAAAAAATCTAATAACGCAGAAAACGAAGAGGCAGAATGTCGCAGACACTCGGCAGAAACATATTTCCTTCAAACAGAACTCATTCCCCTTTAAATAGTATTCATATATTCATAGAAACGTCTTGATCTTGCCATCTTTGAAGACTTTAGATGAAATTTGCCCACTGTGCTCTAAAACATTACTGTGTTTCATTACAACTAATAGAGATATATTGGGGCTGCAACAGATCAGATCCAGAACTAAATGGTATCCTGGAAAATCATAAATAGGCTGTCTATGACAGGAATATTGATGACGCTCATAAGTTAAACAAGCAGTTTGCATATTTCATCCCTAATGTATATAGTCTACGTATGGCTCGGAAACGGAAATGTACTTCCCGAGGTCAATACTAATTAGTGGTGCTTGCCAAGTGTGCTGTTACTTTTCAAAGTGATCAGACTTATGATTTTTCATCTAGTGGATGATAAACTGGCCAAATTATTCTATACACTGACACTTAAAGAAGGGCCTGAGTCATTTCTAGAGACCAGAATATGTCTATAGAGAATTGGGGTGGTCTCTTTTGAATTGGGCAACCAGCCAGAACACCACAGAAACTGCATGGTACACCCTGATACCTGGCCACAATATCCAAAAGACTTTTAAGGCAATTTTTAACAAATTTGTGGTAAATTTTTAGCAAATCTGTGGCAAATTTGAAAATGAAATCATGAAAATCATACATTTTTGTACAAATTAAATCATACAAATTCACAGCCAATTTTACATTTGCTAAAACATATCATAGTCTGCAACAAATGATTATTTTGATAATCGATTAATCTAACTATTATTAGACCGGTTATTCGACTAATCATCGATTATTTAACTGATTAATCATTAGACATATATTGATTATTCAGCTTTCGCAATTAGTTAAAATATTTATTCATATTCTAACAAATAAATTAATATAATTACTTCAGCTTTTGAAAGTCACATTAAGCAATTACAATTATACAAATAATGCACGCAAAATGAGATTTAATTAGCTATATTAAAAAGTAACTGAATGACACAATTCTGCCTAACATCTCTTTTTGTAAGTCATATTTATAAGAAAAAAATAAAGGTAAGTGATAAGATGTTTTATTTTTGGATAAACTATTTTATTCACAACGTAATCTCTCTTAAATACCTTATAGGGTTATGATAATCAAAACAGTCCTGAGCTAGATCAAAGCAAACTAAAACTTTAATGAAATATTTTTTTCCCCCACTAATAAAAGGATTTTATCATTAGCTAGCTCCACACTGGAAAACTGCCTTATAACAGAAAATCAAGTTATAATTCTAACTGAAAGCAAAACTGACTCTGCTTTTTCATGTTAAATACTGCAAAGCTGCTATAATTATAATTTAAGGCTATCTATTGCATAAAGTACTGTTATATAAATAAACATGACGTGACTGGACTTTACTGGAGTGCCGAACTTCAGAGTTCGTGGAAACTTCCACATTGCTGAAATCAAATGTGTTCTTAAGTGCAGTTTTCGCACTGCGGTCAGTTTTTGTTGTCTTTATTTCTTATTGACATATATATATTAACATATTCATTAAAACGCCGCTCAGCAGCTTTAGGTTCGTCCCCGTTTGTGCTGAACTGAAGAACTGTCTTCTTCTCTTGAATTGCATCAGGAGAGCTGAGTTACAGTCTTGCTCTACAGCGCAACACTGATCAAACCGCATTATTGCAGGCTCTTACATTAGGTCATATGAGATCAAACAACTACTATATTTGTCGACAATTTTTTATTGTCGACATGGTCAATAATGTCGACTAATCATTTCAGCCTTATCATAGTTATGTTTTCTCATGAGATTGTTTTGATAGCATCCTAGTATTGTGACAGTAAGCTTTCCACAGGTCAGGTTAACTAGTCATTTAAGTAAATATAGAATCCAACACAATGAGCCCATTCTCATGTAGGAGAGGCAAGTTCAGTTCTGGCTTTGTTTCTCCCCGTAATTTCTTATAATATTTTCATTTTCTGTATAAAAATAAAGTGCAAAGCACCCAAGATAAAATTAGACAAAAAGAATAAAAAGAGAAAAGAGCTGATGATGCAAACAGAAACCCTAACCTATTGAAATGCTAACACACAGCTTCTTACTCATTATGTTTTAGCGGAACAGCTTTGCATTTGTTATGCACCAATCAAGCCAATGTTATTTGTACAATATTTATTGCAAACATTTTTACGTGCACGCATGAACAATCAGCTTTGGCAAATCTGGCCCTGTGTTGCATAGACTAATTTTATTCATTCCTCAAATACCTTACTCTATCAACACACTGCCCAGAATTCAATTGTGCTTAATTAGTTTGACATTTCAGGCCTGGCTTTTGCCACAACTCCTATGAGCAATAATTAAGGATTATGCTTCTGTTTGACACTAGAATATAAAATCCATGATTACAATGTGTCCCCTGTTGTACTTCTGAAACTACATCATATATATGTACACAATATTCACACAATATATTGCAATACTTTCCAAACTCCAGCTGCTGTTCATTTACAAGAAAAATGGCTCCTAACAGCGCTGCCTCTTTCAGAGAGCAGGTTCCTAAATAGATGCTAATTATTTGCCTCTATACACACTGCAACAGCACCACAGAGGAAGTGCACTGTGAAGGAGAGAGGTCACGCCAAGATGGAAACCAATTTCTGTAACTAGATGAAAAGAAAACAAAATAGAGAAAATTATTATAAGGAACTACACATCAGACATACTGTCAAATCCATCACATGATGTACCTCACGAAACATTCAGAGTTGCATGCTAATTTGATTCAAGTCAAGGAAAAAATGAATGTTGCTCTCTGTAAATTCTGTAGGACACAGAGAGAAAAATAACGTGACAAGACTCTGTATGTCTATAACTGCAGTAGATATGTGCTTCAATACTAGAAAGAAATTCAGCACACAGCAAAAAATTAAAAAATAAGGGTGCAACAGTATTTTATATATATATATATATATATATATATATATAGATATATATATATATATATATATATATATATATATATATATATATATATATATTATAAGGGGTGTAATGGTACACAAACATGATGGTTCGCATCTTGGTTTTGATGTCACAGTTCGGTATAGTTTCGGTACAGCAGGGGGAAAAACTAAACAATTTTTTTTTTTACATTTCTTAAACAGTAAGAAATTGCTCTTTCTTTAAATAAACTCAGTTATAATTAAAATTTTCCTAGGGATAAAAATCTACCTCA
Organism: Cyprinus carpio; assembly: GCF_018340385.1. NCBI lineage: Eukaryota > Metazoa > Chordata > Actinopteri > Cypriniformes > Cyprinidae > Cyprinus > Cyprinus carpio. The sequence continues at coordinate 30,158,419 of NC_056576.1, forward strand.
GCTTATGCTCTAGTGAGCCCTTTTACATTAGTCCTAAGGTACAGTTAACAACAGAGCCCAAACTTACATTTAATTACTATTAACTTTTACATACAACAAGCAACACTCAGCTTTCAAAAAATATATGCAAAGATGTAAATTGCACATAATCTAGTTTTTAAATTAACTTCTAAATTATAAAAAAAAATCTATTTTTACTGAAATATATTCATTTACACAGTGCCTCTAATAACTCGTTTCATAACAGATTTATTTAAACATTGAATAATTAAGACATCACTAACAGGTAAAGTAAAATATAATTAGAATATAGTCTAATAGTTCATGAAATGCTCTTCTCTAGACTTCATTTATAGCAAATAACGAGCTGTGGACACTGATGACTTCCTGAGGGGAATGAAATGCTATGTGACATTTTGTTTACAAGCTGGTTTATTGCCGTCTTTCCATGGTTGAAACGCTGACTGAGTGATTACACGGGAGATGTTCATTCATGTTTATTTTGCGTTAAAACTAGTAGTAAAGAGGAAGGGATGATCACGATCACCGGCGCTCAGCGCTGCTATTTGAAGGCATTTATGCGATCAGTCGCGCCACGTCAAAGAGCGCCAAAACGGCATTCATCGTTTGAATTTCCTGGAAAAAAGGACTTATTTTTAAAGATGAGACTTTGTACACATGCGTACCGAACTGGAATACATATACAAATACACCCCTAAAATATATATATATATATATATATATATATATATATATATATATATATATATATATATATATATATATATACACACATATACATACATATACACAGTGGAGATCAAAATTAGAGATCAATCTACAATTTCCAAAATTACAAGGTCACTGCTCAGCCCTATTTGAAGTTAGCCTAACATGAATAGAAGGGCCACTTTTTAAGCATATTTCCAAAATTACTTGTATTCTGAAGCAGAGTATAAAAAAACTTAAATGAGATATTTTAAAAATAACTGATCAAAATTAGAGAATACCTACAAATACCTTTAAGTTATTGGTGTTAATCTGGTAAATTTCCTTAATATGACAAACCCTATTTAATTGGAAGCATTCTTCTAATGTTCACTGAGACTGCAAGATGGCGGGCCGCTCTAAGGTGACTGAAGCCCTCTGACAGGAGGTTGTCCAGATGACCCTTTCAGCCACTGCACGTTTGTCGTTCCGAATCTGTAACTTTAGTGATGAGAGCAAGCTGAAGATGCTGAATTAAATGTAAACACAGCTTTTGGGTCTAAATCAGCTCTATAAAATTCTATTTACAGCTTGCTCCATTTCTGCAGATCAGTTTTTGTGAATGAATGACTTGATCTGCCTGTAGCTGTGGTCTTCATCAACACCCGCTTGCGCCACCCCACCGTAATCGAAAACCACCACCAGCAGCATCATACAACGCAACTCTACTCCAATTCCATCACTTCATTTACCTGCAATACCAAAACTTAATTTTCTACGGTACTTGAACCACTGAATTTGTGGAAGCGAATTTGTAAAGTGAAATAAAATGGACTGAAAATTGCCCGTCGAATATTATACATCATATTTTTAAACGGATTGAATATTTCAGAAGTGAATCGTAATTTTTAATTATTAAAATGTGTGTGTGAAATGTTTTGAATTGAAATATTCACAGTTTAAATAAACAACTATGTTAAATTTCAGCCCCTAAAAATGTAAGGCATGAAAATGCAAGCACTGTTAATGCAATGCATTGTTTTTTCAGTTAGTGCAACTAGACATGCTTTTTTGTTTCAAAGATATTTGTCATTATTTTTCTTCCGCACAATGTTCTCTAATTTTGATCACTGTATTTTCCACAAAATAAAAGTTTTTATTGGAAATGCCCTGGTTATTTTGTCAAACATGTTAATATAACAGTGGTATACCTACAGCTAATATTCCTTCAAATTTTGAGCGATGAAGATTGACAGTATTTTTTTTTAATCAAGTATTTATAGATTGTTCTGTAATTTTGATCTCCACTGTAAGTCTATGTAACATGTTCAAATATACATGAAGGCGTTTGAGAATTCAGGAAAACTTCCGCTTACTTAACTAGCAATGCTTTATGGGAATGGTTGGTAACTTCTGAACTCTTTCATATTCAATAACTATCACATTATAGAAACTCATCAGTAAGTGTTTTAAAAACACTAAAAAAAAAAAAAATTATTGAAAAAAAAACGCATAAACAACTGAAATTTATATCCAACAAATTAATTAAAAAAATGTAATTATTTGCTGAAAACCCCGCCCTTCTGTGTTCGATGTCTTATAAATTATTGTTTTTTTGCATGTCATAACCATCAAATAACTGATGCTTTTTAGAAATAAATCAGTAAGTATTATTTTTAATCGAGTCTCAATTTAAATGAACCAATATCAAATTTTGAATCCCAAGAAGTGATCTTCAAGTCAATGCTGTTATCTGTGGCTGCGTGAACAAAACTTCACTAAAGAATTCTGTCAATTTTATCACTAAATACAAACAAATCAATAAATCTGACCAATCAGGGCAGAGCATGCTCATGGAAAGGAGGAGTTTAAAGAGACTGAATCTTTGAACTGCTTCAAATGAATCGTTTGAGAATCGCTGGAAAATTATGTGATATTAAATGCATATTTGGAGAAAACAAAAGCGTTTTTCGACCTTGCATCCATGTAATCCTATTGTAGGAGACTCCCAAAACAATATTAGGAACCTTAAAAATGGCATAATAGGCACACTTTAATATTCAAATGAATATATATTGAATCAAATAAAATCAAAAGCTTGTGAATCGAAATCAAATCATGAAATGTATCCACATTTTAGTCCACAAGTTTTATGGACTGAACTTTTTCATATTATGAGAAGAACAGATTGAAAAACTTCAACCTGGAAAACTTCTCCTTACTTTGTCATTTTTAAATGGCATGATGACAGTAAATAATGACAGAATCTTCAGGTGAGCTACTCCTTTAAAAGCAGGAAATTATATGAAATAACTGGAATGGTTCATCCAACAGTCAAATTCATTTCAAAGACCCAAATCTCACCAACATCATCTTCACTTGTCAGTGAACGAGGACTGCTGCAGTAACAAAAAGATCTGGCTTATTATTCTGTAAGGGTTTTATATTCAGTGGAATTTGCACTTGATTTACTAGACATAGGACTGGAAATCAAGGTCGAAGCTGTCTTGTTACCATGGTGAAGTATTTTCTCATATATCTGAAGAGTGTGTGAGTGTGTGTGTGTGTGTGTGTGAGTGTGTGTGTGGATCAGGTCCAAAACTGGCTAAGCTGTAGTTAAGAGGCAGAGTGGGCAGTGCCAATTAAGGGAGAGGTGTGTTAGAGCTCACACTCTCACTTAATGAAATAAAGTCCTTCATCCCCAAAGAACATTAAGCTTCAATACACATTTATTTTCACACAATACCCCCCCCCCCCACCCCATATGATTATCTGTATTATCTATTAAGCTAAAACTATAGAATTTTTTTTTTTTTTTTTTTTTTTTTTTTATAAACGGTCAAAGCATGAGAGACCAAGTCTTCTCTTGGCATAGCAGAAAACTCAATACAGCATTTAGTCATTCTGCCCTCTGTTGGAACTCTATAAATGTATCTGTTTTCCCTATTGTCCTTGCTGTAAGAATTCAGACAACTCCTGCATGCACTTACGTTGCACAAGCCTCTTCCTTGAGGCACAGAGCAACCTTCACAGAAAGCAAACAAAACAAGTGTCTGAGGTTTTTTGTTATAGTTCAGGTCCCAGTGTACAAAGACAGGGCACCATTTAGGGTTCAGATGATCACACTAGTGGAAGCCTCTGGAGAACATCTAGGAACCCTTTCAAAAAGGCAGGGGAACTTAAAAAAGTTCATTTAAGGCAATACACTAGAGGCAAAACCTTTTTTTATGGCACTGGTCAATTTTGAGATTGGGCTATTTTGCTTTTTATAACATTTCTTCTTTCACACATGAAAAAATTTATCGGAAGCATTTTTTTTTTTTTTTTATTATTACACTTAATCTATTTATGTCTGTAGATTAAGATACAATACATATTGTTAAAAGCTGTTTTCTCAAAATCATATTTTTTTCATGCACTGAGACAGAAATTTCAATTTCTGTAGCATTTTCATACAGTACATCAAAGAGGGGTTGGTTCATGTATCATTCACCAATTTTATTTTCAAAAACATGGTTGTTGACAGTTTTTTTTTATTTAGAGAGTGATGAAAAAAGATCAAAATCTCCTTTGTAAAACCTCTAACATGTCAACAAAATGAAACAAGAATTTAGAAACCTGTCCTTATCCAATGTTTAGTCTTCTGTTCTGGAAATGTATGCAAATTTGTGCACATTTAATCAGATAATGCCTCATTTGCATATTTAAACATTTCAGAGAACTTGTAATACAAAACAATTGTCTTAAATGTTCCGTGATTAATCAACTGAGAAATTATGGTGATACCTGTTAGTTAAAATGTTTATCCTGTTCACCTGTAGTGTCTTATAACTCCAGAGATTGACAACAGTATCACGCAGAATCGGTATTGTGCCATAGAGAAAACACATGCTCTGTGGCTTCAGGAAAATAAAATAAAAAATTCACACAACTCCTCTCCTCAGATCAAAGAAGATTTCATTCAATTTCATTTGTGGCTTAACACATGGTGAATGACAGAAATTAACTGTAACAGGAGGTATCTCAAGTAGGCCACTGATAGACATCACATTAGCAAAGTACTTCACGCAGTACTGAAGTGTCCTGACCAGCATGGGTAAGTCTTTGCTATTACTTCATGCATGCAGAGTAACATGTATGAGCGTCTGTTCTTAGCAGCCCTCCACTGTGTTTTACCTCTTGCTCATCTCCTGTTCGGACGGGTAATAGCCACACCAATCACTCTAAGTGTCTGTCCCTGGCATGTCATCTCTCCCAGTTTCTCCCCCTGTAGAGTCTCATCAAAGACAGCCCATTAGTGTCATAACAGACCTTCATAAACATCACTTCACACATGAGACTATGGCCCAGCTCCAAAACGTTCAGTCTTCTCTCTTTTTCATTCATTTGATCTCTCAAAACATCTCTCGTCTTTTTCTTCTACACAATATTATTTTTCTTTTCCATGCCTTCAGTCTGATTTACTTAAAGGAATGTTCTTTGTTCAGTACAATGTTTTTCTTCATTCATTAATTTTCATTGTTGGTGAACCATCCATTTAGTATTGATCCCACAATAAATGTCTTTAAAAGGTGCTGTATGTAATTTTTTCAGGGAATATGCAAAGTCCACATAATTGTTTCTCTGAAAAACAATGCTAAAGCCAGTTATTCTACTTTGAAAATTTGTATTCAGTGTTGGAATGTCTGTTTTTGTTTTGGTCTGTGTGATTTCGCCCACTTACAGTTTACCTAAAAATATTTCAACAGCCTGGATTGCTAGTTTATAGAAAACACAGCATACTGCAGCCATGGTAGCAAGTGAACAAACTGGGTCAAAGATTGAAGATTCTACCCGACCCAAAAAGCATCAATCTAAAAAGCTTTATGACCACAGGGCATATTAAAACGTGGATAAATCAACTCATCAGTTTACAGTGTTAGGCTTGTCACCTTCTATTGTCAGTTGCGCTCACTGATGTGTTGAATATCCCCAATCTAACAACCCCTGTGGGCACTGAGTCTGAGGAAGAGGGGCAGGTGAAACAATACTTTGAATTTAGACCGCAGTACCCATTTCAACCACTAGCTGTCATTATTACATATCATTAAAATCTGACTCTTCCAGGTTTTAATTCCATAATCAGGTCCCCGGTGTATCTACCAACTAAGGAAACATGAAAAAGATTAACCAAGTAACTTTTCTGCAAGTGTCTGAGAAAATAAGCGCGTCAGATTCCACTTCCTTGGTGACGTGGCAAAGGGATCTCATTATAATATTACCGCCCCTTAACACCAAGGACGATAATTATAAAGATAATGATAAAGATATAGTTCTAAAAATCGTTCTCAATATTAAAGAATAGCAGAGTCCACACCACAACTATAACGATAAAGACAAAGAGAAACGATATTGTTGGAATCACTTTCAAAACGATTTTTCACCAGCTGATGAACGAGAATAAATTGACAGCCAATCAAAATCCATCCTGCAGTAACGAGCTCAAGAATCAAAATCGTCAAACCCTAGAACGAAAAAAATAAACAGATGATATTGTTCACTGGTGTGGACGCTAATATTGTTATCTTTATAGTTATCGTTCTTGGTGTGAACTGGGCTTTAATCTGTAAGTGTCCACCCACGGTGCCGTCATTTTGTTTTGCAAGCGACAACGGTGTACCAGCTCTAATGCCGTGCTGTGGCTCCAAGCAAAACATGCCAACTGTTCTGCCTTTGGCTGCACAGACGAGCACAGAACACTATTTAGAGTCCCAGCCTCAGAGCAGACAAGATTTATTGATTTATTTACTGTATATTGCTGCCACACGGATCTAAAATAAACAAGCAATTTATTTCCCAGCTGTTTACCTTACCTTGTTTTTGTAACTCATGTGTGTTTTTAACGTAAACGTGTGTGAATGATAACTTCGTTTAGTACTCACATGCTGTGACTAGAGTTTCGTCCAGGTCGCCAGTACCAAACAATGGAGCACGCTTCAAGCATTTTATCTTTGTTATATGTTCTGTAAAAAAAAATTCATATCGGCGGCATATTCGCCGATACTGATATATCGGGGACAGGCTCATATCAGCCGATAATTTCGGTCGGGCTCTAGCTGTGACAGCCGCTTTCTGTCCATGTACTTCAGATGTGTGCACTTAGAAAACCATATATCAGAAGTTGAAACTAATATGGTTTAAAATAATTTCAGCATAATAAACATGATAATCAAAACCAAAACAGATGTTTTTAGCAGGTCCAAGCTGTAATGACACAGCACTATTCTAAAAAAGACGACGAGCAGCAGCACATCATCATCAAAAGAAACAAACACGAAAAAAAAACAGCATGTTTCTGCTTCCGCTCAAAATAATAAATGATCTGTGGAGTATTTTGAGCTGAAACTTCAAAGACACATTCTGGGCACAACAGAGACTTATATTACATATTGTAAAAAGGGGCATGATATGTCTCCTTTAAATGTAATGAGTCACTTTTTTGGATTAACAAAAGGATTTTTCTATCTAATAATATGCAGAATCAAATATGAAAGTGTAATAATCCTGACTAAGCAAAAGGGGAAGTGTTAAGGAAACCTGTTTGAAAACAGTATAAATTTTCAATTCCGTTTGCAATGACATACTATACCTTAAAATAAAATGCAGTGAGCCACATTGTTTTACTTATAGAAATAAAAAATGTATATGATAATTTATATATTATTCTCTCTGGTGAATGAGGACATCATTTTAATATAACACTAATAATGTTCTGGTCTTTCTAGATACACCCTGGATGTCCCATTATATTTAAGCATGTTAGCACAACCATCTCTCATTTCTCTAATGAATCCTCACAAAAATATCCTAGTCATGGAAAATCAGCAACAGTATGACATAAACAAGTTAGAGATGCTGGGAGGATTGCAGACCCGGCCTGTAAGCAATAAAGTAGTTAGCATATGACAAAGTGTTGACATTAAGCATTAAAATAATTTTTACAATTTTAAAAGCAAAAGGAGGAATCAATTCAAATTAGTCTGATTGGATCCAGCACCAAGTGTTTGCAATCTATCCATGATAATTACCACATAATTAGCAGCAAAGTCCAAATGCTTTTGCAATTAAAAGTGAGGGAAGGGAGTGGAGAAGAAATATGATCCATAATTAACTAATCTCTTTCTCCCATAACTGATAGTGTGACTAAAAAACTGTTTCGTTTTTTGTTTATTTTTTTTCTCATGGAGATGCCTGTTTCATATTGGAATGCAAATCAACGAATTGGGTTTCAATGTTTTTGTTAGGCGGCGCAGTAGCCTGAAATTTCCCATAGCATTCCAGATTAGGGAGACTCGTCCCATTCAGTGAAAGCCAAAAGGTAACATTACACTGACCTTTTGTTGGGAAAAAAATCCCAGTTTTTGTCATGCTAAGGGGATGTGCTAGAAAACTCCCTCCACTTATAATGTGAGTGAAAATATAAGGTGACATGTTTGATCCAAACAACAAAAAGAGAGGCTCATTCTCCATACTCACTGCCAGGCCCAGATAGGAAGAATTTTGTATTTTTTGAGCTGATTTTAAAGGAAAATCTGCAGAATTCTAGATTCAATGGATTTAAATGTAGTAAAAAAAAAAGAAGATTTTTTTCCACAGAGGCAGTTCTGGGGTTAGTGGGTACTTTGGGATTAGTATGAGGTCAGTAATATTTTTCTAATGTTTTTGTAAGAGGTCTCTTATGCTCATCAAGGCTGCATGTATTTGATGAAAAATAACAGAAAACAGTAATACTGAGAAATATAACAATTTAAAAGAACTGTTTTCTATTTAAATATATTTTAAAATGTCATTTATTCTTGTGATGGTAAATCTGAATTTTCACCAGCCATTTCTCCAGTCTTCAGATCCTTCAAAAATCATTCTAATATAATGTCTTGCTGCTCAAGAAACATTTCTTATTATTATCATCAGTGTTGAAAACAGCTGCTTAATATTTTTGTGCATACCGTGATACAATTTTGTCAGGATTCTTTGATGAATAAAAAGTTCAAAAGGACAGCATTTATGTGAAATAGAATTATCTGTAACAATGTAAATGTCTTTACTGTTTTCTTCAAAATGCATCCATGCTGAATAAAAGTTTTATCCTCTTTAATTAAAAAAAAAAGGTTACCGACCCAAAACTTTTGAAAAGTAGTGTTTAAATTGATTAAATAAATATTAAAACATCTGTGAAGAGTCATTTATTTATTAACATTAACTTGCAACATTACTGGAGCTAAAACTAAAAATAACTTCAGACCTCAGACATCACTGTTGTTCAGTGTGTGTGTGTGTGTGTGTGTGTGTGTGTGTGTGTGTGTGTGTGTGTGTGTGTGTGTGTGTTTGTGTGTACACAAAATATGCCAATATTAAAATAAGACAACATGACAACAGTCAAAAGTTTGGCTTGTGAGACAAGTCATTACAAAATATAATTTGTATAATAATAATAATAATAATAATAATAATAAATCATCATCATCATTTAATTATAATAATTACTTCATTACAATAATTAATAATAACAAATAATAATTAATTCAGCCCAACTCTAGTGTCACCTATGGCTGAAAAGATAAGGACATTAGCCAAAATATTCAATAAACAAATGTGCAAGGGACAGAGAATGTTAAGGGTCTGTCTGGATTTCGTATTCTCCCTCTATTTGTTCAGTTTGTTTTCACCCCTATTTGACCCTGCATCTCACCCAGCATCTCACCCAGCACAACTGTGTACAGATGGTTTGGGAATTGGGAGGTTGGACACTAAGGAAGAAGGGTCAAAGAGCAAGTTCAAAACACTCCAGCATGAAGGAAATGTTATGAAGACAAGAGATGGCAGCACTAGAGAGGCTATTGTTGTACCTCTCAGCATGAAATAGCTCCACTTAACAGAATTGCTGCAAGAGGAAGCCTCGGCTGATTTGTTTTATGGTTGTCAGGGTCAGAATGTGATGTACAAGAGGTTAGTATTGTGTTCACACATTGTTAGCATGGATGAACATCCTTGTGAGTACATTTGCAAGTAAAGATAAAAATCAAGAGCAGTGCAAAGCATAACTTCACTGTGACTTTCCCCATCCTGTCTTCTTATACAGGTATAAACAGCCATCTGATTGCCACAGGCAACCCTGGGCGTCCCGTGGAGATGGTGTTAAATGGATTTGAGTCAGCTCCAGCTGAAAGCCAACAGCCAAGCTCTGGTGCACCCATCCCTCGTATAAACTCCAGCCCAAATGCATGGCTTTCTGGGCTCCTCCCCAGCATATCAGCCCACCTGCCTCCAGCAGCATGAAGCCTACCATGTTTCTTTTAAACTGACTAAAAGAACATTTTTGGCCATGTAGATGTGTCACGCAGAGCTAAATCTTTTTTGAGGCATCTCATTTAACCTTTCGCCCTTCCACTCGGCTTGTATCTCCCCCTCTTTCCACCACCACCACCCCCTTAGCTCTCGCTCCTTAATTAGTAATTAGTCCCTCCTTAATTTAGCAGCTGCTTTTATCCAAAGTGATTTACAGAACACTTATTACAGAAACAATCTGCCTGGGGAAATCAGAGGTTACGTGAAGGACACGATGGTGATGGTTCACTGCTTACTGCAAGTAGGGTTCGAACCAGTTACCTTCTTCTTACTAGCCCTGAGCTTTAGTCAACATGAAATGGCATTCATAACTCAATTTTAATTCAAAAAAAATACATTAACTTAAACTAAAACCCAAAAATTCTGTTTCTGTTTATTTCACATCCTGCCCAATGTTCTCCTCCAAATTGTGCATAAATTAAAGGTTATGAAAACAAAATGCATGAATGTAAGCTATGCTATACATTATGTGCACAGTAAGATTTTACATGGTTGAAAACCTGTGAAGAATAGACGTACAGTCTTTACAATAGCACACACTGTATAAAGGTCCTAGATCATTTTCACAACTTGCACACAGATTTGTCTAATGAACAATTGGCAAGTTGTTAAACAACATTACAAACCACTGAAAGCACTGTAGTTCTATCCCTCACAGCCCTGTTCCACTCAAGAATTAAATGTGGTGCTACCCTGACTAAGGTCTATAAATGTATGAGCTTCTTATATTTATATCATGTTATAATCCCATTACAGTCACTGTTGTCATACAGATAGCATTACTTGCGTTATGTGTAGGATTTTAATTAAAGGAAAACGCCACCGTTTTTCAATATTCCACTATGTTCTTCCCTCAGCTTAGACGAGTTGATACGTACCTCTCCCGTCTTGCGTGCGTGCAATCAATCTCTCTCACCAAAATGCTAGCATTTAGCTTAGCACCATTCATTCCTTAGGATCCAAACAGGGATGAATTTAGAAGCAACTAAACACTTCCATGTTTCCCCTATTTAAAGATGGTTACATGAGTAGTTACACGAGTAAGTATGATGACACAAAATAAAACGTGGCGATTTTCTAAGTGGATAAAAAAATGATAACGATAATGATATGTCGGAAGAGCATTACACAGCACTTTGACCACCGCACAGTAATATCATCACTCCTGAGAGTGGGAGTTTACTTACTCGTGTAACTACTCATGTAACCGTCTTTAAATAGGGAAAACATGGAAGTGTTTGGTGTTCTATTTAAGTTCACTCCTGTTTTTGAAAACTTGGGTCATTCACCTTTCCCACAGGTTCTCGCTGTCTGACCATCCACCATTTTTCAAATGTGTTTTCCCAAATAGACATGGGATTTATTTATTTATTTAGATTTTTTTGGTGTAGAAAAAGAAGTAGGTAAACATTTCTGCCACCTACTAGATGGGAGTGTGAAGCACTGAATGTCACACAGGAGAGCAATGGCGTTCGCTGTAATTTTAGTATTAAAATTGCTCAAGTATTCACCCAACCAAATATTCATTAAAGGGATAATTCACCTAAAAACTTTAATTACCCAATGATTAAATCACCTTACACTACGCCTATGTCCTACGTCATCCACTGGAAAGCAACTCTCTTGTGAACGCACGTACAACAGTTAGCTGAAACTAGAGATTACGGTTTATGATATTTTAAATATGGATATATTTCTTACACAACCACATCGCTTCACTTCAGGAGGCCTTTATTTAACCCCCAGAGCCATATGGAGTGCTTTTTATGATGGATGGATGAACTTTATTTTGCTTCAAATCTGGACCACCATTCACTGCCATTATAAAGCATGGAAGAGCCAGGACATGTTTTAATATAACTCCGATTGTATTCGTCTAAAATAAGAAAGTCAAATACACCTAGGATAGCTTGAGGGTGAGTAAATCATGGGGTAATTTTCATTTTTGGGTGAACTATCCCTTTAAGTTATTTGTGTGTGTGAAAGCAAGTCATACAGTTTTGAGGGACATTAAAAGAAAACAAAACATTTCAATTTTTTTGATAACTAAACCATTAACTCCAAATAAAACAAACAAAATCAATCATCACATAAAGTTTAAAAACAATTCATCACTTAGCACATAAAGTTTCAAAACTGATCAAAACACTTCTGTTCTCCAATTAATTCTGTCCATCAGTTTGCTCACAGAAAGTGTTACATGGAGAAACACAATGCTACATTGAGCAAACACATCACTGTCTTTCTTGCTACTCAAAATGAAAGGCTGCTGCTATTTATAAGAAGCACTCTTGTCTTTGTATTGCGTTTCAGCATGAAAAACTTTTACCTGTGAGGGCTTCAACCAGAATAGGGTTGTAGAGCACTCTAACCTCAATGTATGCTGGGTATTCAAAGAGCTGCTGTGGGTGGGTGTCGGATTTACAGTATGCCCACTCTACCAATGGAGGTGGACTCAAGGAAGCTGTTATGTAAGTCTCTTAAGAGAGGAAAGTCAGCACAGCCTGCAGAAGCAGCAGGATGGATGTTCTGAAGAGCCATTTCTGGCATCTGAGCATTTGTGAAAAAATAAACATGTTTTCAGTAAGTGACCAGCATGTAATCCAGCAAGAATAATATTGCCAAACACAGCAACAACACCTGGGCGAAAAATACATGAGCCAGAAATGTTTGTTTTTATTTATTAACTACTCACAAAAAATAACAAATCACTGCGCTCAACCTTAATTTTGGGTGCATAGATCAATGAGTAACATCACTTTAATTTATTAAACTATAATTTCTAAAGAAGATACAGTGAGTGTGGATCTTTTATTTGAAAGTTTATTTATTAACTAAAAACGTACAGTTTAATAAAATATATTGCAGTAACTAGGTCACAAAATGACTCATCATGGTTTCAAATTGGTCTTAACAAATTCAAGGGGGGCATTGTATAAACTTGTTAAATCATCTAAACCAACAACATGTATGTTAGACCATATTCCATCTAAGCTACTAAAAGAGGTGCTTCCAGAATATTATTAATTTGTCAATATCATTAGGATATGTCCTAAAATCCTTCAAACTGGTTGTTATTAAGCCTCTCATTAAAAAAATACAACTTAATCCTAGAGAATTAGTTAATTACAGACCAATCTCAAATCTTCCTTTTCTGTCAAAAATAGCATTCCATATCATTGTACTGAGACAAATGACCTGCTCTTATCATCCGATCATGGTTGTATTTCTCTATTTGTGCTACTGGATCTTAGTGCTGCGTTTGACACTATCGACCACAACATTCTTTTGAGTTGACAACTAAATTTTGTTGGCATTAGTGGAATTGCATGGGCATGGTTCAAATCTTACTTATATGACCGTCATCAGTTCGTAGCAGTGAATGACTAGGTATCATTACGATCACAAGTACAGTATGGAGTACCACAAGGCTCAGTACTAGGACCGCTGCTTTTTATGCTTTACATGTTACCTTTGGGAGATATCATCACGAAACATGGTGTTACTGTAGCTTTCAATGTTACACTGATGATACTCCGCTCTAGGGTTTTGAACCGAAACCTGGTGCCAATATGACATCGGTACCTTTATGACCGGTATGTACAGAACCGAATCAGAATGCAGATTTTGGTCCTTCATTTCGTGTTGATTGAAATATTTGCCCTCTGGTGCCATGAAATGGATGATAGAAGCAACATCACCACACGTGATCGCTAGTTAAATTATACTGCATTCATGCGGTGTCAGAATAATCCGAAAAATTATTTTCTGACTGAGAAAAAAAAACGTGAACGCAAGTCAGAAAGCTCTGATAATACAAATCCAAAACATCTTTGTAGTAACGTTATAGTGTCTATGTAGTTTTCACATACCGATTTAAAAGCACAACTCGGGAAATAGACCATCCAAGGAGCATGTGAATGCAGCTTTACACTTGATCTGAAGACAGCAGGTAGCCTACCATTAGTTAGCTACATTAAACTTGCTTAAAATAAATACATAAAGCTAAACTTACCTTGTAATGACTTGCAACCAAAAAAATATAAAAACCTAACGTTTTTACTCCACAACATTAGTCAAATGCTTCCTTTTGTGATCTGATGTGGCTTCTTATCACAGAATGAAGCAGAAAATATATTCTATACTCCAATAAAGGCTATGTCGATTAGCAATGGATTCTAAATATACATAATTTTTATGAAAATACCTTGGATTCTAAATATACATAATTTTTATGAAAATACCTGAGATGGCTTTAAGAACAGATAAACTACATATCGTCACTGTCAAATGTTTATTGTCTTTATGTTTGATCATTCAAAATGTTGCTCTCTTCTTTGTATACAGTAACAGCCACTGCTGGATGCCTTTGTCCATATTACGGATTTCCTGAAGCATCAGCAGTTCGATTATTTCTGTGATGTAAATGTGGAGTTTCTGCATGAGGGTGCCCTCTGGCTTCCAGTATGAATGAACATAACTCTGGTACAATCTACCTAGCATTGTTCAGGAGGCAGGCACATTCTGTCAGTTTAAATCTAGATTAAAGACTAAGGCTGTGAATCTTTGGGTAGACAGCGATTTGATTCGATTCACGATTCATAGGTTTTCGATTTGATTCAAGAACGATTTTTGCAAATTTAGAACGATTCAATTTGATTTGATTCACAATTAAATTCGATTCGATTATAACGATTCGATTCTGCATTCTTTAAGTGCATTCACAGGATTATTTAAATGCTTCCCCTAAATTCTTTAGATCTTAATCAGGGGGCAAATTACACAGCAGCCTTTAAGGTTACAGAACCATAGATAGAAAAAAACACTTTTGTCCATTGTTAGATGTTAGTTTAATGATGCTATGGCATGACATGGCATATGTAAAAATTTATGTAAGCCAAGATTTTAAAAAAAGAGCTTTAAAAGAATTATGCATAAGCTAACATTTTGTCACACCAGGGTCGTAGCCATCATATAAAAAATTACTTAAATTTAAAAATACAAAAAATACATGCAACAAACTAATACCATAAATAATGCAACATACTTATTCAATTCATTTTTTACAATTCTCTTCTTATTTATTACTTTGAATTTTCTATAAGGAATCAAATACTGCTGGACAATAATCAATCATTTGTAATCTAAAATTTTTTCCTAATGGCAATTTTATGATTGTTTTATATACTACAAACAATTACTTAAATTTTCTTCACCGAATAAGGTAGAAAATATACTTTATAGTTTCTGTACTTTAATAAATGATGTCAATTAGCACTGCATCATTCATAAATTTTATTTATTGTTTTTTTCTTAATGTTTCATCAGTTCATTCTGCTTTATAATTCAACTTAGCTGCAGATATGGCACGTCTATGAGGGCGAGATCACTGATCTTTCAGTGCGAAAACTTCTTTATCTAATTTTCATAAAATACAATGCTAAAGTATTTAACTTATCCTCTGCATCAGCGAATGATGATTCTGAAAGAAAACGCGCCCGATGTCTGTTTGCTAAAGCAACGAACGCTACTTTCATGCATCTGGTTATCAGATAAACCTTGCACTCTTATTTCAAGGTTGTTGTTAATGCTGTGGTTATTTTAACAGTTTCCTTCGTACATTCGGTTCATCAGCATTGTTAAAATACATTTATCATTCAATGGAACTGTGCGTATGCTTTAGACACTTACATTTCTTCGTTAAGATGCCGAGAGCCATTGAAAAACTACAGAAAAGTAAAACTACTTCATTTTAGTATTACTGGCCATGAGTCCTAAGGAGAGATCACACATCAGCTGCTCAAAAAATGTGTCAGTGAGACGAACGGACCGCGAGCTCAATCCTGTGGCAGTCACAGGCGGTAAACCGTGGAGCACGTGAAGGAGAGATGCGAGGCACGAACACTGTTCAAGGTCTCCATTTGTGCTTGTAGTAAATTAATGTGTAAATATTTTGAAAGCATTGAATCGCTATAGAAATCAGGATTCATTTGATTCTTAGCATATGTTCAATCAATGCAAATGCATCATCAGGGTTTGTAATCGATTCTTTGATAAAACGAGTGTATCGTTACACCCCTATTAAAGACCCATCTCTTTAACCTGGCAAACACATAACACACTAACACATTTCTATAATTCTAATCCATTAAAGAATTGTTAGGCTGCCTTAATTAGGTCTAATGGTTAACTGGAACTGGAAACACTTCCCATAACCCGAGATGTCGTAAGAAGAATGGCATCTATGCTAATATTAGTCTGTTACATTCTTATTCTGAGGTCACTGTAGCCACCCAGATACAGTACTAATCCAGACCACATGCTGGATCAGCACCAAGAGATGACCTCTACAGCCCTGAATGTCAGCGGAGAGCATGTCAACTAGATGAGCCCTAGAGACAGATCCCCTGCGTAGATCCCCTGTCGTCACCTAGACGGTCATCATGACAAGACCACGGGAACTAGACAAGTCCTCTGCTCAATCTGGCATGTGTTGCAGCCTGGAATTAAACCACACTATGCTGGTTTCGTCTGGCCAGAGGAGAACTGGCCCCCCCGACTGAGCTTTGTTCTCCCAAGGCTTTTTTCTCCATTTCTGTCACCGATGGAGTTTTGGTTCCTTGCCGCTGTCGCCTAAGGCTGGGTATCATGTTCGATACTTGGCACCGACCAAATTGCCTCAATACTATGGGGTATCGAAACATGTCTTGTTGTACGGTACCGAATATCGATACCTAAGGGGTTAATTTTGTCAATGTCAGTGAGCCAGTAAGCATCCAGCATGCTTGGTGGGCCTAAATCATGTGCTGGTGATTGGCTCTGGTGAGGAGTCAAGGAAAACGCGTGTTACATGACCATTCATTCACACTGTAGCATCATGCTACATAAGACAATTTATAAAATTTAAACTATGCTTTTACTCAAAACTCACTTTAAACCACCACTGAGTGTTTGTAATAACCTCCGATTGCGATCTAATTATATACCAATCCAAACAATACACCAGAAATATGTTATTTGTAGCCTTTTATATCAAGCTAATCACTACACCTGCTTAGCATTTCTCATATAAACACACAGTATTATAAAAATAGGCAGAATCTCATGAAAATCACATACAAATCATATACTGTCATAATCGCGTGTTTCTTAACTTCATGTTTCATCCCTGTAAATGCTTTTTTGGAAGTGTAATGCACGTTCGTTGTCGGAGACAAGGCAGGTTATGAAGACTTAATATGATTGACATATGAGTAGCGACAGAGTCAGAACAGCAATCGCGTAAGAGAAAACATAGGCAGACAACGCTGGAAGCAGCTAATGCTCATCAGTTTGCGTAAATCAGTGGAAAATAAATAGAAATGATGATTCTGTCTAAGCTATGCATTTTAGAACAAAAACACACTATTGTAAATGCAGCCTAGGGACATTAGTCCTGAGGACATCATCAGTGAAGAGAGGGTTTGTCTGTCTCCTGAAAAAGCGGACATGGTCATTTATAAAAGAACTGCTGAGTGATTTGAAAAGATCTTAAGTATGCAGCAGTGATCCTCACATACTGATTTAAAACTGTTCATTTTACACTGAAAACTATTTGAACTTTATTAAAACTATTTGCACTCATTTATTGTGTTGGTTACATTTTGTTCCTTTGTGCAGTTGTACAGGAGATGAGTCTCTGAGTCTGTTAAAACCACAACAAACTGATAAAAATATAGTTTTATGAGGTAATGTGTAATGTAATCTTGTTAAAATGGATTTAATCAAATTGGTATCGGAAAAAGTACCGGTATCTAAGTCAAGGTTTCGGTATCAATATTTAACGTTTTTGAACGATACCCAGCCCTACTGTCACCTTTGGCTTGCTTAATTGGGGACGCTTAATTTCTGGCAATATTGTCGGATTGACTGCACAGACACTATTGGAAGAGAGCTGAACTGGATGATGACATCACTGAATCAATGAACTGACCTTAACTGAAAAAATTTATTTTGTTATTTTCCTCTTGCATTATTGACAAACTATTTTCCTGTTTGACACTGTAAAGCTGCTTTGACACAATCTGTATAGTATAAAGCGCTATATAAATGAAGGTGACTTGACTTGACTTGACTTGAAGGGGGCTAGGCATAATTATTAAATCTTAGCACTTTTATTTTAAGTAACGTTAACATGAAAATATAAACTGTGTTTTGCTCTATATTTTAATAAATGCTGTGTTTCCTTTTTAACTAAATAGTCATGGGTATTTAATTAAAGTTTTTTAACGTAGCCTTCATGTATTTATGCAATAGGCATTGTTTGTATTGTACGTAAGTCTAAGTAGAATTCTCTTTTGTTTCCTATAAAATAAGAAAACACCGTCCTGAATCAATCAAACACAACTGGGTATACTATCCAGCATTGTGCTGGAATATAATTATCCATAATTCAGAGAATATTGTAAAACAGATGCTCCAACAAGTAACAAGCTGACTACTGATCAATGGGACCCAGCTG
Source organism: Cyprinus carpio (assembly GCF_018340385.1). Lineage (NCBI taxonomy): Eukaryota > Metazoa > Chordata > Actinopteri > Cypriniformes > Cyprinidae > Cyprinus > Cyprinus carpio. The sequence continues at coordinate 30,177,011 of NC_056576.1, forward strand.
AGGAATGCAGGGCAGGGCCTGAATCTGGTGTTTTGTAATGAAGGCTACCCCATCAGTCCACAATGTCAGCTCACTGAACACAAAAGCCATGTCTGCTCAATGGACGCCAGTCATGTAGTGGTGCCTCGAGAAGTGGGTATACTCTTAATTTATGCCCCCAATTTTTTTAAGTATAAATGCCCTGTGATATAAACAGTGACATGAAAAAAAAGTCTGATGCTTGACTTAATGGAGTGAGGCGCAACATTACTGAAGATACTAATTAGCAAATTACTATTGTTATTATTATTATATAGTAAAAACAAAACACAAAAAAAAACAAAACAAATTAAAAGTAATTAATGAAAATAATTTAAACATTAAAATTGTATTATAAAAACATTATGTATTTCCATGGATCTGACTGGGTGGGCAAGCTGTCAATCAGGCCCACTCGTAGCTCCGCCCCTGGTCCAGCAGTGTATTTGATTTCTCAGCCAATTAAAAGAGAAAGGATAATAATAATTATTATTTTTGAAGTCATAAATAAAGTTAAGAACACAAATTACATTGGAAATTGAAACTGCTCGTTTGCCAAATCTGTTTGGCCAATATTACAGCTTCAGCTGAGGATGCTTACCTCCATCACCTCCGTAAAACCAGGTCTGCGGGGAGGACTGATTTGCTGTGAAAATTATGCCTTAAATTGTGTTATACTGCAGAAATCAGAGTCTGTGAATCCAGACCAGATCTTAAAAATGATCAGTAAGGTGCACTTGACTCAGAAGATGGCTTAGAAACATACATACACTGCTGGACCCGTTCTCCCGCACATGTGCTGATGGTGTGTGGCTACTGTACTGTACATTACGCATACAGTCTTGAACGCAATGACCGTAAAATAAGTGAGAACTGAAACTGAAGTTAATTTACTGTATACATACAGCATATTTGCTGCTTCTAGCTGCTCATCCAGTAAATGGAATCAGCTTGCATTCCTTCATGTGGTTGCCATGACTATCATGACTATTTCATCAATGGTTACTTATCTGTCATAAAAGCACTTGAATATTATATTTATTTTTGCAATAAATGTAATAATTTGTAGATAACATTTTTAATGTTCTTCTATTTTTTTTTAATGTACTATTTAAAGAAGATGTAGCCAAACCAATTCCTTTCTATTTCAAATCCTGCGTTTATAGGGGAGAGAGTGCGTCATCACTGAGAGAAATTAGTCTCACTACTTATACTGAAGATGAATGTGTTTTGAGCCCCTGGATGCGACGCCGAACTTTCAGCTTATTTGCGGCAGTTTGCGCATTTGTTTTCTGGTCAAACACTTTAATCTACGCCGAGTCATATCTGTGGAGATTAGCTATGTGTTGGTACTGTAAAATTAAAAAAAATGTTGTTCAACAACCAGATGCAATCTGGAATGCCCATCAGAACACCTAATGAAACTCATAACAACACCTGAAATCAATCACCATATAATACTTCAAACACCATCCAATTTTTTTCATACCATCCCACTTTAATTATTACTATTGACCATCTTTCTTTCTTTCTTTCTTTAATTATTATTATTGAGCAGGGTGATGCAAATTATTCAGGCCCACCCACTCTTTTAGAGACCCACCCACCAACAACTTTCTGCCTCCGCCACTTTGGACAATAACCAATAATTTGTATTCTATAATACTGTTCCTATATTTTCCTAATAATGAGTTTTTAGGGAATATTTGTACATGTTCCTATGCGATTGGATTAGCTACTCATGTGTTGGACTGTCATGATTTGGCTAATGTAAGACACTAGTGAATGAAGTGCATCAGAGGGGATTTACAAGTGGGTATATGCAATGCCGACTAATAAAGTAGGTCTTATCTGCATATTCCCTGCACTACACCACTGATGGACCCTAATGTCTCATGGGGTTTTGCAAAGAGTGTGGGGCAAAAACAAGGGAGAAAAGATAAAACATTACCCCCTCCCTATTACACTCTCACCACTTTCAGACTCTTTCTTTTCAGTCAGTCCTCCCCTTTTGCAGCCTTCCTCCCCCTCCGCAGGGCCGTAAATAATACATCAAAATGGTCGATGGTCTAAGCACAAATGAGAGGGTTTGTGAATGTGGAGGCATTTTCTAGGTGTACTAATGATGGTATGGCAGCTTCAGAGCTGAGAAAGAGTTTTTCATCTTTTCATCTTGTTAAAGACAAAGAATATGGGCCAGACATTTCTCACTGACAAAAGCCTTAGCTAAAATTAAACATGCAGATACATGCATAAACACGTCCACTGTTTTGTACCAAACATATTACTAGAGATAACATGAATGAACAAAAATACAAATAAATATAATAAATGGGGAGAAAGCATTCACTTAATGATCATGAGATCCGTCTGTGAGAGTAAACAAACAACACATCACTGTGAGAAAAGTAGCACTTGCACACATTAGCAGACCTGTTTACAAGTGCTGTATAATGATGCAGGGATATTAATGCCTCTTCCTGCACATTAAGGTCTGGTAGAGAAAGAAGGATATGCTACTTATCCTCGACTGTGTAGAGACAGTCTGTGGTTTAATGTCATTAACCCAAGTAGATTTTAGGAATAGATTTAGGCTTAGGAGTAGGCATAGGGCTGGAGTTAGGGATTTCTACCTCTAATGATTTCAGGCAAGAGAAAAAAAAAAATACAGAAAATGCATTTCTGAGATTATAACTTGATAACTTGTTGGTCACAGTTAGAAATATGTACTTCATACTTCTGTTTATTTCACATTCTAGATAGAGCAGGGAGTTTGAAGTATATTCTTCTTAGTACTGTATGCATTAAGCTGTGTGCTACTGTTAGCAATTCATTCATTGTTTAATGTAACTACTGTCACTGACAGCTTATTTCTACAGCGTTGATTCTCTGGACTCTTCCTATTCCCTGAGTTTTTCCTTTGCATGACGATGTAGTGGTGGCCTAAAGGAGGTACGATTTACTTTGGGTATATTTACACAACAATGAATGTCATAAAAACAGAAAAACCTTTCCTTTGCGTTTTTAAAAAGTTTTGCGTACAGATAAAAATGTTGTCAAAATGATCCCCGTGCACATGGTTTCACAGAAATGAAAAAAAAAAAAAACACAGTATTATGCATGCCAGGCCAGTAGTTGGCAATGTCACTTTGTAAAGAAACACTATGCTCTATACACATAAACATTTCTATAGACTGAAATTGTAATATGAGTGCACATGACATCACAGTTTTCACAAATTTGCGTTTTCATACAAAAGAGACGATAACAGTATCTTTTTCAAAAAACTTGCACTTTGAAACTTTTCTTCAAAAGTTTGCATTTTCAGGCTCCCAAAGGGAAAATAAGTTTTCCTTTTTAGCTGAAAATGGTAAACAACACCTTTTTCTAGTTCTGCTTAATAACCAAAGCCGATGGATGGATGGATGGACGGACGGACGGGCGGGTTCTTGAACTTGAACAAAAACCATGACAATAGACATGTCAACAGCGGGATACACTGAACAAAACTCAACAAGAAACATAAGGAACATGAAGGCTATAAATACAAATGAATAATTATTTAACAAGAAACATCTGAAAAAAATCAAAACAGGAAAGAGTTAACAAGACTATGACCGTCAATAACAATGAGCTTCAAAATAAAAGAATGATGAAATAAAGACATGAACTAGAACATGAAACCTGATAACATGAATGACATCAAACATGAACTTACAAGACAGACCTTACATATATGTAGATGTTCACACACAAATGAATGGAATAAAAGAGCAAGGGCATTTAGAATTCGTCTAGGAGTTGAAAAGATGAGGAAAGAGAGTGTGGAAGTTGTCCTTGAGTACACCTCACCCACTCTCCAAAAAGCCACTCTGTCCACTTTCTCCTGCATTTATGCATGAGTGCTTCAGTCTGTCAGTGCTCTCCTGTGCTGCCTGAAATACTACTGTAACTGCAGTGCTCACTATACAGGCCAGGATAGAGACTGACGGAGAGGATTTCGTCATGTTGCCATCTGAAGATTCAACACAACTCTAAACAACCACCATCACAGAATAGGCTAATTGTCTTCAGCCTCAATCACAAACATGGTATTTTATGTCTTTTTCATATTATGAAAAGAACATAATTATTTCCTTGTTACATTGTTACCTTATTTCCACAATTAAACTTACTTTACTTCATAACATTTACTTCAAACCATGCCTAAAATAAAAGAAAATTGGTTTTGAGGGCTTGTGAAGACTAAAAAAATCCAAGTTTGTTGGCTGCCGTTTTTAAATGATGCGATGGAGTGAATTACAAACCCAGAAGCAGAAGTTGCATCAGCCTGATTGCAAAATAATTCACTCCCTCAAAAGGACTCACTTACTCACTTAAAAGTGCGTCTCCTGCATCCTGTCCATAAGCTCTCTGCAGTCTGCGGTCTGTTAAAAGTGATGCAACAGTACACAAATATCAAATTCGCTATCTCGATTTTATCCAAAGCATTTGTCAAAATGTGTGCAACCGTTAATTAAAAAGGCTTAGTTCCACTCTAGAGACATGTGGGTGGAAATTCACTCGGACAGCGCAAAAAAATAGGCTGAGCTTGTTAAAAGATCACTAGATGAGCATGATGAAAGTTGTGTATAAGACCCTTTCTTTATTTTTAATTTTTTTGCTCTGCATTACAGTCAAATGATGTGTGCTGATATAAACATTCCAATAGTTTGTCCACCCCTAAAACTAAACTTACAGCTCTTAAAAAAGCGATATCTTACACTTTTTTTTACAGGGGCTTAATGACAGCTGGGCCATGCCCATACAAAAGTGCTGTACACCCACCCAATATAAAAACAGATTATAGATTTTGCTAATTAACTAATTATTGCCTAATTTGAATAAATGAGGAGCCAAAACTGTTAACCCATATTCATAGTTTACAGTAATATCTTATAGGAATGCATACATCCACACCAGGCTCACTGAGCATATGTTGCATATATTGGAGTCACGGGTGCATTTCAAAATCGGACAACGGGTCCGGCAGCTCATGTGTCTGGCGGCATGGGATTCCCTCCACGCTCCCTTCCTGGACCCACTAGGACACCAGCGTGCGCCCCTCCTCTCTCACACACCCAATCCTGTTAGTAATCTGGTGAAGGGCAGGTGATTTAAGGGACTACTTCCTGCTTCACCATGACTGGGCGGGCCAATACCTGTTGCTTTGTAAATGTGGACTGTCATATGCTAATGATCAATTTACACAACCTTTGTATTCTGAGAGCTAGATTGTGTCTACAGAGCACAAACTCTTACTTCATATGACCACGAAAATCCAGTTTTCGGTGATATGGCTTTTTTAAAGTGTCCCCAGGGAAGGGAAAAATGAGAACTTCTTGTACTGTTTGTGTGAAAGAACAAACATTTATGAGAAGCTGGCTTCATAAAGGTTTTTGACCCGACATCAACAGCTCAGCTCTTTATTTGAAAAGATTTAACACATCTGCTCTGCAGGCTGTTGTGCGGTCAGTGATCCATCTGCTCATGCATGTTACAAATGGCTTGCGCGAGAGGGCCGCTGATGGAAACAAGCCCACAGCAGAGCATGAACCCTACGCATCAAGCCAAGCGAACAATCATTTACGCTAAAAAATAGTCCTGGGCTCACGGTTAAATCAATACATAAACTACCCAGAGGGTCTCCTGTGGAGCTGCTGAAGCGGACAGGCTGTTTAAGTAATGGACATCATGTGAGGTGAAAGCTCTGACTCAGCATTCTCTCCTCCACCTAGAGGAAGAAGGTGCCTGCTCTTTTTATGCCTGGTCTCTCATAATTTCATCTCCTACATATTTACCTTTGATTCATCGTTATTTTGTTCCATTTTTAGCCTTCACTTTTACTCAAACTATTCCTCTCAGTCCTGTCCATCTGTATTAATTTTCTCTCTCGCCCCTCCTTCCCTTTTTTTCAATGCCTCACAATCTATTTTTAATAAGTCAGAACTCATCTTGCCTGCAAACAGGCCAACTGTTCTGCGAACAGGATCCTGAATGTCACAATGGCAGGGAAAAATACTGCTCAACACTGTGAGTGAACCATGACACAATAAATGCACGTCTCTCACGGTGTCACAAATTAACATTCTTTAATTTTTTTATTTGCTCCACTGGAATTGATATTCAGGAGCACTTTTTACCTTATGTCAGGCATTTTTTTCAACCATCTCTAAATGCAGCACTTAGTCCATTTGTTATTACTTCAGTTAAACCAATTAACTCGAATGTAAAGATTAAATGGTCAGTCTGAGCAATAAATGCTCTGCTAGAACACACATGTAATCTAACACAGCAACAAAGACTAAACCCATAACTAGACGGGCCTAGAATGTGGCTGTTTCATTTTATATCTTGATTGATCAGTTTGCTATCCAATTGGATTTGCACATTCCATTTACACTTGGCCAAATAAATGAGGCTCTGGAGAACAGATATAAATCCAATCTACTATTCCCAAGCAGTGCAAATAAAGTTCTAATATACCATTATAGTATCTTAAAGACCCCCTGTGGTGAAAATCAAGTTTTTATCATTGATTACATGTCTGTCTGGAGTTTTTAATATGCTTAAAGGGGACATCGGATGCCCATTTTACACAAGTTGGTATGATTCTTTAGGGTCTTCATGAAATGTCTGCAACATACTTTGGTCAAAATTCCACAGTGGTCGTGTAAAACAACACCCTTTTTACCTTGTCAAAAACAGCTTTGTTCACAGCGATCCGTTTCGGATGCATGTCTCTTTAAATGCTAATGAGCTCTGCTCACCCCGCCCCTCTGTTCCATGGAAGAGGCGATTTGCAAATAACCATAAGAAATCTAAAGTGTGGGACTTACTTCTTCTGGAGGTGCAGCTGGATCACAAACAGTGGGTTGTGAAGTGACATCATTTTGCGAAGAATCTGTGAACGGCTTGTTTGGAGAAAGTGCTTATGATTTGTGGAGATTTAAAAACAAGTGGTTGTGTACACATGCTGCCTAGACACATTTAAGTTCAAACACTGTGTAAAAGTGGATTTTGCATCCGATGTCACCTTTAAAGACAAACATTGTGCAAATGAATCAGTCAACAGCATTCCCTAAAACTACAGTGTACCAAAGACATTTGCGGTCTTGGCCATTTGAGAGCATGTGCACGCAACAGGAAGTAAGGAAGCAAGAGTCTTAAAATGCCAAAGCGTAGTGCCCTTAATGCACACTGAATCTCGAATACTGCTTTGGAGTGGTATTCAAGGCTAAGCGTATCCCATCATGTTCTGTAAATAAATTGAGACTTTTTGCAGACTTTTTGCCTTCATCTGGCTGATTTTTGAAGGCAGCATAGATATATCACAATCCTCCTCATACAACCCACAAACCTTTGAGCAAAAAATAAAGAAAGCAAATCTAAAAAATAAATAAGGTCCATGAAAGTTGTGGTCGGTGGTCAGTTTGTGTGTAAATGTATGTTTTTGATCAACGTTTTCCACTTTTGATGTCATTTCTAGCGAGAAATTAATATTGCAGTAATGAAATATTCACTTATTTATCACCAAAGCTCTCTATATTTTACTGTAGATCATTAAACCATTACTCTACCCCACAAAACTTTTCGGATGCTGCCCTAGTAAGATGTCACCAGTGGTCAAGTACAAAGAATGCAAGTGTGTGTTTTTGGACAGGTCCTGTGGAAACCCAGTGTACAAATATTAAAAATAATTATGTATAACATATAATTTGGGAGTAACAGGTAAGTGCAATTTTTATTGGTGCAAAGATGAGTATGTGTATTTGTACAGCTGCTTCGTATCACTCAATTAGAAGTTATTGAACTGTCATCTGTTTTGGAACTACTAAACAGATATTTAGAAGTTTATTTTTACATGTAACCAAACACCTCAACTAAAAGTGCTGTTTTAAAAGTCCGATTTAAAACCGTGAATTACATACAACCAATACCATCAAACAAAAACACGCAACTTTAACAGTTAACGTATAGAGAAACAAACATGTAACCAATCCCGTCAACTTTCAGGGCGGGATTTTAATATTGTTCTCAATCACGGATTCCACTTATGGAATAGAGTTACATGTAAAAATAGTTCCAGCACAGACCTAATGTCTTTCCAAATATATCACATTTTGCATAAATTTATATTTTAAAATAACATTTATCTAGGACATTTCTTATATCCTCACACAATTTTTCTATACCATAACAATTCATAGTCACCACGGGACAAACACTTCAAATATAGCATGTCCTAACAACTACTTTTATGATACTTTTTAGGTATATTTGAAGCTCTGGCCACTATGAAATGCTGTGCATAGAAAGAAATCTGCTCAACTTTTGTTTTTCATTTAATATCCATTTTCCACAGAAGTACAATGGATTGTGAATGTTGTTTCACTATGACTGCATCACATCACCCACAATTCCCTCTTAGTCCATGCACTGCTAACGTTGTTAATCTCCCTAATCCAATCCCAGACTGGCAACTCAATCCATCACAGCTCACTCTACTGTCCAAGCAGCTGTTTGTTCAAACGCATCTGAGCCTTGGCTACAAACATCATTCTAAAACATTTGCCTAAAGCCAGAAAAAACAAATCTAAAATCCCAAGCCCAATGAATTCAAACACAGTGACACATAATGAAGCTCCTGTATTTCTCAAAAATCCAAATTGCTTTCAGGCTGGTCTGCCTGCTACAATGAACCAAATCAGACAGGCAGGACTGTGATTAGCCTTGAGCCGTGAAGAACCCAGACAGATGAGCTCTGATCGATGTCTGAATTTTAACCAGTTTATAACAGTTTTGTGGTTTTTCCCATAATGTTTGAGGTTAGGCCTGGCCATGAATGATTCCTAACAGGTTACAGGGTTGTGCACTATTCAGAACTGAACTCAAAATGCCTTTTCCTGAATTTACACTGAATTTGAATTGAGGCAGAAAACATGATTTAGAATTGCAATGTGAATGTAAAAAGCTAAATTTTAATTAATTGAACATTCAATTAAATAAAAATAAATACATGTTACTGTACTTTTAACTAGACAATAAAAGTCAAGATTTTAGCTTGATGTTAACTTGATAAAGTTTATAATAATAAATGTGGTAAAAGCCTTTAAGTTTGGATGGATGGATGGATGGATGGATGGATGGACTCAAAATTCTGTGGTGGATGGATGGATAGATGGATGTATATGGAATTCTGCATTGGATGGACTGATTCACAATTAGACAGGACGGACGGACAGGGATAGATAGATACTCGGTTTCTCAACTCTATTCTGCAGTGTGATTAAACTACCTAAACTTTTGTGCTCAAAAAGAGTTTATTCCTGTTTATGATGTTTTTATGTGGCAACCAGGACTCGGTTTCTCAACTCTATTGTGAGAACACAGTCTCTATTATTAACTGTTATCTGTCATGCCAGCATGCCATCCAATCCAAACTGTCGCCATATCTCTGCCACAGATGCCGACGCTGAGCTCTCTCATCCACAATCCTCTCACTGCTGTTTCCCAAAAGAGTCCAAAACCATTTTAATATGTGCCGTGTATTATCAATAAACCACAGCCAGAATAAATCCCATCAAACGCTGAACTTACAGTACAATGTCACTCTTCTGTTGCCCTTTATCGTATTCAAATGCCTTTGCTGCAATTAGAGCTTCTTGTTTTGAGTTCCTGAGGGAACAAAGCCTTGAGATGATGAGGTCAGTGTGGAGGGCACTTGTGGAGAGAACTGCTCTGACATGATAAGCTGTCAAAGGCCTTGATTCTAACTACTGACATTTATTTAAGGCTGTCATGTTTGTGAAATAAACTGGCGAAATCCCAGTACTGTTCTACTTTTCCCTCCAGGTAACAGTACGATATTCATATTCGGGGACGTCGTGGCCTAATGGTTAGAGAGTTTGACTCCTAACCCTAAAGGTTGTGGGTTTGAGTCTCGGGCCGGCAATACCACGACTGAGGTGCCGTTGAGCAAGGCACCGAACCCCCAACTGCTCCCCGGGCGCCGCAGCATGAAAAGGCTGCCCACTGCTCCGGGTGTGTGTTCACTACGTGCTGTGTGCTGTGTGTGTGCTTTGGATGGGTTAAATGCAGAGCACGAATTCTGAGTATGGGTCACCATACTTGGCTGTATGTCACGTCACTTTCACTTTTTTTTGTGTGTCACTTTTCATCCTTGCAAGACAACTGAAAATGCAGTGTTTACACCTTGTATTAATATCTTGATGGACAGGGTTAAAAGTAAGTGTATAGTCCAAATTCTTCTTAGAAATTCATTGTGATCTTTTCACTGAGAAGTTCAGGATGGCACAAAATAATATATATAAAATATTTTACAAGTTTTAATAATATTCTATTTAATAATGATAATATTGTGGTTAGTAAGTTTTTCGCAAAGAAAGTAACACTTATTTCACAATAAATTCATCAAAAGTGATAGTAAAGACATTTAGAATACTACAAAAGTTTTCTATTTCAAATAAATGCTGTTCATTTGAAGTTTTTATTTAAAAAAAAACAAAAAAACATGAAAAATGTATCATGGTTTTCACAAAAATATTAAAAAACAACTCTTCAAAACATATAAAAAAAAAAAAATTTACACTAGAACAAAAAAACAACATAATAAAAATATCTCAAAAATAACATGAGATATTAGTAATAATGCTTAAAAAAAATCAGCTTTGAATCACAGGAATAAATTACATTTTCTAATATATTAATATACATAATTATTTCAAAGTGTAATAATATTTCATAATATTACTGTTTTTACTGTATTTTGATCAAATACATGCAGCCTTGGTGAGCATAAGAGACTACAAAAATGGTATACATAGGAGATACAGTTGAGGCAACAATTGAGAAGAGTGATCTGTCTTTCCTGACCTCTTGTGATTGGATCACCCGAGATGGATGTTAATACAAGTTGTTAACAGGGCTGAAGGAAAAAAGTGAATAAATGGGAATGACACTCATTTGCTTTCCCATCCTCTCTGGACTTGATCTGATTGGTGGTAGCTTCTCCCCAGAGTCCTGTTCCACAAACACAACTCTTATATATCTCTTACCTTATCACTGCAAGTTACCATCACACACAAAAGAAGGATATTTCCATTAGCCAAAGGCTTTGTTGATTCACTGAATGTCCAACAGGAACAAGAGAGCCATAAAGTTCTGCTCATACATTTACATATCCCTTAAGGAAACTGCAATATCTTTATAATTAAATTCATAAAAAAATGGAAAAAAAAACCTTTCTCAGTTTTATTTTAATAGAGAATGCAAGGACTATGTAAACTTATGTGCAGAACTTTACAGAGAAAGAAGGAGATCTCTAACTATGATCCTGTAAATCTGCATTGAGAAAAACCTTGGGTCATGAACTGAGTGACTGACTTCGACCTGAAGGCTTCCTCCCCTTATGCTGCTCTGCTCTCTGTATAAATGCATGGAGCCGTGGTGTTGTATATCTCTCAGCCTGACAGCTGATCCGCTGGCCCTTGTGCCAGTTTAATATGTGGGTTCTCTCTGCTGGGACCGCCATGCTTCTGCTCTGCTCTGTGTGAACTCTCTCATTCCAGCACTGAGAGGAAAAGAGAGGCAGAGTGAAAGAGGGAGAGTGAGAAACTAGGCATCATCCATCATTTCATTAGACAGCAATGTGGCGGCCATGATAAAACTCGCAGCTTCAGTGGTTTGGTTCCGTGGGCTGAGAACCCTTAACAGGTTCAGATGCAGGAAATTACAGCTGACTTCTCAAGATACAGACTACAAGGACCTCCAGAAAAAAAGAGAGCATGTGTGCTTGAGAGAGAGCGAATGGACAGTGTGAGAGAGGTGAGGAACTGCTCTTTGAACTGTGAGCCCATCCACTAGTGCATTACATAGCTCATTTATATAGAATCCTAGACCAGATAGTTTCAAACTGGGGTCCAGGGCTTGGAGGTCTGTGAAAAATGTACAAAACTAAATGGAATCTGCTAGCAAACACACAATTTACAACTTGGCACAAGCTGATTGGCCTCTGCTGAATTTGACAAATCTTCCACCTCCCCCAGCTCCACCTGTCTAGATCTGCTACAGGATTTCTACAGTATATGCCTAATCATGCAGCAGCAGCATATCTTACATACTCACAGCAGCGTGAGCTCCAAGACCAAATACATTAAGACTGTCATATTCATTAACTTGCTAAAACTATTCAAAGATTTATTAGTGTTTGATTTATTCATATATTATATGTATTTGTAATGTGTATCTTTGTTCTTATTTTTTAATGACAAAGATTTTTATCTTTGTCTACTTTGGCCTAAATATCTGCCATTCATTTTTTTTTATATTCTGTTACCTTGTAAAGCTTTGTTTTTTTAAATAGGGAAGTTAGTTTGCATGTACTGCTCAGACAACTTGCAAAATAGAAAAAAAAAACTTTTCTTGAACTTCATTTGAATAAGTAATTACTTTGTGACCAATAAAAAAAAAGGATTGATTTCCAGGAGCATTATTTACATTTGTGAGGGCAATTTTTATCACCACCTTAATAATTGTATCGGTGTTGTCTTTAATGTCAAATACTTAAGTTTAACTAATTACTCCAATCAATCAAAATACTTTAAACTGTTGCAAATATCAATTCACTATTTAAAATTTTAGCTAAATTATACTTTTAAAAACAGGAGCTAATTAGGGTTGCAATATTATGACATAAATCGTTATTGTCGATTATTGCTCCTAATATTGTTATAATGAAGATTATTAATGTTGATTAATAGAATACATATAAAGACTTTTTGGTGTTTTGTGTCTGTATTTTGGGGAAATGGCATGTATCGTCATGTATTATGGCTCTGGCTACACAGACAAACATTTGGTCCATGACGTTAATCACTGAAGCTACGAAATGAATCTTTTATTTACATCATATCTGCACTGTTTTGTTTATGATGAGGGAATTCACAAGCGCAAAGAACTCAATCAGTGAGCACGCACACTCAACAATAACTCCAGAGTTTTCAGTGCTGACGAGCATCTCTGATTGGCCATTGCATTTCTAAGCTCAACGAAAATGCGTGTTATTGCATATTCCATATTGTCATTGTCAAGTGAACAACCAGCATCAGTTACATCACTTTACTGCCATTCACACCTCCACTCCCATGGCCTCCCATGGTAAAGTGTACACTGTAGGGTTGGGCCAATAGATGATGCCATCGTCCATCACCAATGTCTGACTGACATCATGATGTTGAGCCGGCATCGAAATAGCATCATATTACCCCTTTAAATAACTCCTTTTAACATATCAAACTCATACTGAGAGGTTTTGAGATCAAAACTCTTAACTCAATCTTCTGCTTTTACAGATACAAAAATCATCATCATATAAATATGTACTTCTAAAAGGGACAGAAACTATTTCTTTTGGCTTCATTTAATATTTTCTCTATCAGGAGTAAGCTGGCAGTAAAAGCACAGTCCCAAATGTTGCCTGACAGCATCCAGACAGCCTGAGGTTTGCATGTGCTCTTTGGCCCACGGGGGCTTTGAAACATAGAGATGATGGAGGCAAAGAGAATCACAAAAGATCCACCACAAAACAACAGGGTCTGAAGAAGGGATACAAACACAGAGAACCTGACTGGGAATTTAGAACATGTCTCAATAATGCAGCACAAAAACATGAGAGGGTATTTTCACAATATGAACTATGTGGGCAGCAAGCAAGAAGATCAGGTTTTGCTGATTCAATAGTGAGGAATGTACTGAAAGAGCTAAGACAGGAAACAGACTTTTTTATGCATTTGCAGCTGTGACCAACAAATGTTTGTTTATGACTCCTACACATTTTGTTCATCAAGACAATGTTCAAAAATGAACACCACTTTAATGAATTTTAATGTTGAAAGAGAGCAAGGTAAGGTTAAAGTAGCAAAAGATTTAATATTTGACAACTATTTTACTTTAAACAACCGTCCGTAATATCCAGTGATAGAAAACTAATAAATTTTTAACCACAAAACTTTCACCTCACCTCTTGGAAAAACTGCAGTACTATTAGTTATGAAACTCCATAACATTTTCATGCTGTGGACCTAAACACAAGCCCCTTGAGCCTTTGCCATCTACAGAGAAAGGGGCACTGGACATGCTGAGAAACATGAGCGTGTGTCGATATATGGGAAATATGTGATGGGGGGGTCTTGAAATAAATGGAATAATCTGCACATCAATGAGTCGAGGCAGGACCATGACGGCATGATGAAAAAGTACAGTATTTATTGCTTGATGGCTGTGAGACCACCCAAACCTGAGAGAGGCAGCCACCCATGCATGACAACAGCCTCCGTCAGCAAATCTGAGAGGAGAAGTGAAAAAAAGAGAGACAGATCTCCCCTTTGAGTGATAAGCCAGTGCTAATTGCATGATATCTTACGTGACTGAACCAGTAAAGCATGTCAGAATGACATTTCATATCAATGTACCAGCAAACTTGCAAGCTAGATTGCTTATTTTTTTTAGGGGTTCAAGTTCAGAACATGCTCAAACCCTATTTAAGTAGTAGTATTTTGCCAACAATTTTTTTTTCAAACACAAGTGTCTGAGCATGAGAAACCTTAAGTAGAGATCTCAAACTTGATTGAATGGTTCCACATTGAAAAAGTTATCAAATCATTTAACAAATTAAATCATTCTGTATCTATTGGCCAATAAATATATGAATACCAAAACTTACCACACAAGGACAAAAAAAAATCCTAAAGCTCATCTGAAGAAATATGCCAACTAATGTTTTCCACCTGAGGGTAAAAAATCTTCTTAGGGCTCATAGAATCAGTGTGAATGGTTCAGCATCACAACAATTAAAAAAAAATACAAATAAATCAACCAACCAAACTATGGTTTGGATGTTACAATATCTCCAGAGTTTAATATAACCATTTGCAAGGAAATCTGATCTCCATAATGATTATAGATTATTAAATGATACCATATTGCTTATAACCTAATGATATTGAAAACATTTGTTTCCAGACATGACTGAATATACTGCTGCCCAATTAAAATTAAGAGTCAATATTATTTGTCTCTTTTAACGCATCATAGGGATCCGCACTCACTTAATCTTCTTAATCACTTTCAATTTATTTTTATTTTGCAACAGAGCAAACAAAAAGCAAGCCTTCTTCAGTGAATCAAATAGTGACATTTCCCACAAGAGTTTTTTAAAAAGAAGTGAAGTCCAAAGAAAAGCCACATAACAGGTGTTACTGATCACAAACTTAACTGACCTATCAATCAAGCAATTTCTCTTTTAATACAAACTTTTAATAAGTTTCTGTAAAGGGAATGTGCGTAACCAAACAGGTGCCTGTCAGCTTTGACTTCCATAGTATGTGGAAAAAATAACTATGGAAATCTGCCAGACCCCAAACTCACACAACTGGTTAATTCAGAAGTCGACCAAACACTCAAACTCAATGTTGACAGCAGCACATTAAACAGAGGAGAAAGTATTTTAACACTGAAAATATAATTACGCGCATCAACTTTAAAGATGTACATTTTATAGCTTACTCAGAAACATTATCAAACCCTTCACCTCTAAAACAACAAAGACGGCAGTGCTAACAATGCTCATAAAAAAATGATTCAGCAGTCAGAGCTGTGTACACTCAGTTACGTACTGAAGCATTTAGCAGAAGCTGCACACACATCACTGCCAAACATTACTCCCATTCCTTTCTTTCCTTCTTGAATGCCTTGAGTATGGACAAAACATCTTTATAATATGCCTTTCAAATTCTACCACAAATCCAAGAAATGCAACTTATTAATATCTCCTTTCAAATGCTAATTTTTCAGCCATACATAAATCATAAGACACAAGAGAAAACAGAGCGAGTGAGCTTATGGGTACAATATTAAGGGAACAAGAGGAAGACTACTGTGTTCTGTATTATCCGAAATGTAAAAGGTCTGTTGAGAACAGGCCAGCACAGATGCTAAACTACATTACAATGGACTTTATGTCCTTCTGGGACAACTGAAATAAAATAATGTATAAATTAAAATTTAATACCATGAAGAGGTTTGTGTAAGATGTATTTTTAGAGGCAGGGTAGGGATGCAGTTTAAGTCAATGGAAAGCCTCCACAAAGCATTCAAAATATTATATAGTTTAAATATTATTTAGTTAAATCTCTTTTTACTCAGATCTGAGTAGTTAGTGACCTTGTTGAGATCTGTTAAACATCTCCATTTACTACAATGCATTTATGTTTTAACTGTTTAGGAACATCAACTAAGACATTAGAGAGAACTCATTTGTGAATTTTCCTTCACATGGGTTGTTTACCGACAATGCAAATTTTATATTACACTCTTTAAAATAAAGGCATCTATGATTCCTTAAAGAACGTTTAACATCCAATGCAATCTTCCCATTTTATAAAAGGTTCTTTATAGTGGAAGTAGCTTCTTTAGATTATTATAATTTTCTTCACACTAAAAAAAAAAAAAAAAGAAAAGAAAAGGTTTGTTCACTTGTTTAAATGGTTCCTCTATGCCATGCAACAAAATAATAATTTTGGAACATTTACTTATTTTTAAGATAATGTCCTTAGAAATTTGAACATCATTGAAAATCGTGACTAGAATACAACAGGTCTAAAGACCTTCCATGACAAAAAAAAATTAATTGAATATTGATGGGGCAAGACAGCTGGAGAAAAAAGAAAGAAAAAGAAAAACCTTTAGCGAATCGGTGTCCTCTTCTTTCAGACATTTTTCATTACAACATACTGTTCAATTAACCAACTGAATACTGTACAGAGCTACAATTTTAGTTCCTGTGTATTTCACACATAAATCTCCATTATGTCAGAAGCTGTCAATATGAGCCCACTTTGCACATCCATCACAATAACTCCACATTTCTGTTTCAGTACTACAGGTGTTCTGGAAAGAGTTGTAGTGTTTTTGTTGCCAGGTAGTGTTAAAGGAGAAAATTACATCCTAGGGGCCTTTTACTCCAGGTGACCTTTAGCTTTACCATCCCTATCATATACAATACACGTGAGAGGCTAATTCTTACAATGCTAAATATTTTAGGTGAAAAAAAGATTCACAGAAGCACTGGGTGCAGTGAAAAGACTCTATGATGAAGCTGCTACAGGCAGGTGTTCCCCAAGGAAAATCAGCTCTGAATTGACAAACATTGGTGAGGACAGTCAGATAAAGCCTGATAAACACATACTCACTGTCTGACTAACCATTCCAGAAATCTTGAGCCTTATTTGACACAGTCCCCTTTGCTTAGGTGTTGACCATTTTCAAGTGACCCAGTTTTAAGACACACCAGATACATTTTAAACTTTACAAAGTTGTGAACGTCAAAAGGAAATTTCAACAGGCTATGTTTTTACTTTTACCAGTAGGACTGATCAGCATTTACTGGGATGGTCCCATTTAGAGTAGACTCTTGTTTTATGGGCTTTTAATTATTGAAAAAACTGATGCACTTTGCTGCTAAGAATAGACCTGTGTATGTCAAATGAGCAAAACTCTTATATCCTGCACTGAGATAAGCAATGGTTGCTCTTCTTTTCCTATCAAAAACCAGGAATGTGCCAAGAGACATATATGCCATGAGTGTATAAAGCAATATAAGGGTGATTATTCAATTACAACAAAAGTAAAATCTTGTAAAAGGAAACTTCTTCACACTATATGGTTTTGACTTTGTTAAAACATTCATTGCATGTCTGAATAAAGATCTGAATATGGATTTAAACAATCAACCAAGAGGTATAATCTAATTTGGTATATTGCATATGGCTTCTTGAGTGTGTGATAGTATTCACCATTGTTTCACTTTTTTTGATTTTGCCTTCAAGAGGATAAGTTGGATAAGCCTTGCAGTTGCTAACAAATGTGTTGAATAACTTCCAGTGTATGAAAATTAAAATATATCCATTCATTCTGATTTAGATTTTCAAATATGGACAAGTAAAATCTACTCTAATTATGTTTAAAATTAAAATAAAAAATCTAATTTTTATTTTTTTAATGTCTGGATGAAGAACAAGATCAAATTGCATTTCCTTGATGTTAACACTTTTTATGAATTTATAATGAGGAAATTAAAAATGTCTGGATGAAGAACAAGATCAAAATCTTACATTTCAACTCTTCAAAGATAAACAAATGGTTTTATAATAATAATTAAAAAAAACTTTTCATCCGTTTGAATTTATTCTTTAAAACTAGAAAATGTTTAAATGAAATATTTTTCTTTAAAATCAAAGCCTAGGACAGAAAAGTTCTGCTATGTGAGCTTAAGACTGATGCTGTAATTCTTAGGTCAAGCTACATTTTATTCAAAAGTTGCGGTATCCTCAATTTTTATAGCTAATACATTTCATACTGTTATGAGTTAGTGCATGTTTATATGCATATATCCATATCCAGCCTACCTGCCAAGAGCTTGATGGAATCTCTTGAAATCTGCCCAGCCCGCCAAAGGTGTAACATCTGTACATATGATCCAGAGACTCGGAGCAGTGCCACAGGAGCCCGAAACTCACAGAGTCCTTGTTTTTCAGGTGCTCCTTCACTATCCACGCGGGAGAGATGAAACTAAAACTGCAAATCGCGACCAGGGCGGAGGACAGGAGCACCCAAAAACACCCGACACAGCTGAACATCCTCACGGCAGCGTGGGGCAACGAGACCGGAGACAGATCGATTCCCAGCCCTTTCCAATTCCGACCGAACAGCGCGTGCATCTGGAGCGCGCTCGCTCACTGTGTGACATTAGATGAGCACCAATAATCACATAAACACATGAGTTAAAGATGCGTTAAGACAGATGCACCAGTGAACTAGTGAGCATAAGCACGCGTAACTTTTCAATTAAATGTAATTCCAGCACGATCCAGTTCAATAGCGAAGATATTCCCGTTCATCTGAGAGGAAGCAGGTGCAGGACAAAAGACAGCCGTCACACCCAGAGCTCAAGCACTCAGAACTGCCACCCGCAGGTGCTCACTGTGTAGCAAGATCTGAATCCGTTCAGTTTGTGTTACTCACAGCCCACATACCACCACCATCATCATCATCATCATCATCATCTTCCTCGGCTCGCGCGCTGCAGGAGTGAGAGCACAAACTTACACGCTTGCCAATGCCACAGTCACATGGATGTGGGCGTCACCGCCACCGCGAAGGTGTTCAAACTTGTTTTTGATTCATGAAAATCTGAATCACACACTTTTTTTTTCAAACCCTCAAACGTGTAATAAACTTATGCCATCATTATAATTTCACGCCCTGAGATTCGTTCCCTTGCCTGACCTCAACATACTCGCACCGATAAAAGCACATTATTAAACATGAGATGAACAAGTATAATTCAGCAACCCAAATATATATATATACACATATATATATATATATATATATATATATATATATATATATATAAACGTAAACAACCATAAATCAAGTATTATTTATATTTCAGTTTTATCTGAATTAGGATTAGGATTCTGAAGTAGGTCTATTTTCAAACAGTGTAAGCGTGTAGCGTCTCACGCTGCCCTCTGGTGGTGATTTATCGCGCCGTGAACTTTTCACTTGTTATATGTACTGTAGTGTGCATTATGAGAATGGAAACAAAATGTAACAAATATTGAGCATCAAATAAAGCACAAGCATCACGGAAACCTTTACTATATATATATAGTACAGGTCAAAAGTTTGGAAACATTACTATTTTTAATGTTTTTGAAAGAAGTTTCTTCTGCTCATCAAAAAGAAAAAAAAATTATATTGTGATATATTATTACAATTTAAAATAATTGTTTTTAAATTTGTAGTTAAATGTTTTTACATTTATTATACTTTAAATTATCATTTATTTCTGTGATGCAAAGCTGAATTTTTAGGATCATTATCACATGATCCTTTAGAAATCATTCTAATATGATGATTCATTATCAAAGTTGGAAACAGTTCTGCTGCTTAATATTTTTTCAGAACATGTGATACTTTTTTTTAGGATACTTTGATGAATAAAAAAGTAAAAAAAAAAAAAAAAAAAAAAAAAAAAGAAGCTATGTTTTTAAAATATAAATATTTTGTAAATAACAATATACACTACTGGTCAGTAATTTGGGGTCAGTAACTTTTTTTCTTTTCTTTTTTTTTAAATAAAATCAATACTTTTATTCAGCAAGGATGTGTTAAATTGATAAAAAGTGATAGTAAAGAAAATATATTATTAGAATGTGTTATTAGATTTTTTTTTTATTTTGAATAAATGCAGTTCTTTTTAACCTTTTATTCATCAAATATATTAGACAGCAGAACTGTTTTCAAACACTCATAATAAATCAGAATATTAGAATGATTTCTAAATGATCATGTGGACAGACTGGATGTTACATGTGACACTGAAGGCTGGAGTAATGATGCTGAAAATTCAGCTTTGCATCACAGGAATAAATTATTTTTTTAAAGTATATTCAAATAGAAAACAATAATTTAAGTTGTAATAATATTTCACAATATTACTGTTTTTTCTGTATTGTTGATCAAATAAATGCAGGCTTGATGAGCAGAAGAGACTTCTTTCAAAAATATAAAAAATAGTAATGTTTCCAAACTTTTGACCTGTACTATATATATATATATATATATATATAATATATATATATATATATAGATATATATATATATATTTTTTTTTTTTCTTTCTATCATGCTCAGCTCAACTTATTTCACTGGTTAGAAACTACATGTCGTATGGAGCCCCTAAAGGGACATAGTTATGGTCGTGATGTTTTACTTGTATAGCAAAGTAATATTATGCTTTTGCGGGGGAACGCAATACTTTTGCAAGAATGTAATTCCTTTAAAATGCTTTAAAATCCTGAGAAATGCTTTTAAAATGCTTAAAAGTGAACTACTGAAAAGAATCTGACTGAGACTTAATGGGAAATCATAACTAGTAGTATCAAGTATCAAAAATTCACTTAAAAAACATTCACATAGCTTGTTTTGCTATGCGAAAGTATTTTTAAATAATTTTTTTTAAATAAATGTTTGATCCTTTTAGAGCTTTGGTGTTGCCGACTTTATATTTATTTTTTTTTAAACTTGTTTTTTAGTCGAGCACCCATTTGAGGTTGATGTGCACATTTTTTGTCTTCATATTTATAGGTTAGCACAAATCCGATTTCAAAATGCAAAACGATATGTCCTGCCTACACAGGTATCTGTAAAACCCTTATTGTTCAATCGAACCCATAAACAAAAACAAAAGACAAACACTGCATCAAGAGGCGTTTCAACAATATATGTATTTAAATCAAACACATTTAAATATATTATAGATTAAGCACACATATGTCAGAAAACATATTAATGGTACATAGTACCAAAAGTCTTTTTCCTGTTTCTCGTCCCCTGCTGAAAAAAACAGCATATGCTGGTTAGGTATGTTTTGACGCTGGTATGCTGGTTTATGCTGGTCCTTTGCTGGTTTATGCTGGTCATTTGCTGGCAAAGGACCAGCATAAACCAGCACATGACCTGCATAAACCAGCAAAGGACCAGCACATGACCAGCAAAGGACCAGCATATACCAGCAAAGGACCAGCACATGACCAGCAAAGGACCAGCATATACCAGCAAAAGGACCAGCACATGCCCAGCATAAACCAGCAAAGGACCAGCAAAGGACCAGCAAAGGACCAGCAAAGGACCAGCAAAGGACCAGCATCCCAGCATCAAAACATACCTAACCAGCATATGCTGTTTTTTTCAGCAGGGTCCACATCTCAATGAGGTCCAAAGCAATAACTTCATGTCCAAGTACACGTTTCAAAGGGAACAGTCATCATTGAGATTTCCTTAGACAGAGTTTGACATATCATACAAAAAAGAAAAGAAAAAAAAGACAATCACCATAAAAAGAACTAACATTAATATATGGCGGTAAACCAGGAATCCACATTAACACAGAACGGGGATAAACATTGCCCTAGCAGTTCAGTTTGTATGTCTCTAAGTCTAGAATCAGATCTGGACAGGGTTCTAGAAGGAGTTCTGCAGTCAGGGAACATTTTCCAGGCCCAAATTATTTAGATCCCATTCCAGTTTCAACTGTCTAATCAGTCACTTCAGGTCCATGAGAGAGGGACTGAACGGTCTCAGACACTGACTGACTTATGTCCACTATGGCATACCGTAAATCTGTACGTAGCCACCTTGGATATTTGTGCATTTTTGTTTTTCTGTTTATTTTTACTAAAAAATCCCTAAGCACTTCATAGCCGTTCTTTTAAAAACTGAACAAAAAAAGAAAGATAAAAGAGAAGTGTGAGATAAGAACTAAGATAAGGAAGGACATATTTAAGTCATAGCCACATTGTAGTTCCTGTTCAGATTCTTGTGCACTTCCTGTTGGACGACACGGTAACAGCTCAACGCAACAGCGACAGGTCTCGTTCTGAGATTTTGTTCTGTTCGTCTGCTGTGCGACAGCTCCCGCTTGTTTGTTTACAGGTTTATGTCTGTAGTTAAACTCATTACACTCCTCTTCAAATAATAAACCATTCCCTTTTGAGTGCTAGAGATGATGGGGTGGATCATACAGAAAACTTTTGGCTATTAGTGTGCATATCTTAACACTCACGCTCTCACACACAAACACATGCAGGAAGTCATGGAATGCCTCTTTCAGGTCCTCACTGATATGTTAATGCAGTTCAGCTCTGTGTTCGTCTTCTGGTCGTTTGCTTCTCCAGACATTATGCAGAGGGGCGACAGGAGGGACGAGAGGGTCATAGCTGATGAAAACAGACCAAGTTACCTTTCATACAGAAATCTATAACTAAAAAAAATAAAATATTTAATAAACCAGCCACTGCACTTACAGAAGCAGACCTGTCATTCTAAAATAAGCTTAAATTGGCTACTAATCCCAGTACAGCTAGACAATAACCACAGGGTTAGTTCACCCAGTTATGAAAATTCTGCTGAAATTGTCTCACTCCATCTTGTTCCAAACCTGCATAACTTTCTTCTAAGGAACCTAAATGGAGATGTTCAGCAGAATGAACAGGCTGCACTTCTTCATACAAGGAAAATGTCCATTTCGGCATATTTAAACTGAACAGCACACCAAGATGAATTATGCACTCAAAAAAAATTAATAACTGAACATGTATTTTGTTTTTTGGCCAAATTGAAACTTTAATTTTGGTGCATCACTATAAAAAAAAAAAATAGAAGCATATGAATTCTGAGGAATTGCCTTTGATTTCCATAGAAGAATGTAAGTCTGGGTTTGGAACGACTTGAATAAATTACAGAATTTTAATTTTTAAACTTGAAGTTTGTACTTATTAATATAATTAAATAATATGTACTTTTGTTGACTTCACTTCAGGGCTTCCCTAGTGTCCCTGCTGCATGACATCATTGACGATCATCTTTGCGATCTTCCATGCCATCTCTTCTTGTGCCTAACACACCAAAAACAAAGATAGTACATATCACGGACTATAACAAGCTTCAATCCATTTCCTTTCAATAAAAAGACATTAGAGAAGATGGCACACGTAATTTGAATGAAATAAGCAGGTGCACACCTCATCTGAGTTTCCTTGCACCCATTTCTTCATTGCTTGAGAAAACATGGAACCTGATAGAAAGGAAATAAAGAAAGACAGTGAGTGAGCTGGACAGAGCAGTGAATCCTGCTTTTCAATACTCTTCACCACAATCACCCCACATCACCGGCTACGTATCGCCATGGCAACACTCTCTGCTCTCAAACTGAAGAATCAAGAGCACTTCAGCAGAAGTCATAACTAAGAGCCAACTCACACAATACAAAACATGTGCAAGTGCGTGTCAGTGGGAGAGAGAGGAGAAAAAAGTCTTCAAAGCAAATGTGTGTGTGTGTGTGTGTGTGTGTGTGTGTGTGTGTGTGTGTGTGTGTGTGTGTGTGTGTCTTACCCTTGGATTTCTTCACATCTGGTTCTGGCTCTGCTTCTCTGATGAACTGGCCCAGCTCATTCACCTTCCCAAAGGTCATCTTCTGAGATGAAAGCAAGAAAAGCTGAATTTGGATCTGAATCCAGTGTTTTGTGCATAGTAGCAGGTTTTAAACAACGAGAATCTTTTTCTGCTGGCCCAGGCAGACCACAAAAAAATGGTACATTATACATCTAGCTGCCTTTTTATGTGCAAGAAAAAAAAAGTTGGTCTTTTTTAATAAGTGCTTTTTCAACTCTGTCAGCCAGTGAGAAAATATTACCTTGATGTATAAAATCTTGAACATCGCAAGGCATAAAAACATCCATGATCAACGAATGTTTGATGTAATGATGGGCTTGGACCATCCCTTTTGTCTAACCTTAAAGATGTTTATATCATATCAATCTGAGCTCCCATGATGGGAAGGAAGTGTAGTATGAATGGTTCAAACCCTGACTCACCCAGCATATGGTCTCTGATAGAGAGACTCAGGGTCCAGACTGGCGATGTCCACCGTTATCGCCTCATCAAAGTTCTTCAGGATCCTGACTGCCGCTTTTTTAGTTCCTTGCTGCAACTGAAAGTGAAAACATTTTGAGAACATCAGGACAAAGTTACCCATACTTTCAACCAAATTCTTGAAGAATCCTTGAACTATTATGAAAAACAAGAGCAATGTGGCTTTTTGGGAGACCATCAAACCAATGATCGGTCACCTGGGCTTGTGACCCTTCCATGACGCTAGAGTTGCGGTCGCCTTCTGGGGTCCAGCCCTGGCTCGGAGTGTTGGCATTTCCTCCAGTAAACTCGTCCACCCGTACGGAGTTGATAAGGTCACTCAAATACTTATAGTAAAGGTTGCTTGACAGAAAGCCTGGCATGTATACCTGAGGTTGAGAAAACAAGTAAACGTCAACACGATTTTCCTTCCTAATACCAAGCTTCCACCTTCTTAATTTTTTGCACATTTTTATATAAAAGTGTTGCAGCGACATAACCCACCTTCTCCATGGTGGTCCAGGCCTGTCTTAGGGGAGTGTTGAAGCAGTCTGGGAGAGGTCCGCCTTCTCTACAGATATTGGATTCAATCTCCATCCGTACAGAGTCACCAAAACCCAACGGATTTGTGGCTTGGAGTGAAAAATACCTAAGCAGATCACATGAACTGTCACGTCTTCTGTCTGCCAAAAGTAATGGTTATGCTGTTGCCACATCTTAAACACTAAAGAGGCATGTGCATAATGGCATAGTGTCAAAATCGACAAGCCTGTGAGTTGTCTGAGTGACTAGTCAGTCATATGAAAGCTCTGTATAAAAATGCTGATTTAGGGTCATGTCCACCATAAACCAATCAGACATGTTTACTAAAGGGTGCCAACATACACTACCATTCACAAGTCTGGGGTCTGTAAGATTTTCAACAAAGATGCATTAAATTTATAAAACAAAAACAAAAAAAATGATTTATAAATGGTACAAAATATTTCTATTTTAAATAAATGCTGTCCTTTTAAACTTTCTCTATATTAAAACAGTAATGGCTGCTGAAAACTCAGCTTTGCCATAACAGGAGTAAATTACATTTTAAAATATATTAAACATATATCAAACTATAGAAATATAGAAAACAGTTGTTTCATATCATAATAATTTTTCACAATATTACTGTTTTTGATCACATAAATGCATCCTTAGGGAGCATAAGAGACCAACCCCATATGAATGGTAGTGTACTTCATTTTGTTGAATTAAAAAATAACTTAATCGGGGGGGGGGGGGGGGGTATAACAGGATGACTGGTCATTTAGTTGCCCATCCTGATCCATCCCTAATAGTAGACTAAAATAATGTGCCAAAACAGATTTTAAACTGAACTTCAAATAGGACATACTTGTCATAGAGAATCATGGCATCATTCTGGGCTTCCTGTCCATCGTACTGGCCTTTCTTGGCAGCCAACTGATCTTGAAAGTTTTCTGCAGCCAGCCAGAATTGCAGTACATTCATTGCATCCTCCTTCTCCATGTACTATATTGACACACACACACACACACACACAAACACACACTTTGAATTAGGTTTCAATCCTACTTTATAATCCCTTGGCACTTCAAATGTACTTGGATCAGAAATCCATCAATTTATATGCACACTTGCACTTTTGGTGCATTCTGCCATTTAGAAACAGGTTTTGGGGAGACTGTTGAGCTCAGCATATTTCATAGGCTTATACAGCTCTATGCATAAATTCAACATAAATTCAACTTAAAAGTGTGTTCTAACGGGATACATAATATCTGGACTCATAAAACACTTAAATCCAATTTTAAAGCACATTTATTAAGTAAATAACATTATATATAATTCAACAGCTAAGTCCATCATAGAGTATCCTCACCTCAGAGAAGTAGAAGAGGGCCGACTCGCAAAACAGAATGTCCGCTAGGAACACAGAACCACTGGTCAGCACCTCGATCTGGTACTTACAAAAATAATGGCTGCGCAAGAACTCACTAAAGTGCCTGTAAAACAGATGCCGGACATTTCCATGTAATTCCAGGAAGAAAATAGGCTATATAAACAAATATATTTTGAATAAATAGAGAGCAAAGATTAGACCAGTCAATTTATTTCAATTTTGTATGACTAATAAAAAAAACAACACAACACCAAGATAAGAAACCGGATAAGAAACATAAAAATTATGCAAAATAACAATGCATGTCCCTGACCTGTAAATAGATTACACAAGAAGCAATTAAAGCTTTTAAAGCCTCATCGCTCTGCTATGAGAAATTCAATTTCTGTGTTCAAAAACAACTAGGAGAACAAATAAAATGGAACAAAATATATTTCAATCATGGCAACTCTCTGAATAGCATGTTATTGTATATGACTGTTAATGTATTTGATCTTTGATTTGAATGTATGCACAGCCACGCTGCTGTAAGCATGTAAGATACACTGCTGCTGCCTGAATAGGCGTATATATAAATCCTGTAACAGATCTAGACAGGTGGAGGAACTCACCCTGCAGGACCAGTTTACAGTGAACAATGAACCAGATTATTTCAACTTTAAACAAGCAATCTAACTGCCTGCAGAATCAGCAGAGGCCAATCAGCTTGCACCATGTAGTAAATGTGACCCGTGCTGGTAAAATGAGTCTGAATGCACACAGGCTAATTTTGAGCTACAGGCAAAAAAAAAAGTGAAAAATGTAGATTTTAGTTGATTTTGAGGTATTCGCAAAAATGAGTTCATAAAGTCCTCGTCTTGTGATCCCAATGCTCCAAATAATAATTTTAGATGTTTAATTACCTTTATTTGTACGTTTTCAGAAAGGAGTACCTTTTCTCCGTTCATTTCTCACACTGTCATCTGAAGCGTGCGCATAAAGGCGCTTCTGACTTTAGATGTAGATGTTTAGATGCAAAATGAGAAAGGTAATGCACTGTTGTTTTTCCTTCTTATATTTGTTATACTGTTTCTTTTTTTTTTTGCATCTGTTCTTATTTATAATAACAAAGATAAAATAAAAAAATAGCTATTAATATAGAAATTAATATTTGGAAAGAAGTGGAGGAAAAGATGCAACGTTGCAAGTGATTTTGCTTCGGAACCTTCAGGAAACTTTAACTTGATTTTTCTCAACATTGTAGCTCAGTAATTTTTCGTCCGATTCCAACAAATAATACATCATTTTGAAGGATTTTAAGGGAGAATGTGAAATTGAAAATATAAGAAAAATTGCTCTTTGTGACTCATTTTACTCAAATGATATGAATGCCAGAATACTGCATATAAAGGACCTGTCAGCTTGTGCCATCTAGAGTTTCATAAATGAATTATACTTGTATATGAGGATTTTTTTTTAATCTAAAATAACACTTGTACACACAATGTTTTAAAAATACTTAATGCTCATGAACAGTCAAAGACGTCTGTCTTCATGTTTATGCAGTCTGTTTCTTGAGTGCACTGGATGTAAAGAATAAAATCTGATAATTGTACACTTTTATAGATATGAGAGCAATATGTGTGAACTGTGAAGGACAAACACTGAAAGTGAAACTACTTACTGTTGTTCAGTGATGGAGAACACAACAGATTGTGCAATGACAAAGCAGTTTGGGTCCACCTGTCCGTCTTCACCACAGATTTTCGCTGCCAAATGAAAAAAAACTGTTTTGTTTACTCTATCCAAACAAAAAATGCTCTCACATCCTAAAGACCGAAGCTAATCCATCCAATCAAAAAGAGTTATTTTGAGGATATTCAACATAAAAATGTATTTAGTAAAGGAAAATAAGGTATGTAATGACAACAAGCTCCATGAAGATAAATCCATAAAACCAGGCCCTCATTTTCTAATCACCCAATATCTCCTATAAATATAATCATCTTCTTCAAACACAGAGAAAAAAAAAATCAGAGTACTTCTACAGCAGTCTAAACAGAGAGGTCATTGTGATAAGGAATTATCTTACCCACAATGTCGTTGCGTATCGGTTCAGTGATGGGAATTGGCCTAGCAGCATCTGGAGATATGTACTTAGTGAAAATGTTAATGGCATCCCTCTCTATACCTAGAAAATGACAAAAATCAGTATACATGGAAATTGAAAATACAGAGGATAAAGATGAAGGACAAATCGCACTCGATCCACAGCAAACACCTTGATCATTTTCAACATCCCACTTCACAGACTTATAGAAGTGTAATTCACATTTCAGCCATGGCTATTCATCAAAGCCTCACGTGTCACTATTAATCAAACAAATGACTAGAACAGGCCCAGGGACAAATCTTACATCTATACCTTGCTAAACATTAATATCAAACTCAAATACAGGATGGACACATTTTTCATACTGAAGAGCATGTCAGTATGCTTGAGAGTTGAGACACCAGAAAAACTAAATCTTTTACAAAAGTGTGTGTGTATATTTATACATATATATATATATAATTATAAGGCCAATGATTTATTTGGATCATGGTTGACGATCATTCATGAGTAGTAAGCCTCTGTGTTTAAAGGCCATGTTGAAAGTGTTTGCATTTAATGGGTATCTGTGAGATGAGGAATCTCATTAGAGCATATTTAAATGTTAAAGCGCTTTCCATAAAATCCATTTGAGATGTTCAGAAAATCCAGAGACAGCCTTATAAAATGCAATGAAGTGGACAAAGA
Organism: Cyprinus carpio; assembly: GCF_018340385.1. Taxonomy (NCBI): domain Eukaryota; kingdom Metazoa; phylum Chordata; class Actinopteri; order Cypriniformes; family Cyprinidae; genus Cyprinus; species Cyprinus carpio. The sequence continues at coordinate 30,206,326 of NC_056576.1, forward strand.
CCTGTTTCCTTTTAAGACACTGAAGGCTGTCATGGCAGAAGCCACGGGGCTGATAGGATCTGACTCCCCTTCTAAGCTGATTTGATGTCTTTCGGCTTAACTGACTTTTTCTATTCACTGCTTTTACAGCCTGGATCTTCTTTGTATTAGCCATTAATGAATACTCAGCTCCTGACTTCTGTTCATTGAAGCCCACTGCCAAGATGCTAAATGGGATCATTTACCAAACCTACTCTATAAAACCAATGCCGCATGCATATTAAAAGTCATCGTCTGATACAAAAGGAATATGTTGTAATGGTAAAAGGCAACTAACCATGAAAAACTTAAGTACAGAATATTCCCTATGGATATTAAGGAATGCTTGTTAAAAACTCAAGTTTAAGGTACAGTTTTAGTTAAATTACTAAGGAATACTGCATACCCTGCAGTATTAAATTAGTTGTTTTTTTTTAATTCAGCCAAAAGTTCATTTAGAGCCACTACTAATAAAACACCAAACTCAAATATCACCAAACATAAACAATTCAACATAAATACATTTATCATTACGCGATTGAAGAGAAAGCTTAGCAGGCAAGTGTGCACCATCAAAATAAATATTCAAGACATCCCAACAAGGATGCAAAACACTACAATTCAAGTTCAAGTGTAAAAATAGAGGGCATGATGTATCAGACATGCCTGTACTGTTTCTAAAGGTCAAATCAAGGCTAAACATCACACATGTTAACGGGAAACTAGTGTGATAAAATCACCTAACCTTGCCTGGACAAAGCTTTATCTTTTAACTAGTTTCACTCTAAGCTTTGCTTAGCATCCATGTCAGGATACCAGGAAGGGATGTGACATAACTACCTGGAAAGCAAAGGAATTATGACGTTAACACATAACCAGAGATTCATCAACTTAATAAGCTTTGCCACTTTAAGGCCTTTTAGACAAATTTGCATATCCAGTAATAAATATTTAAAAGTGCCTTAACAAAAATGCAAGCTTTAAATTACTGTTTTACATTGTAAATGCAATACAGTAAACTTGGTTTCCTTTTTAATGTGGTTTACTGTGGTAACCAACAACACACCACAGAACATGCTACAAAAGTATCCTTTAACTGAGAAGTCCTCCTTTAACAAGGTGGACCAAATATATGTGGAAGGCAATACATGAATACAACACAGAAAAGACCTCAGCAAGCACTTGTACAAAAATACCGGTTGGGAGGACTGATTGCAGGAATACAGTCAAATCAAACAAGTAAAATACTTTTAATAATGAGGTTACCATAACTGGTACTCACTTTTCATAAGTTTCTCAGAGAGGCCACTAGTAGACTGGCCTTTAACTGGAGTGCCTGTTCTGGAGGAGGGCTGTCTGGTGGGCGTTTCTGACCTTAGGGTGGGCTGCAGGTGGGGAGTCCCAGGCTGGGCCGCCCCCTCTGAGCTAACAGAGTTCCGGTGGCCAATCGGAGCCCCGGTATGAGAGTTAGTGTCTTGGGGGCTGGGAGTGTGAGGTCTGGAGGAAGTCCGCGAGGAGAAAGTGTCCTCTTCATCACCCGCATTGAGAGTTGAGGGTCTGCTGGGGTCGTTTGGAGAGTCTGGAGAGTCGGGGGATTCCAGGGCAGCCGCAGGCTCAGCCAAGGTGCTGTGCTTGACTGAGTTGAGGCTGTGCGCTCTGACCCTAGACCAGCTGGTGGATCGAAAGCTCTCAGCCTCAAGCCAGAAGCGGACCAGGTGCTCAGCTGAGCGGGTCTCCATAAACTGTATGAAGTAGGGCAAGGCCACATTATCCCGCAAGATCTGGTCTACAGTTTTAGAAAGCCGAGAGCGAGTCTCTTGAGCCTGGTAGTTGACACTGGAGCGACCTGAAAAGCAAACACACTTTTTAAACCCCAGTGTTAAAGTCCAGATTTCCTTAATGCAGAGACAACATACTTAAAAGCAAACTATCTCAGATTTGGACTGGTAACAACCAGTTGTCTGGTTTGTGTATTTGACAGTGATTAAATGTCACCCTTTTTATATAAACAGAAGGGGAAAAACCAAAACAAAACCCAATAAAAATAATAGGCAATAAAACAAAAAAATACCACAAAACAAAAAAAAAAAAAAACCCCATAATAAATAACCAATAACCAAAAACAACACAAAACAAGAAAGACAAAACCCAATAAAAAATAACAACCAATAATTAAAATAAACTTACTTACTAACTTCCTTAAATATAAATACAAAATATAAAACCAAATACAAAACAAAATGAATATAAATATAAAAATAACTAACAATCAAAAGCAACAAAACAAACACAAAATCCAAAAAAAAAAAAAAAAAACACAAAACAAAACATAATAAACATTAACCAAAAACAACACAAAACACAACAAAACAAAGCAATCATTGCAAAACTTGACTTAACAAAAAAATTAAGTGATGCTTGCCTGTCTGAAATGTACCACTATAATACCAGGGCATTGTTTTATGGTTGCTAGGGTGTTCTAGATGGTTGCTATAGATGGATGCTTACTGGTCTAAAAAGAGCCCACCCCAAGTCTCCATATTCTGGTATTCCCAATCATCATGTTCAATGTTTAATAGTTCAGATTAGATGTTTCTTCAAATCCCCTGAAGTATGAACAACTGATGCCTCTTAGTAACTGCATTACAACACTGAACTCAGAGCACCTTTAACGCCTCTAATTCAAACCCATGCCATCTCCAGATCACACCCCGCCATCTATTTCTAATATACAGCAGTGGCACAGACTTTGTTCCATATATAAACACACACACAAAACTAATTTTATAATAGAGCTATGACCTCCATTGAATTCTTTGAAAGGCCACACCTTCCTCTTTCAACACCACTGGACACCAGAAGAAGGTCTGATTAAAACGTTTACTGGGATGTGAACTGAACACATTATGAGTCCAGTATCATAAAACGCAAAGGAGGATACTTCACACGGAAAAATACAAACCTCCTTTGTGTAGGAGGCAACACGTTTAGATATGACGTTAGAAGCATTATCTTTTTTTCAAAGTTACCTTGTAACACTGGTTTGTCAACACATACGTTTCAATGTTACGTATCTTTAAATGAAAAGGCAGGGTTAGGACCTTACAACAAAGACAAAACATTCTATCCTAGGGCAGATGATAACGAGAATATGACTTTTACACCAAGTTTGACAACCAAAACTTCTAAGCATGGCCAAGTTTAAAAATTAATTAATTAATTAATTAATAAAAATAAATAACTAAAGTTCATTACATCATCACTACAATTTTAATAGTTAAAGTTTTTAAAATGATTGAATGAAAAACTGCAATAGATGTAATGGGACATTTCATGCAATTTTACAGTAAAATACTGTTAAATGTACAGTTTTTGAAAGTGAAAAAGAATATCTTATAATTTACAGTGGAAAAACTGTAAACTGACATTCCCAGAAACCTCTGAGACTTCACATATGACTGTTTTTCAATGAAATAACAAATTTTCTTCTTAATGTTACTTATGTAGAATTAAGTACATTATGGATTTGTTACATCTTGTGTTATTAAATGAATGTTTTTTTTGTGCATGACACTGTTTACCTATTAAATACTAAATATGAGTATTTACCTCATCTTGTAGAAAAGCAACTTGAATGTACTATGATTCATCATGTGGCTTTCCGTTTACCATCTGTGTTTTCAGTATGGTTGTCAAGAATCTGGCAAACACAGCTGACATTTTTTTTATTTATTTTAACTGTAAACTTCACAGATTTTAACAGTGAGGGTAATCACTGAGATTTCAAGCCCCACTGAAATCAAAGTTGTTGTTTTTAGTCCATGTTTTAAGACCACCGAGGCTGTAGGAAACAAAATTTCTCTGGATTTATTTATTTTTTTTTGAAATGACGCATTTTGTTAGCTGTATAATAAACAAAGTAAAACTTCCTTGTCCATCTTTCACAGCCTGACTTTAATTTATGATAAATTAAATCTTGACCTTGACGAAGGTCTACAAAATCAACTTTTAGAAAATATATGCATTTAAAATTTACATATTTAGTCTTTCTTTTCCAGGATAACAGACCAAAAATAATGATGACAAAAATAATAATGACAACCAGGTGGTTATGTAATGTGACAGACCTATTTGTGAAAAAGAAGCACTTGGAGAAGAAACAGACAAATAGGCATGGACATATTCCGTCTTATTTAAAAGCAGGTTAAAGCGGAGGAGCTTGTGCAGGTTTCTAACAATCACTTCTCACACAAATCCAGCAGGCCAGTGCGCTGCAAAAGCCATTTCAGTAACAGCTTCACAAAATCCCTCCTCTAATGTGATAATTCCTTCTCCCTCGGCCGCCGACACACACACCACATTTAGTTTAAAATGCTCAGCACATAACAGTAAGTTACAGATCAAATGTTGCTAACAAGCCCACCTTAATAAAGAAGTAGAGCAATCTGAGATCTAAGAGTTTATAATGAAAGTACAGGCTCAGTCTCTCATTAAGTCTTAAACAGTTGATGGGGAAAAAGCCATAAGTCATAAGAGCTTTTGGACATGTTAACGCTGCATCAGTGTGTATCAGTGTGTAGAATTCATAGCTGGTGTACCTAAGTCTCCAAAGTGTGCTGCCTCCATGTGGCTAGGCTGTTTTTTGAGAATAGCAGTGCGGCCGCGGGCAAAGGAGTCCATGTTGGCTGAGATAGCATTGATGGCCACATGGCTGGGTCCTGCTGCATCCAGGATAGCATGATGATTACGGCCGCTAAGAGAGGGGGAGTGAGGCGACACTGGGGCTGGAGAGGAGCACACAGAGCAGAACAATTAACACACAACAGAATTCTACATTTTCCTCCGGTTCCAATCTATAAACCTGTACTGCTAAACTTGGTAAGAAATGCTCACCATATGCTGATAAACCTAAGCATGTCCTCAGCTCGCTAGTTATTCATTTGAAAATGTAGTTCAGTTCACTGAAAAATTTTAATTTTGCCATCATCACAAGTCGTCCCAAACCCATTAGACTTGATTAATCTTCTAAACAAGGTACTTTTAATGAAAACTGAGGTTTCTGTCCCTCTATTGAAAATCCATGTAATCCACCTTTATGACCTTTTTGTATCTTCTGCTTCAAAGGAGGGACAGAAACTGCTCAGGTTTCATTAAAAAAAATCTTCATTTGGGTTTTGAAGATCAATCAAAGTCTTATGAGTTTGGACAATAGAATTCAAAATCATTCATTTGCAGGCAGAGACTTCAAAGAATCTCAAATCAAAAAGGCAAAGGATAAAAAAAACATGCTAGTCTTAATGGCCATCCATCTAGATACATTTTTTAAAGGCTGAACTCATTTTTACTGTGTCATGTGGGAGATGCTGTAAAAGAGTGCACTGATCAAACACAAACGTCTAGCACATGTTGACATGGAAAAATAATGGCCTATTAGTCTCACACCTTTAGAGAGATAACATTTTCCCATGTAGGGTCACAAGGAACTAAAATTATATCTTGATACACATTAACATGCTCTATTGTTCTACACTCAAGCATGTTATATGACAGCTCACTACGACGTCTCAAAAAGTGACTAAGATGAAAATGATTGAGGCTGGAAATGCAAAACACACTGATAAATGTTGTGCATTCAATATTCAGTATACGGAGTACATGATACAGTATATAAACAATGCAACATAAGCAGAGTAAAGTGGCACAATGCTCTCACCTTTACTGGCTTTGGCATCTGCTGGTCTCTCAGGTTCCTTTCCTTTAGCTACGAGATAAAGGAAATATAATTTATAATTTAGAGCATCTCTTGTCCTAATGCACCTGACTATTCAGCACAAATGTTGCTTAAGAACAGTCACCGTCTCCTTTGACACCCAACAATAAAACAAAAAGGCAACTTAAGGGTCAAGCCAATATACACTACATTCCCGACTCTTTCCACATTACGTTTTCTGGTTTATTTGCATGGGGTGAGGCCGTGCATGAGTCTGTACAAAAAAAAAAAAAAAGAAAGAAAACACCACTGGCAAACAGACAGACTCACATCATGGAGCACAAAATGACAAGATTTTCCATAATCCCAATCATTACTGGGAGGAGTGCAAAACAAAAATTGGGGATGATATTTGTTTATACAATGAGCAGAATGTATTACATTTCAAATATTTCATAATCCTCTGCTGTGCTCATAAGATACATTAACCCACATATCTCTGATGGATGAAGAAAACAGGGAGTATATTAAAAAGACTACAACAAAGAGAAGTGATGCTCCTGTTAAATAGGACACGGGCTAAGAGAGCATCCTTACTTCCCTCAGGGCAGCCACATTGATTAATGCACACTGGCTGAAGTCACAGGATACATCTGTATGGTCTCTGTCATGTGGGCTGGGATTCTGGGAATTTGGGAATGATCAGTCTCTTTATTTAGTAAAGATACAAAACTACGGATTACTTATTATGGTTTATTAAGTATGAACAACTAATGAAAGCAGTGTTCCTAACCATTTTGACTAATGAATTCTCATTATTTGTCTAGCTATCTTAAAATTCCCTGACATTTTCAGGTTTTCTATGATTATGGGAATTCTGTAGAAGGGAGGTTAAAAAGGGATGGACGGCTGGATAGATTTAGCTTAAATTAGTGGTTTCCAACTTGGGGGGCCTCAGCAAACTTCCAATGGCAGTCTTATAATCATTAAATTCAATTATATTAACTTAATCTTAACTTAATTTTTTTTTTTTACTTTTTGCATTGCAACAGAAGTACCAGACGTACATTCAAGCTTAAAATAGGGTTGCATTTAAATATTGTCTTGGAGAAAAGGGCACTTGGGGTCAAAATTCATTGCAATTTAACAGATACAGTATTTCCAAAAAAACAACAACCACAACAGATAAAATTCTAATAAAAGCAATTCTAATTGTTCAAACCAGAATAAACCTTGCGTTCATTCAGTAGAATTCTTTGATTCTCAAAATCATTTTTGTTTCATTCCATTATGGAATTCCAACATGAGCATTTTTTGTCACCTAACCCTTTCTGTCAGACACTACATCATGCACGTTACTTGACAGTTTAAGCGAACATCGAAGACACAACGGGGTTTTTTACTTTTTCAGTTAGCAACATGAATTTTAACGATAACATGTAACTATAATTAAGAAAAAAAATCTCAAAGTTGACACATTTGGTAACCTAAAATAACAAAAACGTGCACTTGAAACGAGAACATCCCATCTATCTAGAGTTGATGTACAATATACGGTGTGCAAAAGATAGCAATGCATAAAATGAATTTCACGGCCATTACAAAGAATAAAAGAGTTCTAATGTCACGTTCATATGGTGAACATGAGCTCAGCATCGGTCCAGAGAAGCCCACAGTACCCGGCGAGCACCCGATCATCCTCGAGCGGAGCACTTCCTTACCTTTCCGCCTGAAGAACGACATGATGAATCTGAAGCTGTGAAGGCTCGCTCAGCTCACAGACAACATCCCGACAGCTCCCGAGTCCCTTCATTCATAACACTCTGTCGCGCACAGCTTTCGTTTGGATCATCCACATCTGCGGTCACGGACAAAACGGAAAAATGTCCAGTCCCCTCTCAGATGGCCCGGTCGCCATGTTGTCAATAAACGACTCACTTCCGGAGTGTGTGTGGTAACGTTACAGCGCTTCTGCTGGAATTATGGGAAAAGGCCTGACAAATGAAAAGACTTCATTCCTATACATGCCACATAAGATGTCTCACTTATAATATCTCTTGAAGAATATACCGTGTAGTTAAATTACATGACATCTCAAGCAGTGGCAGTGGGGTCCTGTGGGGGGACATCTGTACCTGCATCATTCCAGTCACTGTAGGATGGATATCACAAATGAATCAGCCTTTTACAACGTAATAATTGCGTAAAAGCATTGTCAAATAATTTATTCTTTAATTAAATGTTTGGAATTTGTACTTTTATATTGCCTTGTGTGTGCTCTGACAGATGAGTCTGGTTTGTCTCAAGGATTTTTTACATAATCATCTGGTGTCCTTGCAGTATTCATCTTTTTCTTGCTTTAAAGCAGTATGTGTGGTGATGGTGTGCATGTATGTATGGTGTATTTAAATAAACTGATTTAGCTGCTGATTTTCATGACCTTATTAACACTGAGTGGAATATTTGTCATCAAGGCTATATAATAGAAAATTACACAAAACCGAAACACATAAATGGAATAAAAATTTTAATTGGTAAACTTATCAAATCATATCCCTATGTTCTGGGTCATTTAGATTTATTTATTGCTATAAAACATCTTGTGGCATTTCTAAATGTACAGGGACAAAGTCTGTGCTGCTACCTTTTAGATATAGCACTTATAAATCACCAATGAATAAAAGACTAAACACTTCACCATGAAGCTTTTATTGCATAAAAATCTTAAAACAATGCCAAAATAGTTCGTCAAATTGTGCGTTGTACAGAAGCAAACAGAGAAAAACAAGAAAAGACATGTCAAAAGTACTTCGACTTGACATTTTCTGTCCAAATTCTGTCTAATTTTACAATTTCCCTTTTATTTTCCTTTATTATTTTAAACCGTTAAAGCGTTTATCTGAAGCAGTATACATAGGGAGTTTCCCGCTCCGAGTGTCTTCTCCCGGGAAGAGCGGAGAGCATCAAGCAACATCCGTGCTGAAAACACTTTAGACGTCACCATCATTGTTGCACTGCCCAGGAGTCCAACATACAGAGAAGAAAAACTGCTGAGAAAATATAAGACAAATTAAAATTAGACGAAAGACAGAAATACAAGAAGAGGAGGTGTTAAAGGGATACTCCACCCAAAATTGACAATTCTGTCATCGTTTACTCACCCGTGTTTTGTTTCAAGCCTGTACTGCTTAATTTCTCCTTCGGAACACAAAAGAAGGTATTTTAAAGAATGCTGGTAACCAAACAGTTCTCAGAGATTTCCGTTGTAATTTTGTCCATACATAGAAGTCAATGGGAACCGATTACTGTGCATTCTTCAAAATAACTTCTTTTATGTTCCATAGGAGACAGAAATGAATACGTTTGGAATGACATGAGAGTTAGTAAATAACAGCAGAATTTAAATTTTTAGGTGAACTATCCCTTTAATACGTGTATTTTGCTGGTATTAGAACAAAAAGGCTCTATGTCAGAGTATTCTCACCTCTATGATCGGTTCATGCTTATTTCCCTATGGCCTGCTCAATGGCAGTCACAACTGCTTTGAATTTTGACTCAGAGTCAACAAATCCATCGCCATTCTGTCAAAGAAAATATTGGCCAAATGTAAAATACTATACACGTACTTTGCCATATTAGATTTTAGTAGCACACCAGTCAATCAAAAATACTGTACTGTGCAATGGTTAAGACATACTCATACTCTACAACTCTAAAGTGCAATTTAAGTGAGAAAAAGTATGAAGGCTATTATGTCACATTATGGTAAATGCAACATATATAACCGTGACCTCTGAGGGTAAAGAGGTAAAAGAAGATCAATTCTTACCTTCTTTGAGTGCACCAACTTCTTGTCTACCTCCACCTCAAACCAGCCTGTGGTTGAGGGTGTGCCCTCACCAGTCTGAGTATGGGAGATGACAGTAAAATCTGAGTATGCTGAGCTTTTGTACATGCACATTTAACAACACATGTTATTTTCAAAACGACAACATCATAAACAAAGGACAATCATATAAATCACATACGATCTCAAGTTCGCCTGGGAATTCATCCTCAAGCAACGCCTTGAGTTTGGTGAACTGTTTGCAAAACAGAAGAGACAGACGTCATATAGACACATTATATTGTGTTGTATTGTATATCGATACTTTAAGGAAATAAATCTTACCTTGGGCCTGTACCCTCATCCACCACTAGGAGATGACAAACACACACACACACACACACGGAATCATTTAAGTGACATTCACCTCATTGGTCAAACAGTAATTTGCATGGTAACTAGGTTTTTTTTATTCTAGGGTGTGTTTCGTGAAAACTGAGATGCAGTGATTGAGCGAATACATTTATTTACAGTAACCTTCCTGAGTTTTGTGAGCAACAAGACATGTCTCACGAGCATATAAAGAAAAACGATTTAATCTATGCTGGTATTCAGCTGAACAGAGAAACGCACAGGTGTTCCTGAGCAAGCAAAACAAAACGAGCGAAGCAACAACTGCAATGCTGCCTGTTCTTGTAGTGGTTAACGATATTCACGTGACATAACATAACAAAAAAATACGTTTCAAGCGGTTAAATACATTTGCTTTTGTTTTGTGTAGTTTAAGTAAGTAATTTGGATTCTTTAAAAAAAAATCAAAGGCGGATTGAGCCTCTTCAGTGTAACGTAGTGAAATAAACAGTGAAATACCAGTAAGTGATGTGAACTTTGACGGTCATCCTGACAGCTGCTGTGGGTCTTGACTGGATCCAGCGGCGTGTGTAACGTTAGACGCTTACTGAACGAAATGCTTTCGGTTCTGGTAAATATTTTAATGCTGTTTCCTGGATTGTTATGAAAGCTCTGAGGCGGAGCAAGTGGCGCATCATTGGAGCATTCTGCACAGCCAAAAAACACACACCCCTCGCGTGACCTTATCTACTTCCGGTGCACTACCCTTTAGCTAAGGGTGTTTACCAAACAAGGGAATTTTCAATATAACGTTAGTTACACAATTTTATCACTTCACAAAACATTTGCAGTCAGCCGGACATTTTCTCAAAATAAACAAGCAGTTTAGGACTTGACATTTTATTCTGCAGGAAATGGACTTGACTTGAAATGTTGATATGTTGATATTCACTAGTTCATAGGTTTCCTGAATAGGTCTGTTGTATGTGATAGTGGTCAGTCATTATTACATATAATAATATACAGCCTGAGTCGTCATATCTACAAAGTAACATCTCACAATATGCCCAAAACCATAAAGAAAATATTTTGCTAAAGCTCATGAACAATTACTTATTGACCAACAGTTTTTTTGTTTTTTTAAAGAAACAATTTCACTTGACAAATAGTATTTGAAATGCAACAAGGCACTTTGATGTGTTGACATTCGTGTGCCTCATAGAAACCGTCTCGAGGGCGTTTCTGCAATTAGCCAAGGATGTTTTAGAGGATACGCTGTTTCTCAACCCTTGGGCAATCTGAACCATGAAAACAACTTGTGTTTTGAGATTGTTTCTGATTAATGGAGGATTTATACATCCAACCTTTGCAAGCTGTTAGTGATTTTAGGTATTATACAAATGAATGCATAAGTTTAATATTATTCACGACTTAAATGTTTAATAATCACTGTCATCATTAACATTAGGACCTGCAGACTAATCATTGTCTCTCTTCTCTGTGCCAGAGTTCTTGCGCTGTCTTTTGGATGGTGGCACCAGTTGTGCAGGTAGCTCATGAGGGAGCCCGAAGCCCTCCAACTTTACCTCAATGAGATGGCCGGCCAAAGCAAACTCTTCATCATTTAACATGCCATCACGGTCCACATCTGCAAGCGTCCAGATTCGTCCCAGAACTGAGCCGGGTAGATGAGTGCTCATCACCCAGCCCTTCACTTTAGTCCCACTCAGCTTTTCCTCATGAGGCGAGAGGTTGTAAAAGATCTCATCATACTTTGGTTTATCTTTTGATACCACCCATTCTTTATCTGAGACATGATCACGTTCTCCATTGGATCCATAGTGATTAAATAGATGCCCCTCAGTAAAAAGTCCGCTGTGTGACCCCAGAAAAGGTCCTCCTTGAACAAAAGCATGGCTATGTCCATGTTTAGGAGCTCATGCAACCCAGCTTAGAGCTTAGGTTTGAGGCCTTTAAACTTGAAGTCATGACTCGTGAGTCGCTCCTGTGTGTGATGTGAGAACTAAAATACTTATCAGACAGATATCATATACGTTTACTTAATTTTAACTCTTATGCTTATAGTAGTGGCAGAAAATTTCATAATGGACCTGCTTGATTGTAAAGTATTTGAACACCTGCATCTTGGTGCAATCTGGAAAATCTCCAGGTGAAATCTGATATCTCTGCTGGATTCTTGAATAGATGATGGAAAGGTCATAGATTAGATCCCTCTTCTTTTTCTCTGCAGAAAACTAAAGGCATTTCTTCTTTTAGAGAGCTAATGATATAAGCATGGGCCTGTGGGTGAAAAATAAATAAGAGAAGTCAGATTAATGTTTTAGCAGGACTATATCAACTGACCTAAACAGAAGGAGCAGGAAGATGCAGATCAGTTTCAATCATAGCAACTACATTAATCACAAAGTATGTCACACATTTCATATGTTCTGACCTTCAAAAGAAGCACATTTGCATTCTCAAGTAAAACCATCTGTGTATGTCCCATCCCAGATTGTGTAGAAGGGATTTGGCATAATAAATAATTACAGAGATGGAGAAGAATTATGAAATTCTGCCATTTACTCACCCTCATGTCATTCAAAACACAAGACTTTGGTTTATCTTCAAAACAACAAATGAAGATATTTAAAGACATGTAAGTTATGTAAAGACATACATTTTTGTATATGATAAATAGATTTAATTTAGTCTTTTTTCACATACAGTGCCCTCCATAAGTATTGGAACAGTAAAGACAAAATTGTTCTGTTTGCTGTGGAGTCAAGAAAACTGTAAATATGATTAAAAGATGAATATTAGACAAAACTACAGAATGTCACATTTTATCATTGGGTGTTTCAACACAAAGATGTTTTACCAGCTAAGAAGATCAGCACTTTTAGAGTTTCATCTCCCTATCTGATGTGAGCATAAGTATTGGAACAGTTGCCTCACAGTTCTTTCTAAGTGTCCAGCTGTGTCCTGTTGCATTAATTCTTCAGATATTATAAGCAGGAATTGTGTCTTATCAGTTATATCCATTGCTTCTGCATTCTAAGTCTTGCATTTGATGATCAACCAGGATGAAGACGAGGAAGCCGACTCTGAAAGAAAAGCAAGCACTTTGGATGCTAAAAGAAAAGAGGAAGTTATTTAGAACTATAGGAAAAACAAAGGGCATGGAGAAATCAAGAGTTTGGAAACTACCGGCGACATCAGCAACCAACGACTACCTGATTGGCTGAGAAAAACAACAGTAGCTGATGACAGACAAATCAAAAAAGCTGTGAAAATGAACCCTAAAATACATGTCTGTAAAATCACCAACAACCTCCAGAAAAATGGGGTGATGCTCTGTCAATCTACAGTTTGCAGGAGAATTTGACACAGAATTATAGAAGCTATACAGCAAGATGCAAACCTCTGATCAGCACCAAAAATAGAAAGGCAAGATTCTTCACAAATGTGAGTGAGTAGAGTTTTGGAACTGAGTTGATGGACTGATGAGATAAAGATTAACCTTTATCTAAGTGATTGGAAAGCAAAAGTGCGGAGAAAAAAGGGAACTGCAAATGACCCTAAGCATACAACTTTATGGTGGAGGTGGTGTCATGGCATGGGCATGCATGTGGTGTCATGAACAGGCACCTCTTCATCTTAATGATGACATAATGTATGATGGCAGTAGCAGAATGAATTTGGCAGGGTATAAAATCATCTTGGCTACCAATATTCAAGAAAATGCCACCAAACAAATTAGAAAGCACATATTGGATCAGGACAATGACCCAAAACACCCTGCCAGTTCAGTCAAGGACTTTATCAGGGCAAAGAAATGTAAAGTCTTAGATTGCCCAAATCAATCTCCAGATTTAAATCCCACTGAACATTAATTTCACCAGCTGAAGAGGAGACTAAAGACAGAAACTCCCCAAAACAAGCAACAGTTGGAATTGGCTGCATTAAAGGCTGGGGAAAAGCATTTCAAAGGATAAGACTAAGAGTCTGGTGATGTCTATGGGTTGCAGACTAACTGCTCTGATTGCATGCAAGGGATCTGCAACTAAATATTAGCTTTTACTCTTTTACATCTGCCTTAAATTCAACTGTTCCAATATATATGCTCACATCAAATAGTGGGATGAACTCTAAAAGTGCTGTCCTTGTCATAATTACTTGTGATTCTTTTTTAACAGTTTCTGATTGTCTGTCATACACATTTGGGAAGACCAGAAGGAGCCAATGTAGACCCTCAGAACCTCTGGCGTGCAGAACACCTTCCCGAGTGACCACATGAGGGCGCCGTAGACTCGCATTAGCTCCCGGGAGTCCACCATGTCAATTCAATATCTTTCAAATTGACAGAACATGGGAAAACCCCATCCACAGATGCTCCCTTAAAGGGATGCAGTCAGCTGAGATAAATCATGATGCATTAGCTAATGTTTTCCTCTCTTGGCTATGTCCAGTCCACCCTTTCACAAGAGTGATTTCTGCTGGTGGAGTGATTTTGACTCTTTCAGTCCAAGTTCAACTTCTTATTGCGTTATTGCTACTGTCTCACTCACCGATTGAGGAAGGTTGTTCCAAACAGGCTGAGTTTGCGGAAAGGCTTGTTGGGATCTACAGTTATTCATACATTCCCATAAATAATTCCCTCAATCTCTCCATGCATTATAGCAGTGAAACTGTCAGTTGTGGGTTCTGGGCCTATACTGTTTCCTGGATACTCTTGTTCAAGAAGATATCTGCCACATATATGACACAAATTGCTTAAAATACAAGATGTGTGAAAATCTCTGGTGTCATAATGCACTTATAATATAATACAATATGAATCGTAATTTCTTCAAAAGCTATCAGATTGCCTGGATAAAGATGTGAAATTAATCTTGATCATGCTATTATGCTTTTATTTTTATATGTATGTAAGAAGCTTCAGAAGCTAGATACAATTATTGCAGTACTCGCCTGATAAAAGTGGTTTTGCCTGTAGAGCACTGACCCACCACTAGTATCATGGGCTTGTTGTCAAAGTCTGCATCTTCAAGGCTTGATGACTGGAAATCAGAGAAGCCATAATACTTCTCCAGTGGGAGCCATTTTTGCCAGTAGAGGGTCTTCAGAGCTTCAGTAGCTGTATGAACTTTCTTCAGACATTTACCACCCCTGTTCTTCATTTCTTTGCCAGCCATTGGGCTACTGCGCTCTGAGAGCTTCAGTAGAAGATTTTCCTTCCTACATAGAGATGCATAATACATATTTTAATACACCAGTTTATCTCACTACTGTGACATGTAAGCTTTTCACATTTAGTTTGTTTAGGTGTCTTGGCATGTTAGAAGGAAGAACCCCCAAGATTATAAACATTGTGGTTGACCAACAAAAGACACAGAGAACAGCTGGATTTAAAACAGCTAAAGTCGTGGAGTACATAATAGTGTAAGAATAACTGCAGTCTTTTAAAGATCACACTGAACAATCAGAATGTAGCTGGACTCACTTCAGCAGTGTTGCAGAGCTAACAGATGTGTTCTTATTGGTTGCACACTATATAACAGAGGGGAGTAACCTACTCTTTCTTGGGACTCTCTCAGATTTGCCTGATGGGAAGAAAGTGGACATCCAAGTGTTTGGAGTGAGACATTGAAGCATTCGGGAATGATAGTGTCATGGTATCTGGCATCTGGAGCTCAGCCACCGAGCTCATAAACACGCTGGATGTGGACCCAGAGCCCATGAATATATTAAAATGACAAAACCACAGGGTGGAAACCAGACTGTGGGGATTATTTCATATTACTTCATAACAGAGACATGAACATGTATATTGTTTTATGTTAGATTTTGTAATGCAAATAATTGCAAAAGCACTGTAATGTAAGCTTTATAAATATAAATAATTACAGTGCTTAGACAATAATGGGAAGCAGATCTTGTTTAAATCTTAAATTACGAATGTAATCTATTGGTTTAAAGGTACAATTAGTCAATTTAGTTTCGCAGTAATGGTTGCTGCTCAACAAAGGTGATCACACTTAAATTAGTCATATTAAAAAATGCCTAAACAAATCCTAAACTGACTGCTAAAGCCACATCTGGAGCTCTTACCTGTTTACAACCAGTTGAGATTTTATTCATGGATGCAACAGCAGTTGTAGATTACTTCATCACATCTCTTCTTCCATCTTGGTCAAATTGCACGTTTTAAAAGTTGAGGCATTCATTTTGAGTATTTGTAGGTTTTAGAAGGTGGTGGTGTGTAGAGGTCTATTGTGTGCAGAGATCCGATGCTGGATAAAGACAAATCTCCACCTCCCCAGTCAGAAACTGTAAAGTTGTCAGCATCATCAACCATATTCCACGCCTGTTCAGCACAGTGTGTCCCCCTAGTTCTGTCTTCTTATATTACGTGTATAATTTACTGAGAGGTCTGAGTAAGCCTTTAAATTATTAGGCCTATACTGAGATTACCAACTATTATCATCCTTTTTATCTGGGAAATGGATCACTGATTGCAACTAATTACACACAAGCAATGTCGGGGAGTCAATTCTCACATACTTTATTATCAAACTGTTCTCACAACAGTTCAACAGACTCTGATATAATTTCCCAACATTGATCTGCTACAAATTAAGGTAAAATGTATAATTATTCAATCTATAGTTATCTTTAAACTGTAGAAATAAATAAAAAATATCAATTACAAAGAGTGCTTTTCTTATAACTTCCTCTAGGACTGAATTGTAACAGTATGGTTTGATGCATTAATAGAAAACTTGGAAATCAGTTAGAATTTTGTACATGCATTTTTTTTAATCAAAAGTACTTATTATTATAAGTACTAATATTTTTTATAACAACTTTCATAATTCCCTTCTGCCAGTTCTATTTCATTTTAGGTATTTCAATGAAAATGGTGGGGGGAAAAAGTATTCAAATCTTAAATATCTTAAATATTCAGCCACATTACCATAAAATTTATGTATGCATTTTTGTATACCAGTACCATGCAAATAAATACGAGAACTGTTAATAAAATGGGCTCAATTACAAATCCCATAGGATGATTTCTAGTTCATTTTTTGTCACCTATCCCCTGTATCCAGGCACCTTGCTTGCTTAATTGTTTGTTCGTTCATATGTTTTATTTATTTGTCACAAAATCAAGCAGGAAATATCCATAATTTCTATTTGACTGTCAAAAAGAGAAGCACATTAAAATACAAAAACAAAAAAAAGTGTAAATATGTTTGTACACAAAAAGTTTTTTTTCCCTTTCCTTTCCTTTCTTTTTTTTTTTTTCAGTGTACAGTTTTAGCTGTAGGCTTTTCTTGTTTTTCGTGTTTTGATTTACCTATGAATTAAACAACCCAAATGACAGCTGAAATAATCATCAGCCCAAGCCCAAAACGAAGCAGAAAAAAGGGAAGATTACTGCACTCTTGCACCAGTTTGTTTGAACGGTTTGCTCAATGGAATGAATCGATTCTTCGAATCTATTAATTGAATCGTACAGACGCGTCAGGAGCCGCTAAATAACGGTCGGCGCGCTGCACTGTTAGCATTTGAGTAATTAGCAAACTTTTGATGGGACACGCAACTAGTTTGGTAAAGACATACAGGTATGTGTTGATTTCTAAACCAATAAATAGTCTTATTCATTTTACATGTTCGCTAGAGCAGGGTGTTTGGTTTGCGTACATTTTTAATGTGACTTGAGACTTAACTAACGTAACTTACCTTCCCAACCAGAAATTAAGAGCGGTTCATATTCAGGGAAAAACCTTTACGTTAAAAAAAACTCCTCAGCGTTACCTGTTAAAATGATATAGTTTTACTTCCATTTCCGCTGGTTTCATTAAACATTTTTGTTTAAAATATCTGTCACTTGTGCTTTTCGAGGTAACGTGTTGTGTTGTGCGAGATTATTAGTGAAAGGTTTTTAGACCGAAATTGATAGTTATATATTAAACAGTGGTTCGGAATAACCGAATTACATTTCTCTTTTTTTTATGTATGATTAGTTTTTTAAAATTTTCTGAATTACATTCTCCCCTGAGCAACAGGAACCCAACTGAGCTGTAAATGGAGATGGAAGACTCCAGTGATGTGACCTACACCATACCCTCACCATCTGACCGCCGGCCAAGCACAGAGTCAGAACTGTGGCCGGACACCAAGTCTGATTCAAGTAAGAAATATATCAAGTTCAGACTCTGTGCTCTTCCTGTTTTGTGTTCTTCTGAATGTCCAAACCAGAATTTATGTACTTCTCGTTTGATACAGAAAGCAGAAAGACCTCCACATCCTGCCCATCAACCTCTGTCTGTCTTAAAGCAGGGGATGTTGAGCGCCTGACACCCGTGGGCTCAGGGAAGAGAACCAAAGTCTCTGTGAATAAGTGCCATGTCTGTAAGAAAGAGTTTAAAACCACCAGTGCCCTTAAAACACACTTCTTAAGCCACAGACAGGACGGGCCTCAAATCTGCGGTGTCTGTCAGAAAGCATTCAAACACCATCATCAGCTGTAAGTATCACACATGCTGCCATCTGAATTTTTTAATTAAATAATGTATTTTTATATTTGCTTCAAATAATAACATTTTTATTTTTCACAAAGTTTGCAACAAGCTGTATGTTCTATAATATAAAAATCATGATTACTAGAAAATGATGGTATGAGATGCAAAACATTATTGAATTTTAAACTAATTTTAAACTAAACGCTTTGTGTGTTAGTCAAATAACATTATCTTGGTGACAAATCATTAGAATGTACAAAACAATGTACAATACATCACATAAATCAATTTTGAAAAGATATTCGATTTTCAGTGGAGCAACACAACACTGAGCCAAAATGCTCTCTCGCCATCTTTAGTTTCAAGCCCTGCTTACTGTGTAAATCTAAATGTCTTTAAAGGTGCCATAGAATGCATTGATGCAATATTTTAAATTGTTCTCTGATGTCCCCAGAGTGTGTATGTTAAGTTTTATCTCAAAATACCCCACAGATAATTTTTTATAGCTTATTGAAATTTGGCAATTTTAGGGTATGAGCCAAAATGTGCTGTTTTTTGTGTTTGTCCCCTTTAAATGAAAATGAGCTGGTGCTCCCGCCTCCCTTTTCAGAAGAGTGCGGAGCTTCAAGAGCTCATGTTCACGGGCATACCGCTGGTGTTACGGTTTAACTGGTGGTGATTGTGTTACTGATCCTCACATTGCTTCCAAATGCAATTTTTAACTACCACATTCCTATTCACGATCATTCTGGTAGCACATGAAGGCAGCATTAGTGAAAACAGGCAGAAACAATGATAGCTTTAGCAACATTAGCCTTACAGAGAGCCAAGAAGCTCTTTTGGAAAACAAAATATGACGCGTGATGCTTACTTTGTCTGGAGTCTGGACATTTGCGCACAAAATGTAAGTATCATTGCCCTTTCAGAAGCAATCTTTGCACAACTCCAGCGCTGAACTGACCCTTGTTAGTGAGGCAATCCGGCTTAAAATGTTAGTACAAACGTATAGGACTTTTCCCTTTTTTTCCAGGACATTTACTTCGAAAATGAAATTTAGCCACGTGTCCTCAGCGGTCTATGGAGACTCCTATGTTTGTTGATGCATCCCATCACACGACACTTTTATTGGCGCTTTGGTGCTGAAATTGTATCTCCAGCATCTACAGTAAGAAAACAGTAATGGCGGACTGCTGCTTCTCACCCAGGGATGTGTATATGCTAACAGGGCAGAAAGCGTCACAAATGGGCGGGACTTTCCCCGAGTATGACGTCACAGAAGTGAGAAATCTGGAACTGCTTGTGTAGAGAGACAGTTTATGAGTTAAAGGTATTATAAAACAATGAGTGGGTGGATTTTTACCATTATAGGCTGGTTGTTTTCATACGCTGCGGCCACACAACTGTGTTCAAACACCTTATGAAAGTGATTTTTGCATTCTATGGCACCTTTAAAAAAAAAAAAAAAAAAAAACACTGAAAAAAAATTTCATAACTTAGAAAACTGAGAGTGTGGGAGATCAGTCCAAAAATTTAGATTAACAACTTGGAATTACAGCATGGATAAATCCTGTTTTTTATAAGATTGTATCACAGTGTCTGTCATTGTTTCTTCCTTTTTTTTTCTCCTTAGCACTTCCCACATGATGACTCACCACAAGAAGAAAACCTATTACTGCACTCAGTCTGGTTGCCACAAACCCTACAATGATAAAAACTCCTTAAAACATCACTGTGTCTCTCGACACGGAGTCTACCTTACGTCTCCTTCCTCCTCCAGCCTCGCCCCCTCCAGCTATGACCTGCCGGCCTCAGTTTGGGAGCCAACGGCTGTGTCCGACTACCTCTTTACATCTCAGCCGAAGCCAGTTGCAGCTCCTGTGCTTAAGGATCCCAGTTACTCTGGAAAACTCTTCAGTTCTTATGGCAGGGGAGAGCTTGGGATGAGGCGGTATGCAGAAGATGCCCATCCCTTTCAGCTGAAACATTCAACATGTCAAGAAAGCTGGACGTTAGCATCTGCCAGTGAATCGTATAAGGTTGAAGACAGCAATAAGATGCTAAACTCCACCCAGTGGACCCTGGGTATTGACGCTGTTGAAGAAAATCCAGTGGTTTCACGGAACCCATTTGATGTCCATGGTCTTGATTTTCACGAATCTTACCCTGAAGAATTGAAAGAGATGATGTCATTTCAGCCTAACAGAGATGCACCTATCACTAGCGTGGGTTGCCCTATGGGGCCACAAGCTTCAGTTTGCCCCAAGCAGCATCGTCCCAAACTGCTGAAACACAGTCTAAAGGAGCCCAGACCTCCCAACAAGTTAAAGCGACAGCGTACCTTTTCCAGTTTTAATCATTCCACTGTATTATACCCTGAACCAAAGAGTGATTTTGACTGTAACCTTTCCGATCCTGTACTTGCTTCTCCTCCTGCAACACTGCCCAACAGTAAGAAGAGGAAGTCCTGCTCTAAGGACGTCCTGTCTAATGTTCCAGCTCCTCCTCTGCCTGTTCCTCAGCTCACTTGTCATAAACGTTCACGAGCACGCTCTTCCTCCCTCGTCTCACCTAGTCAGGTGGCACTTGCATCTTTCAGCACTTACCTCGGCAACCAACTTTTACAAAAGGTACACAACACTGCACTTTTTCATATGTAACCATTTTTTGAGGAGATAATCAATTTTGCATTTCATCACCCAGGAGCCAGTTATGATATCAACAGGAGAAGAACCAAACTCTGGTTGCAGGTTAGAAAGTTATCACACTGACTTGAGGGCAATTTTAAATCTAGGTAATAGTTATATGTAATATTTCAGAAAACTGAAAAAGTAGAAAAATATGTATCAAACGTTTTATTTTTTTTTAAGACTTTTCAACCTTGAAATCACAATTGTACAAATTTGCTGTTATTTTGCTGTTTCCACAACTGTGGGAACCCTGACTATTGAAATTCAGTCATTTGAGCCACTTTTATAGTACTTTTAAGAGCTTTTTTGTCAGTTTTGAAAATTGACAGCTGCTAGTCACTAGAAAAGAGCAGCATGAAAGTGAGTAATTCATGACAAAATGTAAATTTTTGGGAAACTATTCCTTTATAGAGCTGCTTCCACTATGGTATTGTACACTGGACAGAATTATAAACGCAACACTTTTGTTTTTGCCCCCATTTTTCATGAGCTGAACTCCAAAATCTAAGACTTTTTCTATGTACACAAAAGGCCTATTTCTCTCAAATATTGTTCAAAAATCTGTCTAAATCTGTGTTAGTGAGCACTTCTCCTTTGCTGAGATAATCCATCCACCTAACAGGTGTGGCATATCAAGATGCTGATTAGACAGCATGATTATTGCACAGGTGTGCCTTAGGCTGGCCACAATGAAAGACTCTAAAATTTTCAGTTTTATCACACAGCACAATGCCACAGATGTCACAAGCTTTGAGGGAGCTTGCAATTGGTATGCTGACTGCAGGAATGTCCACCAGAGCTGTTACCCGTGAACTGAATATTCATTTCTCTACCATAAGCCGTCTCTGAAGTTGTTTCAGAGAATATGGCAGTACATCCAACCGGCCTCACAACCGCAGACCATGTGTAACCACACCAGCCCAGGACCCCCGCATCCAGCATCTTCACCTCCAAGATCATCTGAGACCAGCCACCCGGACAGCTGCTACAACAATCGGTTTGCATAACCAAAGTATTTCTGCACAAACTGTCAGAAACCATCTCAGGGAAGCTCATCTGCATGCTTGTTGTCCTCATCGGGGTCTCAACCTGACTGCAGTTCATCGTCATAACCGACTTTAGTGGGCAAATGCTCACATTCGATAGCGTCTGGCACTTTGAAGAGGTGTTCTCTTCACGGATGAATCCTGGTTTTCACTGTACAGGGCAGATGGCAGACAGCGTATATGGCGTCGTGTGGGTGAGCGGTTTGCTGATGTCAACGTTGTGGATGTGTATGTTATGGACAACGAACACAGGTGCATTTTATTGATGGCATTTTGAATGCACAGAGATACCGTGACGAGATCCTGAGGCCCATTATTGCACCATTCATCCATGACCATCACCTCATGTTGCAGCATGATAATGCACGGCCCCACGTTGCAAGGATCTGTACACAATTCCTGGAAGCTGAAAACATGGCCAACCTGGACATGTCACCCATTGAGCATGTTTGGGATGCTCTGGATCGGCGTATACGACAGCGTGTTCCAGTTCCTGCCAATATCCAGCAACTTCGCACAGCCATTGAAGAGGAGTGTACCAACATTCCACAGGCCACAATCAACAGCCTGATCAGCTCTATGCGAAGGAGATGTGTTGCACTGCGTGAGGCAAATGGTGGTCACACCAGATACTGACTGGTTTTCTATGGGGGCAAAAACAAAAGGGTTGCGTTTATAATTTTGTTCACTGTATGTTTGCTAGCAGACCTAACATAAGATCTTCTGAATATATAGATATTCTGAATCATCAGGTCTATGATAAAATAAAAGTTGAATTGAATCTGGTTTGTTTCCCTGTAGAACATATAAAAGAACTTCATCTGTACGTGGAGCTCAATCGCAGCCCTCATGTTCTCAAGAAGCTCTCGCCTCTGGGGGAGCAAAGGAAGAGAATAATTCACAACCATCCACCTCAACACAGGTGCTGATATTTTCTTAAGTATTATTGTGACAAAATAAAAAAAATATGAAAATAAACACAATACTTGCACTGACACTTTATGTTATCTATTTTTTGTCACAGAATGAAAGACAGAAGGGGGTTTCAGGACAAAAGTCCAAAGGGACAAACCTGTCCCCACTGATCATGCCTGTGTCTGTCCCAGTCGCTGTGACAAACGTTTTAGTCCCTCAAGCCTCTACACATCATGTAATGTTGTAGCAGATAACAATATAATACCAATATACAGTGGATATGCCAAGATGACTTATCGATGTTCAAGTTTCTGTGTTTCCTAGGCCGAGAGGTCACAGACTCGTAAAGGTGCAGCTAAGAGGTCTCATCATCTTGACCCTTTAAACTGCCTCATCATCCCTAGTCCAACTGTGCCTCGACTATCTCCTCTACAATGCACCAATAATAAGGAAACCCAGGACTTGCAGAGAAGCTGTGGCACGGGCGGTTACCCCAGCCAGCTGCGCTCGCCAAACTATCTGACAGACCACTCACTGAGCCCTAGTTTTCATCCCCCACCCTACACCCCTCAGCCCATGCTGAGCCCTCTCCGTCCTGGGACAGGCCTCTACTCTAAAAGCCTACCGCAGCATCAGCCATGCCCATCTCTACCCAGCACCCTCGGTGAGCACTAAACCCATGATTTCAGCTTTGACTGGATTTCTGATTGATGCACAGTTAACTTTTGTACAGCATAGAGAAAAATAATGTAAATGCCTTTTCATTCAACTTCTTGCCAAATCTTTTTAACTTTGAACCCCACAGATGGTGTCTCCTACCCAACTGACAACACAGTCATCAGCATACAGCCGTGAGTCTGTGATAAATTCAGTCATATTAAGTTAATTATTTTACCAAAATAAGAGGGATCTTTTTTTATGTAGTACTGACCTGAATAATATATTTCAAATAAAATGCTTATATATAGTCCACAAGAGGAAATAATAGTTGAATTTATAAAATTACCCTTTTCAAAAGTTTACATACGCTTAATACTTAATACAGCTTTTTTTTTTTTTTTGTAGTTGTTGTTTTGTGATAGTTGTTCATGAGTCCCCTCTTTGTCCTGAACAGTTAAACTGCCCGCTGTTCAGAAAAATCCTTCAGGTTCCACACATTCTTTGGTTTTCCAGCATCTTTTGCCTATTTGAACCCTTTCCAACAATGACTGAATGATTTTGAGATCCATCTTTTTACACTGAGGACAACTGAGGGACTCACATGCAGCTATTACAAACAGTTCAAACAGTCACTGATGCTCCAGAAGTAAAAATGATGTATTAAGAGTCTGGAGGTAAAAAAAAATTGAATTTGAAGATCAGGTTAAATTGAACTTATTTTGTCTTCTGGGAAACATGTAAGCATCTTCTGTAGTTTATGAAGGGCAGTTCATAATGAAAAAAAAAAATGATATTTAGGCAAAATAAGAAAAATTCACATCTTCATTCTGTTCAAGTGGCTCTTAATGCATCGTTTTCCCTTCTGGAGCTTAAGTAAGTGTTTAGGGATTAAAAAAACAAGGACAATCCAAGTAAATATAAATCACATTGCAGAGCACAGTGCAAGGAGGTTCCATTGCCTCTTAATATTTATGAAAACTAAAATATATTGTTTTTTATATTATTATAGTTATGTCCTATATACAGAATTCTTACAGTTGATTGATCTAAGCAGGAAAAGGAAAAAAAAACTTACTTAAAAAAGGGAAGGATAAAGAATATTTTGCATTTAATTGAAAATATATTTAAGAAGTCTTCTTCCTCTTATAAGGTCTTTTGAAAAGGGAAATTAGAATTAATTACCTAGATACAAATGATCATGCTTTTCTTTACATTGCTGTTATTTACAAGACTGTCCATTTCCTTCTGTTAATAGCAATTTCTCGTGTCATTTAGGAGGATTAACGTAGGTTCACGGTTTCAAGCAGAGATCCCCCCAGTGCGGGACACACTGTACATGCTGTATGAAGAGCACCCTGCTCAACTCGTCTGGACTCCTTGGAAAGATCTCTCTACCAACACAGAAACACAACAGAGGGGTAAACACACCAACACAGACTCTCACCACAACATAACAAAAGAAGTCTCATAATATCAACAACCACCAATTAAAAAAAAAAAATAAAAAAAAAACAAACACAGAACAAAAAAACAACTCATCTCATTCCAGACCATTTCTTATTTTAATCACCACCTCAACTGTCTAGATATTTAAGAAAGCCTAATGTTAAAAGTGATTTCCAGACTTGGAAGCCATGTAAATTATTGAAATCTCCATAAGCATTTTCTGTAGTGATTATTATTTTTCTAGTTAAACTACGTTTTTAAATTTTATATGGGTTAGAAATTTTGAGAACAAAATCCTTAAGATCCTCATTCAGTAAATCATGAACAACTGAAAAAGTCATGGGGTCTTGCTAGGGCTGCACAATTCATCGAATTTCTAATTGCGATTACAATTATGGAATTAATCGTTCAAAGTCCACTTATGTAATTCTGTGTGCTTAAGATGCGTTTTTTTCTTTCTACATGTTATCTTAAGGGTTTTTCCCATTATTTTAGTATAACATTATAATGCCATTCATATTTGTACTTTTTTACCGTTTAAAGAAGAAACCAATCCGATTTATAGTTGACATTTGAGGCTTAATATTATAGAAAAGCACTAAAGGTTTTTCAGTTAGTGTTTTCAGCTTACAGGTCCTGGTCATATAATTAGAATATCATCAAAAAGTTGATTTATTTCACTAATTCCATTCAAAAAGTGAAACTTGTATATTATATTCATTCGTTACACACAGACTGATATATTTCAAATGTTTATTTCTTTTAATTTTGATGATTATAACTGACAACAAAGGAAAATCCCAAATTCAGTATCTCAGAAAATTAGAATACAACTTAAGACCAATACAAAGAAAGGATTTTTAGAAATCTTGGCCAACTAAAAAGTATAAAAATGAAAAGTATGAGCATGTACAGCACTCAATACTTAGTTGGGGCTCCTTTTGCCTGAATTACTGCAGCAATGCGGCGTGGCATGGAGTCGATCAGTCTGTGGCACTGCTCAGGTGTTATGAGAGCCCAGGTTGCTCTGATAGTGGCCTTCAGCTCTTCTGCATTGTTGTGTCTGGCATATCACATCTTCCTCTTCACAATACCCCACAGATTTTCTATGGGGTTAAGGTCAGGGCGAGTTTGCTGGCCATTTAAGAACAGGGATACCATGGTCCTTAAACCAGGTACTGGAAGCTTTGGCACTGTGTGCCAAGTCCTGTTGGAAAATTAAATCTGCATCTCCATAAAGTTGGTCAGCAGCAGGAAGCATGAAGTGCTCTAAAACTTCCTGGTATATGGCTGTGTTGACCTTGGACCTCAGAAAACACAGTGGACAAACACCACCAGATGACATGGTACCCCAAACCCATCACTGACTGTGGAAACTTTACACTGGACCTCAAGCAACGTGGATTGTGTGCCTCTCCTCTCTTCCTGCAGACTCTGGGACCCTGATATCCAAAGGAAATCCAAAATTTACTTTCATCAGAGTACATAACTTTGGACCACTCAGCAGCAGTCCAGTCCTTTTTGAAGCGAGACGCTTCTGACGTTCTCTGTTGTTCAAGAGTGGCTTGACAAGGAATGCGACAGCTGAAACCCATGTCTTGCATACGTCTGTGCGTAGTGGTTCTTGAAGCACTGACTCTGGCTGCAGTCTACTCTTTGTGAATCTCCCCCACATTTTTTAATGGGATTTGTTTCACAATCCTCTCCAGGGTGCGGTTATCCCTATTGCTTGTACACTTTTTTCTACCACATCTTTTCCTTCCCTTCACCTCCCTATTAATGTGCTTGGACACAGAACTCTGTGAACAGCCAGCCTCTTTTGCAATGACCTTTTGTGTCTTGCCCTCCTTGTGCAAGGTGTCAATGGTCGTCTTTTGGATAACTGTCAATTCAGCAGTCTTCCCCATGATTGTGTAGCCTACAGAACTAGACTGAGAGACCATTTAAAGGCTTTGCAGGTGTTTTGAGTTAATTAGCTGATTAGAGTGTGGCACCATGTGTCTTCAAAATTGAACCTTTTCACAATATTCAAATTTTCTGAAATTTGGGATTTTCCTTAGTTGTCAGTTATAAACATAAAAATTAAACGAAATAAACATTTGAAATATATCAGTCTGTGTGTAATGAATAAATATACAAGTTTCACTTTTTGAATTGAATTAGTGAAATAAATCAACTTTTTGATAATTCTAATTATATGACCAGCACCTGTATTTATTCTCATATAAAAATACGGCATGCAGTTGCATCAAATAATGGTATAAACGTCATTCAGTGTTAATTGTGATAATCATAATTAATAAATCGCAATTATAATTTCAAGGGAATAATCGACAATTATGACTTTTGTCAACTGTGCAGCTCAAAAAGGTCGAGAACCACTGGTTTAGACCACTGGATGTACTCAGGATTTGCTAAATTGAAATATACGTTGAATCAAAAGTTCATTTAAGCATGTATAAAGAGTAAAAAATTATTATATTTAGTCCTTTTTGTGCTTCAGTCACAGAGCTGTTAGACATGTGCTGTTCCAGTGTGCTACCAGGAGGAGGCACCAACATCGAGTTCGCTCTCCACTGCCTTCATGAAGTTCAAGGAAGCATAATGGTGAGCTTATTCATCATACTGAGTGTGTTATTTGTAGATGTTTGTTAATACAGCTCAGATATTCAACTGTCAGGCAGCACTGGATTTACTTTTAATGAGAGGAGATTTTCGGACCTCCTGGCACCCTCTGAATGATTACCACTACACAGGTACAAACTCTTTATATCAAAATATATAAAGCATTCATAAGTCCTTCATAAACTTGATGTCGCTCATTGTATTTGGCAGGGTCAGACCACTGGACAGTGCAAGAGATTAAAGTGTTCAAGAAAGCTCTGGTTGACCACGACAAGGACTTCCAACAGATTCATAATGTTGTAAGAAATTTAAAAAAATAAAAAAATTCTAAATTTAGATTTTTTTTATACGTTTTTTTCTTTTAATACTTGAAAAAAAGTTATGTGGTTAATACAAACCTACAATACTGAGTCTCTAAATAGTAGGGATGTAACGATTCACCGCGAACCGTTTGAAAATCGATACAAATACGTCACAATTCAAATTGAGATGTTAAATAACGATACATTTGTCGGTGGGAAGTTTATAAGAATGTATCTCTGAGTGGAACTATCTTTAGAAAAATTTTGATATTTTCATCTCGTCTCTGTATAATTCATATTAAAGCAGTGTTCATAAGCGCTGCTGCTTTGTTTACAGCGGTAACCAAGGAAATGCTGTATCTGCTGTTCCATAAGCGCCACCTGCTGTCAGAGAATGAATCTGCTTCTCACTCAGAGCTTCTGCAGTTTGTTTTGTGCAGATGTTTTATGAGCATTCTGTTTTTGTTTATAAATGTCAAATTATGCAATCTAATTTAGATTTAAAAAAACAGCTCATGCTGAATGTATTCAGCATCTTTGTTTGGATTGTGATTCAAATGCAGTGGTTGCCTCCAAGTTTGAATGGAAAGAGTACAGGGAGCCTTTGTTTATAGGAAGAGAGTTTTTTTTTTTTTGTCTTATTTGATAAGATTTAAAGTTTGTTTTAAAATTTCAATTTGGTTTTGTTATTTGACGTTTCTGTTTCACAAAGAAATGTGCAGTATTTTGTCCAAGCAATAATAAAAGGACACCTTTTCATTTATAATTGATCTTAAATCTAATTTTGTTTAGAATTTTTTTTTGAGAAAATCGAATCGTGAAATCAGTATCGTTGAATCGAATCGTGAGTTGAATGAATCGTTACATCCCTACTAAATATACTAAGATGATGTTTATTTTATAGTTGCAGACAAAATCAATAGCCCAGTGTGTGGAGTATTACTATAACATGAAGAAGCTGAAAAAGTTCAAGCAATGTGTCCGAGCCACAAATAAAAAGGATGAAGGTGGAGGGAACTCTGTAAGTTTCATTTCAGTAAATGGACACAAGATCGTTATTACATCTGCATATACGTCATCTAAAAACATTACTGCTATATTCCTAAAGGCATTCAGATGCACACAAGAGCACCAGCCTGAGCAGATAAACGGGAACACAGGACAGAAGACAACAGCTGCTCACAGTGAGGTGTGTGCCAGGTCCTGATTTACATGCCTTCAAATACATGGAGTAACAATGAGAAAATATTTCATTTTGTGAAATTAAGCTAAAATAATAGATTCTATGACTCTATCCTGTCACTCTTAGTTTTTTTCTTGAAGTGAAGTGACGTGTGGCCAAGTATGGTAACCAATACTCTGAATTTGTGCTCTGCATTTAATTCATCCAAGTGAACACTCACAGTAGTGAACACACTCCTGGAGCAGTGGGCAGCCATATTGCTGTGGCACCCGGGGAGCAGTTGGGGGTTCGGTGCCTTGTTCAAGGGTCTCACCTCAGTCGTGGTATTGAGGGTGGAAGAGAGTGCTGTACATTCACTCCCCCCACCGACAATTCCTGCCGGACCTGAAACTCAAACCCGCAACCTTCGGGTTACAAGTCGGACTCTCGTTAGGCCATGACTGCCCCAATACTCTGAAAGCTCCTTCGTCCCTGGGTGGGCTCAAACCACCTACCTTTCGGTTAACAGCCAAATGCACTAACCGATTGCACCAAAATCCCTATTATTACTAGATCAGTAATAATAGATATTTTTAGGACATTTTTGTTCTAACCAGCTGTGACCTGAAACAATCAACAAAACACTTTAATTCTACGAATAAATATTAGCAAAATGACACATTAAAATTCATTTTACCTTTAAATCCAACAGAGATGTGAAGAGCCACAGTTCCCCCTCTGTCAAGATAGAAACTATCTCAAGACGGCAGTGGACAAGCAAGAAGACTAAAGTGAACTGAATTCCAATCAGTATTTCATAAAAGATCCTTTGTAAAGAGCTCAAGTGTGTTTTAGACTACAGTAAATATTCAACTCATTGTCCAGTGATTAATATGGACCTTGAAATTAGCCCTAATTGTAATCCAAAATAAAGTTCTCATCAAAGGAATAGCCAACTTTGTGTTTTCTTTTTCCAACTGTTTATTTCTTGTTCAAATTTTGAGAAGTGCACAAGGCACTAAAGTTAACAGTTTGAAGTTTTAGAATGTACCAGACTGGTTAATTTAATATGACAGGGTTTCATAAAGGTTTATTGGTTTTTATTTTCGATGTTTGTTCAACTGTTTGAGACATTAAGTTTGGGTTCAAAATTTTCTCTCAAGATTTGTCATTACCAATTTTACAATTCTACTGATTTTTCTCTTTTCCATTTTATATTATCTACAATCCATGTGATCTATAATAAAGTTATTAAATTGCAGTTTTTCTGTCTTATGCCATTAAAACAGCAGTTGATGTCCATGTATAACAATGTCAATGCATAACATGTTTGCTGTTTATTACATTGTCATAAGGTGTTTGGCTGTCTAAACATTCCTTTGCTGTTCTAATAGATGTTAAACTTGTTTACAAAATAAATGAGAACTGAACAACACAATTTTCCATTGTTAATTCCCAGACTCCAGAGTGTTTCATAGAGCACTTTAATCTGAACATGCTATTAATAGAATACATTGTAAATTCTACTGTTGCAAGTATGAAAAAGATAACTAACACCTCATTTGAATGTACATATCCCCCATAAATATAAAGGAGGAAGTGATACCATTGAAATGCATGCAGGAGTTTGACAATGCATTCCATGTAATGCCTACAACACTTTAAAGTGACAATACTATTTTAACAGTCTATGCAGATTTAAACAATAATACTTCATGGCCTGGAATTTGATTGACCAAACTAGATTTTTCAGTGTTCCAGAACAGAGTATGCTAACTGTGCGGAGATGAAGTTGGCTTGATGTCTGCACAGCAGTGATTACCTATGACCAAATCACAGCCGTGCTGATATTCAGAACAGCAGCATGATTGCTCATGTGCTCATATTGCGTAAATATGTAATGCTTCAGAGACGTTAAGAATGTAGTAAAACAGATTTAGGCAAAATTTTGTAAAACAGTATCTACATTAGTCACAAGACAATGACTAAACAAATCCTCAGACCTCTTAGAGACCAAAGACTATATTAAACAATAGTGTCACAAATTCCTTGTAAAAGGAATGTGTTATTTCAAAACTTATTTACATAGCAGTATAACTGTATTTATCTTTTCTCGTAATGTGTGTTTAAAACCTGTTGATTATGATAGTCATCAGATAACTAGCTTATTGTGGGATGTGACAACTGTTCAAAGGCAACCCTTAATATTTACATGTGTATTTTTAAAAAGTCTTAAAGGGATAGTCCTCCCAAAAATGAAAATTCTGTTTCCATTTACTCATCCTCAAGTTGTTCCAAACCTGTATGAATTTCTTAATTCTGCTGAAAATTTAATATTTTGAAGAACGTGGTTAACCAAATAGTTGATGTCCCCATTGACTTCCATAGTATTTTTCCATAGTGTGAGTAAATTCAGGGTAAACGATGACAGAATTTACATTTTTGGTTGAACTATCCCTTTAACATGAGTTTGTGCATATGTACATAAACAGTGATCATGACTCTTCTTCGGACACACAAACCTTACTTTCATAGGATACTAGAGTCTGGTAAAGACTTTCTCTGCTTTGGTTTCCACTGACACTGTTCCACTGTTCAATTTCACGTGTGGAGGAGTCACCTTTCAGCTGATCCACATAGTCAGTGTTCTGATGGAGAAACAAAATGTGGTCAAGGTGTTTAGACCCCAATGTAGCCCTTCTTTGGGTCACTGGGGACTCCCTAGGGGCAAATGTCCGATCAGCAGAAACAGCAGTTGCAGGTATGGACAGGTATTTTCGTGCCAGTCTGGCCACAGCAGGAAAGCGGTGCTCCTTGTTGCGCCACCATTGCAGGGGCGAGAGGCTGCGTCTGCAAAGTGGCTCTGCTATGTAATTCTCCAGCTGCTGGTGAATCTCGGGCATTCGCTCAGTAGGATCCTCGCCCAGAATAATATCATACATGCTCTGCGGGAGAGGACTCATCCGTATACGAGGCATGAGTTGTAAATCTCCTCTCAGCGGTGATGTCATACTGGTCCCACTATTACGTCTTTTACGGTCGTTGGCATTCTTGAAAGGCGAACCAAGCGTGTTTTCATTGACTTGTTCTGGAGATGATATGGCAACACATGGCTCGCTTGTCTGCAGCTCAACGCTGTCACCTTCCTCCACTGATCCGCAGGATTCAGGAGAATCCAAAGAAGCCATTGCAGGAATTGGCAAGGAATCATCCAATTCAAAATCTGCAGGTTCTCCACGCTCATCCACAGTCTCTTCCATTTCCATGCTTTGTCTCCTTTCTGCATTCATTTGTTCGTCGCTCGTGAAAGGCTGCACAGATAGCAGCTCTTTCACCTTGTCGTGCAACTTGCTGCGAGCATGTGGGCTGAGAAACCGCAACTCTTTAAAACGCGGGTCCAGAAACGAGGACAAAACGGCTGAAGAATCCAGAAGAGCATCTTCATCACTCAGACTCCACCGTTTGTCCATACCAGCACGAATTCTCTCCATAACTCCCTTCACCACTGGACAGGTACACTCTGCAATTTTCTGTCCCAGGAGCCGAGACACTCCTTGTAGGCACGGCATCAATGCTGAAATGGGTCCGTTGATGTCCTCACTTAAAAACGATGCCGCAATGCGTACCGTTTTGAGCACAGGAACTAGTTCATGTATAAGACGCCACTGGTGATCTGCCAGATTTGTTGCTACTTTTTGCTCCTCTAGGACAGAACTTATTACCCACTTGAGCTCCAGGAGACTCTCACACATCTCAATGGCAGTGGTCCAGCGTCCTGGGTCATTCAAGACAAGGCATGCGGACTCTTTATTAACAGCCTCTGCTTTCTGGCTCAGTGCCGTAGAAGCGTTCACATTGTGCTGGAAATGTAGGACAATAGCACGGGCATCTGCCAGAGCTTGTCTGACAGTCTCCACACAAAGTCCCTCCTGGACACAAAGTTTCAGGGCCCGCCCTGCACAAAGCAAAGGTGCCCATCCCTCGGGAAGATTACTGGGAGGAGGATGGCTGGGTCCAGCAAATTCTTGCGGATATCCCTGATTAATGGCCATATTCTCCTGCCCCCTGGACTCAGGTCCACTGGGGGTGTCATGCACGACACAGAAAATGAAGTTCTCTGGGAGCTGGAACTCAGAGAGGACTGCTCTCAAAGTGTCTGCAAAGCTCGCTCGCCCTCTCTCAGATGAGCTTCCTTTGAATTCTGCTATTGGACGGGTCTCAAGCACGCAACGTGCCAGGCGCCAATGAGAGTCTACAAAATGCGTGCTGACTGTAAGGTAGTACTGACCGTCCCCATCAACCCCACATCCATCTACGGATCGCCAATATTCAGTGCAGAGGGTCAGACAGTGAGAAGCTAGACTTGTCTGTAGATGCTGCTGAAGGCATTGCTTGAGGACGTGGTAGCGATGCCAAAGTAAACTGCCAAGCAGAGACGGAGAAGGCACGGGGTAGTTAGGCTCTAGGCAACTCAGTAAGAGTTTGAACCCCCTCTCTTCCACCACAGACAACGGCCGAAGGTCCCTGAAGACCATTTCCAAGATAAGATCGGTCAACACCTCTGCTCGCTTGTTGCTGCAGGCTCTTGAGCAGCTGCGGTTGCTGCTGCCTCCAGCAGTACTGCTCATCTCCCCTGCAGGAAAATTATACATTAGGCAACCCATATCTGTATCTTGGTGCACAATGGCATTTGAACTAGAAGTACCGCTTCCTGCTGCACAGTCAGGGGCGTATGTGGTCCGAGTTGGTTTGGTCTCTGCCATCTCAGCTGGCAGTACTTCTTCTTGCTCCTCTTTGACAGTAATAGGTAGTGCTGGTTGCAATGGAGCATTGCCTGTGGTGTTACATCTATTTCCATGTAAAGAGGTCTGAATGTGAGAATGCAATGCTGCAGGAGTGGGGATGCCTGTTGTGTTGTGAGGGGGTACTGCTCCTTCCCGAATGCTGTGTTTGCGTCCCAAGTGTTCTCTCATGGAAGTAGTGCTGTTGTGAAAGGAAAGCTGTCTCTTACAATGGTTACACTCGACACGATGCAGACTTAACTGAGTGTAGTGGTTCCACACTTTCGATGTGCGGCGGACAGAAAATGGCAAAAAACGCTGCATTCTCCGACGAAGAGTTGGACCGCTGTGACTTCCGGGATGCCTTTGAGGCGGAAGATCCATGTCTGTGGTGAAAAAAAAAAAAAAAATCAAACAAAAATCAGGGCATACATTTTTTTAATGCGTTATTTAAGAACAAGAGGATTAAACAGGAACTTATGCAATTATGCAACTAGCATAATTACAGTTACATTTATTTTGTAATGAAAAAGCTATGATAAAATCTTTAATCCTAATCCTTTATGTAATGAATGTCAAGAGTTTTTTGTTGTTGTTGTTGTTTTTGTAAAAAACATTTTCATAAAAATGCTATTTCATTGTTAGAATGTGGTCCTTGCAACCTTTTGTTTCCTGGGGGTCAACAAAATGTCAAATGTACAGAAATCCCAGTGCCGTATGCAATTTGTGTAAATCTAGAGAAATAACATTATCAGGACTGCCTTTTTGTTTATATTCCGACTTAACTGAACTTAACCTTTTCTTACCACTGTGACATACTCACAATACAGCTTTATAAAATATATTGTCACTAAGTCTCTCACCTCACCTGTCCAAGTCACTGCACAAATTAGTTCTCGTAACCATTTGGCTGGGTGTGTGTGTGTGTGTGTTAGAGAGAGAAATATAGACAAACTGTCTTGTGCAGCCATTAAAGAGAACTTCTAGTTAGCTGAAATACTATACAAGCATTGCAGTTTAGCCTGATTTTGTGTTCACTGTAAAATGTTTTTGTGGCTGCTCAAAACCATGTGTACAATGTTTCTTATTACATGTATTTGGTTATATAAAATTAAGATGTTTTTTGGAACTAAAATATAGCTTTTAAGTTGCAGTTCTTTTGTTTTTAATCCAAACAGTTAAACTTCTACTCAAACCTTGGTTCCATTATTTGTTTTATCTCAGATATGGTTGGTTGTAGAACATTGTCACATAACCTAAATACAACCAAAATGCAATACTCTGAAATGCTATAAAAGTGTAGTTGTAAGATAAGGAAATTAATTTGAATTTACATTTTTTATTATTATTATTCTTCTGTGACAGGACACTATTTCACAAGTTCATCACCTTTTGGATCGTTTGTCATTTATATTAAAAGCTCCTGCAGCGTGTGAAATTATTTTTTTAAACTACAAATAAACCATGCATGTAGTATCTTATGTTATTGTTAATAGCATTACGTTAATAAAACTCTTTATATAATAATTAAACCAGAACACTGTTGTAAATGTTGAACAAAATAAAGTATAGCATGTCACACAGCACGAGACTCAAAACATTTTTTGTTTTTCGCGGGAAAATTAGAACAAATTATAAGATTTGTTTTATGAGACTGATCCATGTCAGGTATGACTGTCTCTTGCTCGTTACAAGAGCGTTTAGCCAGAATACGAAAACCACGCAAGATGATAACAATGAAACAATTACGCGATTATTTACATCAAACGTCACTGGATGTTCTTCCGGGCGAGCATAAGGGACATTAAGGTTTAAGGTCACACTTCCAGATCGTGTGTCACCACCAATAAATACTACACGCTTCCGCAGTCCTGACTTCTATAACTTCGCGTCTGAAAATAAATAATACCTTACTAATAAAATATAAAAAACGTCTCAGAATTCCTGCACATCCTCCGCGCATTCGTGACCTACACACTGGATGTGCATGGCTCGGGGGCCACTAGGGTACGAGGGTAAGTTCTACAGTCAAGAGAAGCGAATAATGTACATCAGGCGCGTTTACATATGTATATATCATAACTGCTTGACCCTGCTGGTGTATATATGATATATAAATTGTTACATAATTGTACATATGTAATTATTAACTGACAGCAACTCATAAGTAATCATATAAACACCGCAGTTCGGTTCACTGTCATTTTGAAAACAACTATTTTGTGACAACCCCTAACGTCTTAGCGAATTTACTTCCGATTTCCGCATGATGCGTCAACAAAACAAATAACTTCATTTCAGGCGATGTGCATTGGATATTGCTTGGATATCGTTCAGTGCAGTCTGGCTCACATTTAATCTGCCAAAATGGATTATTCTGGAAAAGAAAAGGAAGCTATGGCCATCATGGCTGAGGCAGACAAGAAAATGAAAACGTCGCATTCGTTATTCGGGTCGTTTTTGGGGTAAATCCATTAATGATGTTTTTTGCACCTCTGCAATATTGAATGTGCAAATCGTGCGCATTAAAATCTAACTAAACCAATAGGTGTCAAATACAATTCGTGTGCAACAAGCAATGTTGATATAACTGGAATGATCAAATATAATCGATGAGCAATATTTTTGAAATTGTGTTATTAGTAATACAACGTCGTTCGCATTTAGCTGTCGTAAACCTACCAGAGTTTATTTTTCCAGTCCGCAGACTTTGCACACTAAGTAGCATCGCAGTGCAGTATAAAGCGTCATGATAAAGAGTTGTGCGCGCTAAATGTAGCGTTTCCCTCTCGCTTTCATTCATATGCAACTCAAAGCCAGTGTACACTGAGGCGTTTAGCACTTCTAACACTTTTGAAACTCACCCATGCTGCCTTCGGTGGGCTCTTCAGTGCATTGTCTTTCTCCGCCGTTGGCTACAGTGGGGATGTTGAGTCGATGTTTCACTCTGAGGTGTTTTATCATGTTTGCTGTATTTGAAGAGAACTTAAAGGTCTTCTTACACAACCTGCAGTAAACCGTGGCATTGCTCTCATTTTTTATGTAGTACTTCCAGGCTATAGAGCAACATCGGGCCTGTGTTTTCTCACTGATTTCTGGCTCTTGCTTCATGTTGGCCATATCAGGTCTGGGAACACGTTGTGAACGCAGGCGAACGCTGCTAATAGCGCCTCCTATCGGTTCCAGTGAACTGAACGAACCTCCCCCTTCGCTTTTGTTCATTGCAGGAGCTCCTCCAAAGTCGAGGAGGCCTGTGACTTGTACGTGAGAGCTGCCAACATGTTCAAGATGGCCAAGAACTGGAGTGGTACGACACCTAGCGACTTTTGCACCACAGTATGAGGGTGTTCAATAAGCATGTGTCACTTGTATTGCTGCTTTGTTCCCCTTTAAGCTGCAGGAGATGCCTTCTGCAAAGCTGCACAGCTGCATTTACAGGTGCAAAGCAAGCACGACGCAGCCGTAAACTTTCTTGATGCTGGCAATGCGTTCAAAAAAGCTGATCCTGAAGGTATAGCTCTTATTGTTACTTTTACATTATGAGCAATAAAAGTCTCTCGGTATGTAGTGTCTGTAATTCAAAAGAAGGAATTCTATTATTCTATTACTAAGCAATTTTTCTATACAGAGGCTATAAACTGTTTCTGTCAGGCCATTGACATCTACACAGGCATGGTGAGAAAAAGTCTTTATTAAGCATTCAAATACAATTCAACATAAATATGCAACTAAGTAAGTTTTTTCTGTTTTGTGGTAATACACTTTTCTGATTTGGGATTCTCTTACAAATCTGTTTCTACAGGGACGTTTCAACATTGCAGCGAAACACCACATATCTATTGCTGAAATCTATGAGTCTGAGTTACTGGACATAGATAAAGTAAGTGGGAAGTGATCTATTTATGTAAAGGTGCATATTTATCAATAAATTGCTCAGATGAATATCGACAGAAGAAGTATAAAAATACTCGTTCAAATTTTTGGACCGTTCAAATTTTTGGGGTCAGTAAGATATGAAATGAATATTTTTATTCAGAAAAGATGCATTAAATTGATAAAGTAAAACCTTGTGGGAAATAAGAAGAAATGTTTCTTGAGCAGCAGATTTGCATATTAGATTGATTTCTGAAGGATCATGTGATGCAAAAGACTGGAGTAATGACTGCTGAAAATTCAGCTTTGCAAATTACATTTTAAAATACATTAAATAGTAAAACGTTTTAATATTACAGACCCCAAACTTTTGAAAAGTAGTGAGTTTTTTTAATGTGTCCACTTGATACCATAATGAACGATAAAAGAACCCCTTCTGAAAGAAAAATAATTGTTAATTTGCTATTATTTGTGCCCAGAATACTTATGTTTATTTGTTTACAGGCCGTTGCTCATTATGAACATGCTGCAGATTATTACAAAGGAGAGGAGTCCACCAGGTACTCTACAGTAGTCTTTATATTAGAAGTGTTGTAGAACAGTTTAGGTTTGAGCACAGAAGCTGTGTTGTAATTAAATGATTTCATTTAGTATTATTAAAATAAATGAAGTCTCTCTCTCTCTCTCTCTAGTGCCGCAAACAAGTGTCTTCTCAAAGTGGCAACATATGCGGCTCAGATGGAGCAGTACCAGAAAGCCACTGAAATATTTGAGCAGGTCTGTGTGGCTTGATCTTCTTTTGAAAACCTGTGTTTGTTTGTCTTATTCATCCTTCATGTTGACTAGCATGTTGTCTCTGCTCAGATTGGGACTTACTCCATGGACACTACCTTGCTGAAGTATGGTGCTAAGGACCATTTCTTCAAAGCAGCACTGTGTCACTTCTGTGTGGACATGCTCAACTGCAAGGTGACTGATTTACACTCTTCACCATCTGAAGATATTTACAAAGACTAAAATGTAACTTTCTGCTTTCTCATTATTTAACCCTTGTTCTCTTCAATAGCTGGCTGTACAAAAGTATGAAGAAATGTTTCCAGCCTTCTCAGATGCTAGAGAGTGCAAGCTTCTTAAGGTTGGAGTCTTTCTTTCCAATACATTTAGTTACTTAAAGTTTCTTCTATGGAACAGCATTGTCATCTCAGATTCTGGGTCTCAGTTTGGAGTTGGTAAGATTTTTTTAAATCAGAAATGCAATTAAAAACAGTAATATTGTGAAATATTATTATTATTATGTAAAATACCAGTTTTCTATGTATATAAGCTGAATTTTCAGCAGCCATTACTTCAATTGTCAATGTTTCATGATCCTTCAGAAGTCATTATACTGCTGATTTGCTGCTCCAAAAACATTTCTCATTATTATCAATGTTGAAAACGTGTGCTACTTAATATTTTTGTGGAAGCCATTATAGTTTTTTCAGTATTCTTTAATGAATATAAGGTTGGAAAGAACAATTAAGTTGGAATAGATTTTTTTTGTCACAGTGTGAGTCTTTTCTGTTACTTTAATTCAGTTTAATGGTTCCTTGCTGAATAAAAGTATTAATTACTTTACATAAAAATCTTACCAACCCCAGATTTTTGAACAGTAGTGTACATAGAGTCCTTGAATGTTTTATGAGACTTTATATGAAGTGATCAAACCAAATTTAAGTTTCTGCATTTCACACTAAACAGAAAC
This sequence comes from Cyprinus carpio, assembly GCF_018340385.1. Classification (NCBI taxonomy): domain Eukaryota; kingdom Metazoa; phylum Chordata; class Actinopteri; order Cypriniformes; family Cyprinidae; genus Cyprinus; species Cyprinus carpio. Next base: position 30,246,003 of record NC_056576.1, read on the forward strand.
TTATTGATGCCCATGAAGAGCAGAATATTGATGCGTACGCTGATGCAGTAAGTTCTCTTAGTACATTGTTTCAGGTTTTACATAATTCATTGCACACATTTTAACTGTGGTAGTTCCTTCATGAAATACTCCATGCAAAGTTCTGGATTTATTTTATTTCATTAGGTAAGGGAATTTGACTCCATCACCAGGCTTGATCAGTGGCAGACCACCATGTTACTAAGAATCAAGAAGACCATTCAGGACGAGGAGAATGACCTTCGCTAGAGTGAAGTCATGAATCCGAGCTCATTCCCCATTCTCATGTTCTTCCTCTCACTTCACAGTGATTCCTTTCTTACCGTGTTTATTATTTATTCATATACGTGAAAATGAAGGTCATATGCACACTATACACATTATTGTCTTCAAGTCCTACTGTCTTCAAAGAAATGTAACCTTTATCCCAAAGAACACTGAAGTCTTCTAGAATGACACTCAGTAGAATTTATTTGACAAGTTTTGACCACAACATTCCTTTGATGTAAATGTAACTCCTCGTAAATCAGATTATGTGTCACCATTTGCGTTCATGCTTGTGCAGCTTCAGTAGTTGTTTTATTTATTATTCTTTTATTAATGGTTGTAGATGATCTTATGATTTTCATTTGTTAATGAGCAAGTCACAAGGCTCGTATGTGTCAATATTTATTAGTAGTATTTATTAATAATTAATTAATAATAATTCTTTACATTTATATAGCGCTTTTCTGGGCACTCAAAGCGCTTTACATACAAGGGGGCAATCTCCTCAACCATCACTTACTACCATTAGTAATGATAATTTTAGATTTATGCAGAATTCTATAACTGTGATGATCAGCTAGAATCAGCTGATACAGTACTAATTGTTATCTTGTTTTCCTTAATGGAGGAAATAATCAAGAACTGAATTTCTTCAGTTAGATCTTTTATGAAATAAGCCTATTTAAAAACTGATAATAAATTTAGCCTAAATTATTTAGATTTTTGTACCAACACATAACAGAGTGAATCTGCATGATGGTTATGTATTTTGCAGGACCTGTACTTTAGTTTGAGTTTAATTTATTGATATATTCCAATACTCAGAAAACATAATTAAAAGTCAAACGGTTTGTTATCTAAAAGAAACTTTAATTAATAGGCTTCCTATTATTTAAGTAATTACCTTTTGCAATGTAGTGCTTTATGTGTTGAAAATTTTATCTACATACATATGTGCAGATGATTCAGATTATGACTAGTCATGAACCAATACAGGAACTTCAGCATGGAAAAAAGCATGGCAGAAGAAGCTTTATGTAACAAAAAATGAAGTGTAACACATGGTATAACGTTTGGAGCAAGCAGTGGAAGCATGCATTAATTCATCAAAACTGTTAAACTGATTTAAAAAGCTAATAAATGATTTGATTCCCTCAGTTTTTGTTATTAATATTTCATCGATGTAGACATGCATACAAAGACAGTCTTTAGATCGAAATGGTTTCTTTAAGGAACTGCACTTATAAAAAATGTAAGCATCTGACCATCAACACACCTTCTGAAGCAGGTTTATTTTTGTCCATTTTAATCATCCTCCTCCTCATCTTCTTCCAGATCCTCTGTCTCATCCAGGGCTTCCGTCTGCTCCTCCAGAGCAGCTTTCAAAGCCTGCTCTTCCTCCACACTGGGGTCCAGGGCCTCTGTAATTTCAGGCCCGCTGGGGTACTCATTTTGGGGTGGTGGAAGAATGGTTGGGGTGTAGGCCTCTCCGATATATTTCATCCCCCAACCAATGTATATGTTTCCAAACTTCCTGAGAAGGAGCAGAGGAATGGTTTTACTCAGCCGAAAAAGTATCAGTTTGTAGAGATGGTTGGATGGAGTGTACATTTTGAAAAGCAAGGTTCTTACCTGCCACTAGCATAAGCATAAGCTCCAGGCCAGAGGTTGGAGCGCAGCACAGCGATGGAAAACTGAGGAATGAGGTTAGAGGAAATCATGGTGCTCCAAGGTAGGGTGTCATTAATCTCTGTGGACCGAGCATATTCTGCATTACAGCTCAACATTTAAACTGTCCTAGAGGTATTTAATGTAAATGTTATGCAGTGTGACTGACTTGAATCTTCAGACAGAGGTGTCAGAAGAGGAGGCCCGACTTCAGGCTCAGGCTCATCAGATTCCTCCTCCCTCTCTTCATCCTCGGCATCTTCATCCACGTCATCAGCAGACTTCTTAGTTACATTTACCCACACACAGCGGCCCTAACATTCATACATGTATAGTGCTGTGTAAATGTCTTAAGCATGTTACATTTTTTGCCTTTATTATGATAGGACAGAGTAGAGCTGGCAGGAAGTGAAGTGGGAGAGAGTGGGAGGGGAAGCAGGATCGGGAAAGGTCCTTGAGCCAGGATTCAAACTCGGGACACCTGTAGTGCAATGGCACTGCATGTCGGTACACTCCCCACAAGGCTGAGCATGTTAAATTTCTCACCAAAAAGAATCAGTTATTCATATTTTTTGCTTTAGTGTGCCAGGAGGAAAGTAGGTTTTCATTTCCAAAATTCCTTTTGGAAATTAAGTAATAGTCCACTTAATTGACCTATCGATAAGCCCCTCCCCTCGAATGCAGATGAGCCAATAGCAGTCGAGTATCAGTTGCACAGGGAGTGAAACTCGGACATCTTTAGGTTTCAGCGCCATAGAGAGGCATTGAAAGAGCCGAAGCTCACATCGGTTTAATTGTGTTGTTTATGCTACAAAAATGGAAAAACGATGTGCCTAGGGTACTTGTAACACTGATTCCAGTTATCCTGAGAGGATGGGCAATGTAATTTATTTTATTACATTTCCTAAATCCAACCAAAACAGAGCAAAATGTCCCTAAGCACTCAACTCCAATCACAATGAAGACAAAAATGTAAATTTTCTGGTTGTCATACTTACATTAAATGATATTTTTCATCTGTTCAAGCAGAACGTTAATGTCATCTTGTGCTTCAGCAAGGTATCTCTGGCTATAACAAGCTAACGTTTGCGTAAAAGTTAGTGAGTCCATGCTAACGTACAAACCTAAATAGCGAACTGTTCTCACATCATGTACTGTGCACTGAAACTCAAACACATAAACAAAGGTCTATATGAGAGTGCCTCTCCATATTAATCTGGTTAAATGTAAATCAATTTAATCTTACTCTTCAGTATATGAAGGGTGCTGATCCGGGTTGTTGTCATGATGACCATTTGCATTGTGATCAGTATTTTTACATACTTATTTTAATATCTTTTATATATCCCTCCATGGAATATTTAAGTCCCACTTGAAGGTCCATCTGTTTCCCAAAATTACCAGAAACACCTCGGAAGAAGGTTTTCACTGAGGTCTGTCATTGTAAGACTGAGCAACTCCGTTTGTCCAAGTGAGCAACTGTAACTAAGGGGGTCAGACAGGCAGTATGATCCTGATTTCCTACTGGCACACTACATCAAAAGATATAAATAACCAATGACAATGACATACGCAGCCTTCGAAATGAGACACAGTTACCAAAACTTACTTGAGATCCACTTCAATGAACATTTTAGGGCAGATGAATTTCCAGCAGGCTGTCTGTTTCTTACCTGTGTAAGTATATGCTGTACATGATGGACCCATAGATTCAGAGACTCAGCCATCTCATTTACATTGATGCCCTCAAAGTTAGGATTCTCCTCATAACTGTCTCGCAGGCCATCATCCTCCCCTTCATCCTCCCCAAACTGGTAGAATCCCAGAGGACTGACGTGCGTTCCCGCTGAGATCCGTGCGATCTGGGCACGCAGGTAGTTGGTCTCATTGCCAGGAAAGGGAGGATAACTTACAACAGGAGCATCAAGCCTGCCTGTGAAGAACCTGCGGATCTGCCGTGCTACTGTGATCTGAGCGGGGGTGACCATCGGCAGTCTGACCCACGGCATGCCAGGCTCTTGACACACAAAATATGTGTATTTGTTGACACCAGTGTGATTTTCTTCCTTTGGCACTGGTGGAGGTGGCTTGTATGTCGATTTGGGGGGAGGATCAGCCTACAAGTAAAGTTAAATAATTTTTTAAATGCAAATTTATATTAATATTTTTACTGTTGTTCACCAAAAATTTTTGTGGGCAAAATACAGTCATTTCAATAGGATCCGTGGATTGAGGGTGAAAATGTTACCCACGCAGATTTCGCTCATGTTCAAGTTTGTCATGTGAATTCAATGCAAAAGTTTGCAGGCAAAAACACTTCACTTTCAAACCAAGCATCTTTCTGTTGCTCAACTCTGCAAACTCCTGTGAACTTGAAAATCAGCAAAATCTGCATAGGGCAATCTTTCACCCTAATGTAAAACTCCAGACTGAACTGATTCTTATCGAAATCAGAACAGCAGCAGAATTTAGAGCAACGGTAAATGTGACTGCACCTTTACTCCAAAAAGTATGATATTTAAAGCAGATTTGTATACTTCAGCTGCCATTTTGTGACTTACAGCTTCCACAAGTTCTGTTTCATCCTTGTCCTCCTCTGGCTCTTCCTCCCTCTCCTCATCCTCATGTGTTTGTTCTGTCCCCTCCTCCTCCTCTCCTTCACCCTCTCTGAATTCCCCCTCAGCCACCAGATAGTTGCTGTGCGTGCCGAAGATCTTGCCCCAGAATCGACAGCGCAGGAGACACTGTGAGTCCACCAGCTGTTTCAAAGCCAGAAAGACTCTATGCATCTCCTCTCTCCCCAGACCCACACCAGCTTGCTCAAAGAAGAACGCAAGTTCTGCAACATTAGCTAAAGTAGACTCCACCTGGAAATGATACACAATGCATTACAGAAACCGTTGTATTGTATTGAACTGCCCATAGGACCCACCACAATACTGGCCGTCTACAGTGGTCCTAAAGTAAAAGTATTTGAACCTTAAAGGGATAGTCCACCCAAAGATCTTTTTGTCAATCTTTAAAACATGAATTAATATATTTTTAATGAAACTTGAGCGGTCTCAGTCCCTCCATTAAAAGTCCAATACTTATAAGATCCAACGTATGGTGTTGTAAATGGAATCCATATGAAGCGAGCGACTTAATCCAAGTCTTGAGAAGAGATATGATTACTCTATATGATTAACATTTAATTTAAGCTTTTATTTACATCAATACAATGATTGACACATACATGGAGCACATATCGTAAACACAAAAGCTCAAGGTTTCCATATTGATCATACCATATGATGCACTCTATATGCACGTTTATATTTGAATAAAAACCCAAAATCTGTTCACAAAACTTGGAGTAAACCACTCAGTTCATATGGATCAATTTATGACCTTTTTGGATTTTCTAAGTTTTGATTACCTGGACTTTCTAAACCTCTCAGACTTAATTATAACATCTTAATTTGTGTTTCAAAGAGTGGCCAAAGTCTTATGGGTTTGGAACACATGAGGGTGAGTGAATGATGACTGAATTTTCAGTGTTGGATGAACCATCCCTTTTAAGTCATGTCTGAATGTGATAGTGTAAGTTGAAGGAACATCAAATCAAGTTGCATTTGCTTTAAAGAAAGATAGCACAAGCACCCATTCAAGTACACAATAAAGAAAAGTTTGTTAACTAAAACAAATAATGCAATGCAAAAAAAAAAAAAAAAAAAAAAAAAAAAAACCCCCGGAGCAAGAGCAACCCGCTCTCTTACCAGATCTTCCTCATGATCCCCTTCATCACCTGCCGCGCGCGTAAAGAGCGCCTTCTGTTGCTCGGCCAGTAACAGAGCCGCGGAGGAGGACGGACTGTCACGCAGGGTGTCCTGCTTCTCCTGAAGGATGCTTCCTTTCAGCTCGCGACTCATGTCTTCGATCACATCCACTGCGTTCTCCGGACGCTCATCCATAACTTTAGTTAACAGTCGCACGAGGTGGTCATAGCTGGACGAAGAGGTTCAAGAGCATCAGCAATGTTTACACTGCCGCTATTGGATTCCTTTAAGGTAATTAAGGCAAGCGTAAAATGACCGAAGCTCGGTTTAATACAGTTAGGGGAGTTCGGGGCGTGTTGTCACAAGGTGTCTCAACATGCCTGTATCATAACTTTTTATGATACAGTGTTTCGAACTTCAAATAAACGTCCTCTGGTTCATAATGGTACTAAAATAATTAATAATAAGAATACCTTAAAAAAAATAATACTAGGACTGGAATACTGTACGAAGCTAATGCTGTGATGTACTTACAGATTGAGGTTTGTTTTAGTGCTGTTCTTCATCATGAAAGCTTTAAAACGCGCCGCGGCCTGCAGTCTCTCACTGTTCAACGCTTCCTCGGTGATCTCCATTTTGGTAAAACTTACAAATTGTCGACGACTAATTAAAACTGTATATTTTTTCAGCTTTTTCTTATGGCAAATCTCGATTAACATCAGACCGGCTTCGCAAAGACATCAGCGCACTTCCCACAGCTCACTTACGTTGCTATGGACTCTGCAGTGTAACCACAACAAACTTGTTGCCTGGCAGCGTCTTTATTCTGATTGGCCGAATGCTATCAAAATTAACATAATCATGAGACTGAAGCAGAGACACCAATGATTCATTTCCCATATTTACTGATTGGAGATGGCATTTTATTCTAGAAATTGAAACATTGTGGCACATTCAAAATCTATTTATTTTCAAACTAATTTGAACAATTCGTAACCGCTAAAGAAATTAACCAAAATATTCAGTTTCATTTTTCCTTCTAACTTACAGATACATAGTACACTGAACAAAGCAGTATAGAAAGAGAGATCTTTTCAGTGTCAGCGCTTCCATTCAGTCTTATTTCAAATGGCGTCAGTCCACGCTGCTTTCTCCTGCTTCTGGAAGCACATCCTCAGACTCCTCTTTGGGCTGGTCAGCCACGTCCACAGGCCTCGCAGCCGACTCTTCCATGGGTTCATCTGTCTTCTCTGAAATGGAGTTGGACTGTGATGCCTCCTCAGTCACCTCCACCTGCTGGAGGTTAAAGTCATTGGTCAGCTCTTGTACTGGTCTGCATGGGTGCCATGAATGATGATGATGATTGAGATGTTTTACCTGTGATGCGTCTTCAGACATGACCTCCAGAGCAGCATGGTCCGCCTCTTCCTGCTCCATGGGTTCTTCTACTTCTTCCCTCCTGGGGATCTGCTGTTGTTGTGCTGGTGGTGGTTCGGTAAACTCGACCGGTGTCGCTGCAGGATCTTCTCTTCATACTATACCAGTCAATGAAATAATCTTTGGTACTGGCACCTTAATGAACAAAAGTGGACAAGACAGACTATTTTATTGGAGGATTATCCAAAGTCACAAACATTAAACTCATTTCTGTAATGTTCATAGTATTTTGTAGACCAATATAATAACCGGTTTATGTGGCTAATAACTAATACTTTTGAAAATTGATATTTAATTAGAATGTGATAACTCCAGTGTAAATGAAAGACTTCTCTCTGGTGACTTCTCCAATCATTTAGTCTGCCTAAACCTACCCCTTCACAATCGACGGCAAGCTTGCATTCAACTTTTGAGTGAAATCTCTCCATGCACATCTCCAAATAAAAATCAACAACCCATGAGTCAAACCATGAGACAAACCAACATTTTTGTCTTCTTTCGGTAATCTGTTACACTCGGATATACATCACAAAACAGAAGAAGAGATCCGTCACTGCTTCCGTTTCATTTCAAAATACCTCTCTCTCTTCTATTATTTCTGGATGATGAAGTTCAGGTTGTGGTTCTGGTTCCGGCTTCCTGCTGTTGGCCTCCAGAACAGCCATTATAGATGCTGGAATGTGGGCTTGCTACAGAAACAAAAATAACGACATGTTTAAATCAAAATGATTCAGAAGTGAAAATGTATAACAGGTTTAATAAGTTTTCTCTAAAACACTTCACACACAAACTATTTCCACTTCCTACTATTCATATCTGTTTTTTGGAATATCATTATGATACAATTAAAAAATTATTTTGCATATTGTGCATGCGTTTCAAGTATCATCTAAAATAATAATAATATACATAAATATTAATACATAAGATTTAGAAATATATTAATATTATTTAATACATTTTGCAACTTATTTTTTGTTGTTTTCAATTTAATTTTAGTTGAAGCTTATAATTTTATGTTTTGTTAACATTAACATTCATGAATACTATAATATTAATACATATTAATATTTTAAATCAGCTTTTATTTTCAGTTTTCAAATTAATTTTTTCATGTTTTAGTCATTATGTGCTTTTGTAATTTTCTATTTGACTTTGAATTGTTTGTAATATTAATATTTCCAACTTATTTTATTAGCATTTCTCCTTAGTTAATGATAACACTGCTGCACACAGTATATATGACCCTGGACCACAAAACCAGTCTTAAGTGTCAATTTCTCGAAATTGAGATTTATACATTACCTGAAAGCTGAATAAATACGCTTTCCATTGTTGTATGGTTTGTTAGGATAGGATATTTGGCTGAGATACAACTATTTGAAAATCTGGAATCTGAGGGTGCAAAAAAAATCAAAATACTGAGAAAATCACCTTTGAAGTTGTCTAAATGAAGTTCTTAGCAATGCATATTACTAATCAAAAATTAAGTTTTGATATATTTACAGTAGGAAATTTTAAAAAAATCTTCATGGAACATCTTTACTTAATATCCTAACAATTTTTGGCATAAAAGAAAAATCTATAATTTTCACCCATACAATATATATATATTTTTTTGGCTATTGCTATAAATATACCCCAGCGACTTAAGACTGGTTTTGTGATCCAGGGTCACAAATACTGATGACAGGTCTCACTGACCGTTCATTTCCCAGATAACACATATTCAGGATAAAACCTGCAACCTTTGTGATACGCACTTGGTGAGGGGTGAAGGAGTGAACGTGCTGTAGGAGGGGCTCCCTCATCTCCGGGCAGCGCTCAAACACACTGGCCAGTTGTGGTGGAGGCAGCTGGAGGAGAACGTTGTAGGACTGGGGTTTGGTGCGCTGGCAGCACTTTACAAAGCCCTCCCACACTTTAGGATATTTCCACACCTGCACGATCAATCGACAGTCAATCAGCAAAAGATTATCATGAGAGATGAGTATGATGAGATGATGCATGAGAACCGTGCTGATGATGAGCATCAGTCGATTGACCTGTTTGAGGATGAGTCGGGCTAGAATATTCATGACGAAACCAGCCAGGCGAGGGTACATAGTGAGGGACTGGATGACCGTACGCATCAGCAGTATGGGGAGAGGGGTCTGCTCCATCAACTGCTGCATCACCACGGCCAGCACCTCGGACGTGTACACATTCTTCTCCCCAAAACACAGGTTAGTGGCTACAGAGGGAAAATGAACAAAGTGGAAAGTGAGAAAAAAAAAAAACATTAAAGAGGATGAGAAGAAAAGCAAAAGGGTGAATGAAAGAATTCTCACTACATTGGAGCCATTTAAGGGGTATTATCTTTTTGAATTTTAATTATTAATATATTCAATTTCACATAAACTACACTAAATTCAGCTAGAGCTCTGACGGAATAAATCAGATGTCTGTACACTAAAATTTGTATAGTTGTATGTAATTTGTAGATCGTTGATATATTTTCAGATTGTTTTCATTTCATTTTTATCATTTCTTAACAATTACCGAATATTAAAAACATATGCCATTCAAAAGCTGAATTTTTCTGAAAGCTGAGTTGAAAATGGTGATAAACAAGCATTTAACTAATTTTGCTTAAACAAAAATATGTTGGATTTACGTGCATGGATGGTGGATTTATGTGACATGATACCTTTGATGATTGACTTCATGTCACACTTGGAAGAGTCAATGTTGTGTAAGGCGATGAGGAGCTCTCCAGGAGTGAGCGGAGACATGGAGGAACTGCCCTCACCTACAGAACAGACAAACCCTTAAGTTCACTAGAAATCTACTGATCTAGAGCACAACATGAGATTGAAATTACACCATTCTGAAAAGAACTTCAAACAAACCAATAATATAAAATGAAAGCCACTTAATTTTGTCAACGTCATCATTACATGCACAAGAAAATAAGCAGGTATTACTATGTTGAGTGCCCAGCAGTCTGTTGAACACCTCCTTCACCACAATAGGATTGAGTTTGATGAGTTTGGGTAGAGCTTGGATCACCTCGTTCTGTTCAACACAATCAAGGCAGCATTATGAATGCAGTTTAAATGATTAACGATTAACACTATGCTAATATCTTTTCCCCAAAGGCAGGACTCGGTTGCTACTTGGTTTTGATCCTGTCAGAAACCCACTTGTCTCAGTGATTAAGGAACACACAGGTGTATTAAATGCGTTGTATCGAGAAGATCGATGCGCACATAAAAAAATACTTGTACCAAATGTTTTAACTAGTAAATTTATTACTTATTGTGAAAAATGAATACACAAATAAAATTGTGGAAATAAAAATATGGAAATTTGTAATTTACTTGTTTCACCACTGCTGTGACTTTGTGATTAGCTCTTATGCGGATGAAACAACACAAGACACCTAAGGAGGACACACAAGACGACACAAACCTTCTCCAGGCCATTGATGACTGGAATGAGGAAGCGAACATCTGGCACTCGCTTATGATAAAGATCCCTCACCCTCTCCACCAGCTCAGGAGATGGCGGCACTGTGAACATGAAACAATCCATGCAAGGTCAACTTTTAGATGCATATACAGACACAATCACTCTTGTTCTCTTTCACACACACACACACACACACACACACCTTTATCAGTGAGTATATGCAGACAGCGAGTGACCAGCGTCTCTGCTCCTTTAGGGCAGTTCTCCACCAGGAGCAGCAGGTCAGGAGAGCTCATTCCCATTCCTCTTATCTATAAAAAAAAAAATATTGATGAAACTATTATAGTTATCATAAATGAACTGTTTTAATCAACCATGCAATTAAAATTATTTGTTCTTTTGGTCCATCTCTGTTAGCCGTGAAGAATAGGTAAGAACAAACTGAAATAAGTCAAACTAAAACTGAAATAAAAAATAAATGAAAGCTTAATAGAAATATTAAAAAGGACAAAAGCGCATAAATTTACTAAAAAATGAAAATTTTAAATATAGCTTTTATTAAAAAAGCAAACTAAAAATATTAATAACTACTATAATAGTATATAAATATTTCTAAAATTACATTGTAAATGTTGACAGAATAAACTTTTAACATGTGCATTCAAAATAATTATATGCATTCAAAAAAAAAAAAAAAAAATTAGCTAACAAAATCCTGTCAAGAATAAGCATGTCCCCATTGAATGAATCTAAATGAATCTGTAGTTTAGTTCAGTTCCCTGCTATTTTAGTACACAGGAAGTGTACGTGAACAAATAAAACAGACAAACCCTAACTGAGCAGGATAATGAGACTGAACGCAAAAGACATGAATAAACATTTGAGAGATCCAGTTTTGGATGAGAGGGTCTTACAGGCTGTTCAATGACCCTGAGCACACTGCGTTTGATGTCGGCGATGGCCTCGGTGTAGACAGCAGCCAGCTCATGCACCAGACGATGGTTGAGTGGAAGGAGGGAGAGATAGAGGTAAAGAGACGCCACCTCTGAGAACACAGTTCACCAGTGACCGACATAGTAACAATTAATTTTCTTTCTATAAGAAGGTAATTAAATCAACAAACAATAGCACAGTTCACCAGTGAGTTCATTTTACACTACTTTATCATAGTAACAATTAATTTTCTTTCTATAAGAAGGTAATTTAATTCACAAATATGAGCACATAGACCATGAACCTAATCAACTGGATCGAAAATTGGGATAGATCTAAAATCTCTGAACCTGTATCCTCTCCTGCTCCAAACAGAAGAGAAGGTGGGTTTGGGTGGACCAGAAACTGCATGTAGGTGAGAGCGAACTTCTCAATGCAGTCCTTCAGATGTTCCTTCTCATACATGCGCTTGATGAAGCTGAGGGCAGTGGAGCGCACCTGAACATCAGTGGGGATTGTTATTATACTATTATGTAATTAATTAATGAAACAATGACTGACAGATGATTAGAGGTTAACCTTTTCTTTTTCATGAGAGCTGAGGTTCAGAAGGACGTTGAGGTACTGGTACTGTCTGGATGGGCGTTTGAGGATGAGCTCCTTTAATGTGGACATGCCTAGGTAAACACGAGACTGAAAGACAAAGAAGGAAAGTTACAGTTTCTAACATGAAGATTTAACGTGTAAATGTATATGATAATGACAGAAGAAGAAGAAGAAAAAACTGTATAAGTGATGGCATCAGACACTTTTAATGGGGGTTAAGTGTAGTAGTGTGGCTGACCTCATCCTCACAGTAGCGCTGAATCACCTCCAGTGCTGAGTCCGTAATGACTGGAGCCTCCAACACAAGCTTGGTGAAAAGCCTGTCATGAGTGAAATTCGGGAAAAGTTACAAAATATCAAAATAAACATTTAAATTAGTACATATGAAACAAGCACTGAATTTGTGCTGCTGACAAATTCATATTACATGTATTCGAGAAAGTCAAATATCTTGTGGGGTGACATGTTGAAATCCATCCAAAACCATTTAGGCAGTTACTTCTTATGGATGCAGATTTACGATCTCAATAATTGAAAAACTACATCTGGAATATATGTACTTTTAAATATTCATTTGTTTCACTGTAGGACAAATAAAATAAACTAACGAAGGCATTTTAAAATGGTGAAAAAGTTAAAATATAAACCGTGGAGCACAAAACCAGTCTAAAGTCGCTGGGGTATATTTGTAGCAGTAGCCAAAAAAAAAAAAAAAAACACTGTATGGGTCAAAATTATTGATTTTTCTTTAATAGCAAAAATCATTAGGAATTAAGATCATGTTCCATAAAGATATTTTTGTAAACTTCTGACCGTAAATATATCAAAACTTAATTTTTTATTAGTAATATGCATTGTTAAGAATTCATTTGGACAACTTTAGATTTTAGAACTTTGGATTTTTTTGCACCCTCAGATTCCAGATATTCAAATAGTTGTATTGTCCTATCCTAACAAACCATACATCAATGGAAAGCTTATTCAACTTTCAGATGATGTATAAATCTCAGTTTCGAAAAACTGACACTTAAGAGATGTTTTGTGGTCCAGGGTCACATATGCACTTTCCTTAGTAGATTACTACAAAATGAACCAAAGATTAAAACAAGAATAATTCATGACAGGGTTTGCAAAACTGGAGTTTATTAATTAAATAATTAAAATGTAAAATTTAAATAAATAAAAAAATGGAGTTTGTTCATTAATTGTGTGCCGTTCGGATAGGTAAAATGCATAAAATTAAAAATGGGTCCCCATACTTGGCTGAATGGCATACAAAATCAAAACACCAACTAAAAAAAAGAATACTATGAATATTTTACATGTTTGCTTGCAATGTCATGTTACCTAATTTAAACCAACATCAGAGAACCATGAACCTGCCCTGAAACCATGAACATGCAAATGTGTTAAATTACTGAAATATTATCTTAAAATCTGAGGGTGGACTTCAAGAGAGATTGAGACTGAAAATCCCTAATGCATAAGAACACTGTCATATCAGCAAGCCAAAATAAACCAAAAATTGCACCTTTAACTTTCTGATGAATTGTTTTCATTCACTGATTGTATTATGTTGATAAATAATTAGTGATGTTATGAGGTGATTCTCACCCATCCCTCTGCTCAGGTTTCTCCTGCAGGCCGGACAGCAGTGTGTACAGACAGTGCTCATAGCTGTCCAGGGAGCCGGAGGGCTGCTGACTCAGGTATTCATTGTACTCGTGGTACAGCAGAGAAAAGGCCAGCTCACTCCTGCCCCGCATATCCTCCAAGATAAACTGCAACAAGTCATTTTTCTTCCCACCCTCAAACTGGGTCACCAACCGTGCAAGCAGCTTCACACGGACCTGGGAGAAGATAAAACAGGAATGTGGACCTAGTAGAATGGAATATAGTGGCTGAGGTGGTATGCACAGAAAAAAACCCCAAAAGCAAACTCACATGAGACATCCCACTCTGTGCAATGACCTTTTCTGATAGGAGGATGCGCTTGATGGCCATGTTGCTGAGTTTCTCAATCTGAGCCTCTGAAAATGGCTGCACCACGTCGGCCAATTTAAACACTTTTTTTCTGCCACTGGCCCCAGGAGCTCTGAATCAGGGTTGATGGGGAGGAAAATAAAAAGAAACAAAAAATCAAAACAGATAATTAAAACAAGCTCCGACACACAAACACAAAGCAATATCTTAGCTCATCTCCTTTCGGCTGCTCCCGCTAGAGGTCGCCACAGCAGAATTACCCACACACTGGATTTGCCATTTTAAATAAAACATAAACACAAATAAAACTGATATCGCAACATCACTTAGTGTGATATCAGTCATATCATATATTTGTCAGCGTTTCAGGGCAGCTTGGTTCATTTACTGTGAATTAGGCTGCTATGAAATGCTAAGAAACACAATATCACGAGCTGCATGTGTGTAAATGAACACAGTGCTGTGCTTTGCTCAGAAATGGTGAACATATATTTGACCAATGAACAAAAATAAAAAGTTTGGGCGTTTAATGTTTGAAAATGAAGAAATTATGCTGTAAAAATTTGTATTATGATTTAAATTTAGTATTGTAATATAAGTGAACAAAAAAAATATTTTACAGTGCAATTATTACAATATATTTCTTATTTTGTTTAATTTCTTTGTTTAATAATAATAATCATGATTAAAAATCATTATTATTTTATAGTCATGCAGAAAGGGTCAAAACCAGTGTGAAAGTGAACTAAGAAAACTCAATTGAGTGGAAAATCTCATTTAAGTCACTATTTAAAAAAATTATTTACCTAATATTTGGGTGTGCTAAGATTTGTTTGTTAGAATATCACACTATAAGCTTAGTGCCATGCAATATCAAACTACAAACGCTGCTAGTCACATCTTTGGCACACTTCACTTGACTAGCACAAATCAGATTCTTATGAGATTGTGTATTAGTTAGGATGCCGCCTTAGAAGGCAGCTCAAAATTGGTGTGCTATAGGGACACTCTTACTTGGGCTGTGAGGTGGGCAGTATGGGCTCTGGAAGCTTCTTGATCTGAGGTGCCTCTTCAGTGATAGGGCTCTTGTAGGCCGCTGGCGCCCCCACCACTGAGATGGCTTGACCCAGGGACACAGCAGACAGCTTGCGGATGATGAGAGGGTCTTTGGAGCTGGACTCACCCGCTCCACCATCTTCCTCCTTCACCTCTTCATCTCGAGCCTTACACAGCTCCAGCCCTGTGCAGCAGGAGAGAGAGGATTTCCAGCTGTGCTGACAGGAACTAAAGGAGTTTATCTCTCCTTGCTTTTAAATAACAATCACTTCACCTGGTCCCAGGCCAGCCCCAGTCATCTGTGTGGCCATCAGCCTGGCTAAATGTTTGATCTGGGCATCAGTGCCGGCTGATTCTACAGGTGTGTAGGTGGCTTGGAAAGAGGCCGGCATCACTTCAGGCAGGTAAACCATACTGATGAGCACCTGCATTAACACAAATCATAAAAAAGTGCAAGGTATCACATTTAATTTATAGTGATAAGCGCAACACTGTGTGCTACTCAACAACAGGGTTCCCAGATTTTTTGACAAATTTTTACATCTACACGTTTTATATTTAGTCTTTTGATTTAGATTTAAATGATTGTTCGTTTTATATGTTTTCAAATACCCACATAGGACAAACTGACGTTATTATGCATGCTTGTGAACGGGTTTTACTCTTTACCAAACATTCACAAGGGAACTGGGTTCATGAGTTGATGAAAATATAACAAATGAAATTTTAAAAAATGTGAAACTAAAACAAACTTTAACTTGCGGTTATAAAATTATAATTTTATTGCAGAAAATACTGCTCCACACAAACGACATCTCTGCATGTTACTTATTAACTGCATTTAGAAACATGCACCAGGATCACTGTATTTTCACTTTTGTCTAATTTCCATAATTTTTGTGCAGAAGTTTTCAGCATTTTACAATATTAATAGCAAGAAGCATCAAATAAACAGACTTAAAGATCTCCCTGCAGTTTTCCACCAAAATAAAGCTTGAGGCATTTTAATGACTGTAAGTGAAGAATTTGAGACAAATTAGCACCGTAAGTTGTAGTGTAAAATACAATACTATAATAATTAAGTATTCATTGTTGAATTTTAAAGTACTTTTAATTTGCATTAATATTTTTCTCTTCATATTTTATAATTTATTTTAAATTATTTGATTTTTTTTTTTAAATATGATAGTAAAAATGTATTATGTTTTAAAATAATGATGATTACTATTTTTTTTTATTATTACTACAACATTTAAAAAAACAAACAAAAAAAAAGTTTAACCATAGTACGCACCAGGTTGGCCACATTGTCTGGGGTCAGTAGAGGCAACAGGAACTCAGCAGTGAGATCGATGGCTGACTGGGTGCCAACAGAGGAGGACGGTTTTGGGGTGACGACTGGAGCTGGTTCTTCTTTATCCTCATCATCCTCCGCTAGAGGGGCATCTGCAAGCACAAACAAGGCATTACTTCTCTCCGTTTCAACTGATCCATGCCAACAACTGACCCAAAACAATGACTCATCCAGCCCATTAAAACAGCAACTCACCCATCTTGATCCTCTTGCCCTCGACGTAGGGCTCATGGTGGAGTCTCTTACGGGGCTGTACGGTGGCTGGCGTGCAGCGGGTGATCTCACTCTGAGACATGCCGAGGTCCAGCAGCAGAGTGGAAATCTGGCCCTGGAAGTCCACGCTGCTGGGGTGCTTCAGCACCGAGACCAAGTGCAGCTTCAGGTTCTTGCGCACACTGCTCACTTGAGACTTAGCCAGAGTCGGGGGCAGGTTAGCTGGGGAGCACAACAAAACAGATTAAGAACAAAAGAAATTAATAGATTTGAACTGTGAATAATGTAAGTGGACGGAACTCACCATGTAGCGTCTCATAGGCCTGCACCACCTCAGACATGAACATGGGCCGCTGTCTGGCCAGCGTGGCCAGTGATCCCAGCGCAGTGGTGAGATTAATGCTGGAGATGGCAGGGTGCACCATAAACTTCAACAACTGCTCCAGAGCCGACTTGCCCTCCTCACATAAGGTGTCTGAGCAGGACAGGAAGAAGTGAGGAAGACAGGGAGAGAAGAAAGGGAAGCAAAAATAAAGAATGAAAATGTTTCTGTGAAACTTTTACAAGTTTTGACATTAGACCAGTACACCTTGGGGTAAAAAAATCTTTTGATTTTTCAAATGAAAATTATAATTGCGAGAAAAAAAAGTTCCAGGTTTGCTGTGCTTGGCTACACAATTTGGCAAATATTTTTATTTTATTATAAATCAATAAGACTATTAAATAACAATACTAGTAGTACTTATTATTATTACTACTAAAGAAATATTAAACAAAATATGAAAAATTATTATTGAAATATTTCAGTGTCAAAAAAAAAACAATTGATGGTATTTAAGATTTGTGTGTGGTCTTTGTGGATTTCATCCAGGCTGCAAAATTTGGACAAATGTGTGATTTTATATCAATGTGACAATTAAATAATAATAACAATTATTATTATTTAATTATAATTATTCATACAAATTATTTGAATTAAAAAAATAAAAAATAGGAAATATTACTATTGCAATTTTACTTTAAAAAATAAACAAAAATCAAGTACTTAACAATATAATAACTTTGTTACAGTACAACTGCAAAATTACAGTGCTAATATTTATGGTTGTCTTAATTTCTTCATTTTCAAATGTTAAAGGGGTCATATGATGCTTTTTTAAAGATCCTAATTTTGTGTATTTGGTGTAACAGAATATGTTTACATGCTTTAATGTTCAAAAAACACATTATTTTTCAAATACTGTATATTATGGTAGGTCCTCTATGCCCCTCCTCTCTCAAACGCGTCGTTTTCTACAAAGTCCCTCCTTCTGAGAAGCGCAGTCTGCTCTGATTGGCCAGCTGACCCAGTGCATTGTGATTGGCCGATCATCGCAAGCACTCGTCGGAAATGTAATGCCCCTTTCCATAATCGCGAGCTTCATCTTTCATAATAAATGTAAAGACAGTTAATAATGTCCTTAGTTTTACCATCAGTTCAAGCCCCAAAGCGGAACAGAGTCTCGTGACGTGCTCGTGAAGAAGCTCATATGTGTTTGCAGTACACAAGCCATAGACGGTTATGACAGCTGACTCCACTATGATGTGACCCTGTCTCCCTCTCTCTCACACACACACACGACGCGATACTCTACATGGCGCAAAACTCCGCATTTGAACAGTCAATAGCAAATACTTAAGCTATTAAGAAAACATTCTTACAGTAGCTGATTCAGAATAAGTGCCAGATTAACATAGCAAAGTCGAAACTGACACATTTTTTTAGAAATAGTCTTTGCACAGCCAACCTTGTAGGCTACTCTCCTAGGCTCACAAAACCTTACATAAAATACATTGCACAACTTCGAACATCTGGGTTGTGCTGTTCTGTTGTAAATGGATCTTAACCAATGAATCCTCATTGCATCTACTTTCGGAAGGCCAAATAAAAAAGCTTTGCTTTCGCACAGAAACACTCATCGTCTCCCTGACATGGCTGCTTCAACACTACTGCGGTTCCTGAAACCCGCCTTCTTTCTTTGCATGAACATTTGGATGGCATTACGCAAATATTTCCACATAGTGACGTAGACGTGTTTGAATGAGGCGTCTTAGCCCGGTCTGGATCAGCCTTCTCTTTTAGAGAGAATAAAACTTTTTTATGGGAGACTTTGAGCTGTGTAACTCTGCAGATCTTATACATGCATAAATAGCTACATAACAAACTAAAGAAAAGGAATAGAACAATAGAAATCGCATCATATGACCCCTTTAAACCATCAAGCTTTTAAAACCACAGGGAGCCCTTAAAGCTTCAGCTTTGTTGGCAACAGCCAGTTTATAAGCACATCTCATCACAAGTTTGTGAAGATGGCTGGCACGCTGCATTCCCAAATGCACGTTACAAGTGACCCAAGCTCAAATGCAGAGATGAGGACGTGCAAATCAGCTCCAATCTCAAGCACTGACAACACGAATTCATGAGCTGCATGCATGCCACCCTTCACTCAAACATACAGTGCATATATATATATTTTTTTTAAATCGATAACCATATTGAAAGCCAAAACTGTGTTTGAAAATGTGACTCTGCTCTTACCATATCGAATATATGTGTGGTCTTTGGGGATTTTGTCCAGGCTGATGTCTCCCTCCTGTTTCTTGGGCGTGTCAGAGTCAGGTGTACGTGGTGACAGAGTGATGATGAGGGACTCTGTGAATTTGATGGCATGAGTGCGAACCCCATCGTTATCGGAATCCAGCAAGGCCAGAACATCCTCTTTTATCTGGGTCATCATATCCCAGCATGCCTCCTGCATGTCCGAGACACTCTTAATGCGCACCAGCCACTAACAGAAACAAATGCAGAACATGTCAGACACTTAAAAGCATCAGCACAGGCAAACACTGAATACTGTGTATGTAAGTGAAAACTAATGATACCTGTAAAGCCACTTTGTATAGCTGAGTGAGTGTCAGAATGGCCTTCTTCACCACATTCACACTCTCATCTCTCATCAGCATGTTCAGGTTGGCAATCAGCCTCAGAAGCAGCTCATTGTCTCTTTTACTGAATGAACAAGAAGCGACTCTTTAGGGTCTGGTCATGATAGGTATATGAAGTATTGAATTTTATATTGTGCAGTACGAGTCAATCCCTCTCAGATGGTTGGATGGAGGTTACTTGACCATTTTTAATTTTTTCTAGTTTAGTTTTGAGTGATTTCTCTGTGTTTTGTATTGCAAATCCACCTTTATTATTTTTGTTTTACTTGGTTCAAACAGCAGCAGTCTTTGTGTCTTGGCTTAAAGGGGTCATATGATGCGATTTTAATTTTCCCTTTCTCTTTGGAGTGTTACAAGCTCTTGGTGCATGAAGAAGATCTGTAAAGTTGCAAAGACTAAAGTCTCAAATCTAAAGAGATATTTTTTATCAAAGTTAAGAGTCTGCCACGCCGCCCTAAAACGGCTCATTCAAACACGCCCCCACATCTCTACGTCACTATGTGGAAATATTTGCGCAGTGCCGCCCAAATGTTCACACAAAGAAAGAAGATGTGGTTTCAGTAAATGCAGTTAGTGTTGAACCAGTCATGTCTGGGAGATGCTGTGTGTATCTAGAAGAAAGCAAAAGCACTTTATTTGGCCTTCTGAAAGTAGATGCATTTAGGAATCTTTAAGATTATTTACAACAGAACAGCCATGCACCGTGGACGACCGTTTTGTGAACCTATGAGAAGAGGTAATTCTGACTTTGCCATGACAATCTGGCGCTTCTGAATCAGCTACTGCAAGTATGTTTTGTTATTAGTTTAGATATTTGCTATTGACTGTCCAAATTCTGAGTTTTGCACATCGTGTGTGTGTGTGCATGCATGTGTGTGTGTGTGAGAGAGAGAGATGGTCACACAGTGAAGTCTGTCTTAACGGTCTGTAGCTTGTGTACTGCAAACACATATGAGCTTCATCACTGTGTCTGTCACACCACTCTGTTCCGCTTTCGGGCTTGAACTGATGGTAAAACTAAGGACATTATTAACTGTCTCTATATTTATTTTGAGAGATGAAGCTCGCGATTATGGAAAGGGGCATTACATTTCCAACGAGTGCTTGTGGTGATCGGCCAATCACAATGCACTGGGTCAGCTGGCCAATCAGAGCAGACTGCGCTTGTCAGAATGATGAAATTTTGTAGAAAACGTCGTGTTTGAGAGAGGAGGGGCATAGAGGACCTACCATAATATACAGTATTTGAAAAATAATGTGTTTTTTGAACATTAAAGCATGTCAACATATTCTGTTACACCAAATACACAAAATAATGATCTTTTAAAAAGCATCATATGACCCCTTTGAAGCAAAATAACCCACTTTTATAATGGGTAGAGTTTGAGTGCACAAGCAGAACATTCCTAGACTGAGACTTACCTTATTTATTTTTAATGAGTGCAAGAAAGTGCATTTTTTAAATTTCAGATTGATTATCTCTGATGGAGTACCAGACAGCAAACTGAAATTTTCACAGATACAAGTCCACTATGATAGCATTCTGCTGTATCAGTTTTGAGTTTGAGATTCAAACTAACTTTAAAAATTTTTTAGTCTGCTTGAAGTGGACTGATTCGTATCTAAGATCACATAAGCCAGTACTCACCAAGCCTCCTCAATGAATCCGATGACAAACTTTCGCACCTCAATTGATTTATCAGTCTGAAATGCGATGATTTCCTGTTGAGAATAGATAAAAGCAGAAAGTGTGAATTTCACTTCAGTGTCGGCTCATCTATCGACTTACACGAGCTGGTGAAGACTGTACAGACTGCACTTACATCCAGAAAATTATCAAGCAATGAAGGGTCCTTGTTGATAATCAACTCCTGCACCTAATAATAAAAAGACAGAGCACAGAACTACATAATCACGAACACCAAGCATCTGATTTTTACGTTAACGACATTACGAAAAGGATTTCAAAACCTGTTTGAGAACAATGAGCTTTTCCTCTGTAGAGATGAGGGCCGCCTGGTTTAGCAGTTCCACCACCTGATGGAGAAATGCATTGCCAAATGTCACATTTGCAAAAACACAAAACAGCAATAACTAGTGCAGTGACTTGTTAGTAATGATGGCCCAGTGTGTTACCTTCTCGCTAGTGGTCATGTCAAAGGCTGTTTCTTCCTCATTGCTGTAGAACTGGGAGGCCACGCTACCATGTGCTTGTTCTCCCACACCTGACGCCATCATTAAAAATCTAAAGAAGAGAGCATCACAGGTCACAAAGATGAAAAAAGGTGAGCACAATTTCAAGGTCAGCCTATTAACATGTGAAATGTGGGTTTTTCCATATTACACACTCAACATTGAGGAATATACTCAATAATGATCACCTTACAGAATTCACTGTCAAATAATGTAATACTTTTAACAATTCAATGCACTTTTCATGTACTTACCTTCTCATTAGTTTTATTACTTTTTTTATTAAACCTCTCCTAAGGCAATACATTACAGGCAACCATTTTTCCCAGCACTGACATGGAAGCAAAAACATTCAAAATACATTTTAAGTGTTAATTTTATCGCAGCTTATATATTTGTGTCTGTAGACTTAAGATACAATACATATTTTTAAAGCCTGTTCTCTCAAAATGATCCAGGCATCTCCATTTCAGTAGCACTCAGGTCAAACTTTACAGTTTTATTCTGGAGGTTTTAACAAAGGGGTGTGTTCATATACAGCATCCTTTGCCTGATTCATTTAAGATTTTATTACAGTATGACGAAAAGAGATATCTAAAACTCCTCTTTAAAAAAAACTTTAACTTTAATATGTCAACAAAATGAGTTTAGAAACCTGGCTTTATATGAGAGCATTGCGTATTTTAGGCAGATCTGATGAAGTAATGCAATGTGACATACAGTACACTTACACAGCTATATCCAGCATCTCCAAAGGCAATTTGGGACGTTTCTCATGCATAACTTGCTGGTTAAAATGACTAACGTTAAATAAAAAGTCATCCCGAATGAAAACACAATATCAGACTTGAATGAATGAATGAATGAATGAGCTTTGTTGTAATTGTGATTAGACCGGAGTCCAGTAAATACTCTAAAAGCGAGAAACACTTGTGCATGATGCAGATAAATATGCTGGAATAGTTTTTAGGACTAATGTTGTACACTGAAATAGCTCGTTAACTTCTCTTACATAATTGGGCTAATTGTAGCTAGATTACTTAATCTTATAAAACAGGCTTTCTGGCTGTCCTGAAATAGCAACTTTAACAAATGAGGAGTATTACACTCAACTGATTTAAAATAAATTATTTTAAATTCTTTAAAATGTGGGGAATTAAAATTAATATTAATAAAACCTGTCGGCTAGCACTGACATTAATAAGCGATCTTTTAAGCATGAAAACGGTTAGAAAGCACAAAGCGTATTTTACCTTACTTGGCCTTTCTTGGGATCACTTCTCTAGTGGGAATTACGTAATATCCATATAAATAATTTTGGTACAAATTCACCAGTACTAGCAGTTACTTTAGGATAGTGTCTGCTAGTTTGCTGCTATTTGCGCCATGCTAAGAGAAGAAGAATCTGCTTCCGGGGTCGAGCGTGAACGTGAGGCACATGGGAAATTGAGTTGTGTTTAGTGTTTTTCCTCGAACATACCCGTCTATGGAACACACAGTACCTGTAATAATTTACTGGAAATTAGTCGTTTTTTTATTGTTCTTTTAATCAAACATTGAAACAATACTACAGAATGAGAACAAATTCAAACAACATGCACAATGGCATACAAAAGGTACATACATACAAGCGATAAACCATGCTTGCCTTAAAAAGAAAATGTTTATTTCATATAAATATACAGTATATATATATATAGTATGTGTGTATGTATATATATATATATATATATATATATATATATAATATATATATATATGTTTGCTTCAATTACAAATATTAATAAAACAGAAGTGAACCAAACTGCTATTGCTCTATATATATATATATATATATATATATATATATATATATATATATATATATATATATATATATATATATATTATATAGATAGATAGAGAGATAGATAGATACACACACACACACACATATATACATACATATATATTATATATATATATATATATTATACTGAAGAGGACATACACACACTATCCGCAGTTTACACATCATTACTCAAAACTTGACATATATTTGAAACAATATCCGTCATTTTTGAAGATATTCAACAGCACATCTTTATACTGAAGAGGAATAGAAAATGGAAGACGTTCTAAATTTGACTTTTACTTGTAAACATTTATTATTTACTGGTAACTTATATGTAAAACCCAGTGACTCATAATCATCACAATCTACACATGGTCACATTTCACCGTAAAGCAGCAGCAGTACAGCCCAAAAATGTTAAAGACTGTCACATACAGCGGTCAATCAGAATATCACATGCTTTGACATGTTTCACATCACATGCATTAGTTGCTGTCTGCTGTTATATCTTCCATAAGAGCTGGTTCCTCCTTGTAAAGCACTTCCAAAAATTTCTGTTCTGACAAAAACCCCTGTGATTCTATGATATCAAAGATCCTCCTCATTTTCCTCTGAGATGTTGCCATTTCTCTGATTTCGTCTATCTGCTCATTTGCAATAACGTCACCAAGGTGATCTAAAATGACATCCACATTTCTCACTCTTTGAATAAGTTTAGCTTTGTTGTTTTTCAGAAATGATGCACCTGTAAAATGAGGTCAACACATTTATTTTATATAGTATATTCAAATGTTTGTGAGATAGGGAAAACTAATTATTAGTTCCGCTACAATTCTAAAATAGCCTACTAGCGGTTTCAAATGCAGATAGGCTAAGATTATGTTGAGGTTATGTGCTTACATTGTTCTTTAGTTGATAGGCTGGGTCTGCTGTTTTCTGCTGTACAGTCTGTAAGATAAAAACTTGCTTAATGTCTTCTTCATTTTCAACTTTTGAGATTAACCATATGAATCACTTGATTAAACTGATCAGTAACTGCTTTAAAGAAATTCATTGTGCAGTGCTCATACGCTCAGGTAGATCAGCACAAGGCCCCCAGTTGCTGCTGTCTAGCTTATAGTGCTATAACAAGAATCCAATGTCTGTGATGATAATCACTTTGGGTGGATTGTTTATATGTCAGTTAATTACTTCCTAATCCTATTTACAACTCTACACAAACAGTAAAGCCTCTTACCTGTCAGTGTTATGTCACAGCTCCATACAACTTTAACCTTTCCTTTCTTGGGGTTTTTCTTTTTGAGGTGTAAATCCACATTCATCACACCATCTGGCAACTTTATATCAAATGTTGGATAGTAATGTTTCCACTGCTTAGTGCAATAAAATTTTGTGTCCTAACAAAGGAAAGAGATGGATAATAAGTTTGATTCAAAGACATAATCTCTAAAACTAAATTTCGGAAAAACTTTGCTAAGTTTAATACTGGATTCTTTGAATTTTTTTTAGATGATATACAATACATTGACGGTTTTAACATTTAAACACATTAGTCAGATTGAGAATGAGGTTTTAAAATAGCAGATGATCAAGTCTAAGAGATACACTATCGGTCAGAACATTTCTCAGAATGTTTCTCAAGATCACAGTCTTTTGGCAAGAATTGTAATGACTTCGGTGTGTTGATTGAAACTGAATATTATTGAACTTTCCAGCAAAGCAACCATCCCAAAGTATTTTTCAGGGATCGTTCATAGAACATAAGCAACATTATAGATAAACTAAATATGTAAACCATTTAATGCCTAATTTCCCCATGATTTATCAATTAGAAAATCTTAAAAATTAAAAAAAATTAAAAAATAACTCCAGCTTTGAGCAAATGTCATATTCTTGTTCCAGTCCATACACTAACCATCGGTTGTATCCTTGGCCTCACTGAAGGTCCATGTTCCTCAATAGGATCACAGGACATGCTGTACACACTTTCAAATTTTAGCATGCATTCACAAGCTGTTTGGATTAATTTGTAATCTTTATTACATTTTTCCACCTAAGAAGAGAGAAAGAGTAAAGTCGTTTATAAAGGTCAGCCAAAATAAGGTGAAACTGCATTTTAAAAAAAAAAAAATTAAAGTGTACCTCTCTGGGATCCACATTGCGTGGTTTTAGAAACACATGCAGCCTATGTGTTCGCTGTAGATAGAATAGCATCACCTGGCCAAGTGTCTTAGACCAATGATCCGTAAACCAGTTTACCATTTTGGAAATAAAAAATTTTGATGTTCCTGGGATGCTCACTGTAATGTGTGTGCTTGTGATATTCTGAGATTTCAGAATATCAACCATCTCATTAGAGTAATGTATAACTGACATAAAGTGGTGGGCATCCTCTATGAAAAAAAAAAAAAAAATTAAAATAAAATAAAAAATATATAATAATAATAATAATAATAATAATAATAATAATAACAATAATAATAATAATAATAATAAATTTAAAAAATATATAATAATAATAATAATAAAAAATTATTTGCCATGACCTCTACAATTAGTACATTTAAAATATATAATAAGTGTTATATTTTTATATTATACAACATATTTCTTAAAAGTTTCCACTTTGTATTATTCACAGATTATGTTCAGTATCTCATATAAGTCATAAGATTGGCAACTCACCAATGGATATCTCACAGTGAGGTAGTCTGAGTTGAGACAGCTCACCCTGAACACACTTGATATCATACACGGGTCCTGCTTGGTAATAGTTAGCAGGAACTGGACAATCACTGTCCTGAAGAACAGTGCTGTACAGCACCTCTCCTTCCCCCTCCATGTTAAAACCAATCTGTGTAAACTTACAATGGAACCAGCCTGCATGGTCGCACTGTAATCTATTTGATTTCAAAGAAATACAGAATATGAATACAAACTGATACACTCAATTATCTTACATCTGTTGACACAATACCTGTATTTCCTTTGCCCCTCTTGAACGGTGACCTTGGGAGTGAACAAGTAATCTTTCACGTCTAACTTCTATGAAAAATTAAAAGTGCCTAAGTGAATTGAAATTGTATTATCAATTTAGACTAATTTACATTTGCAAAAGATCATTGTAAACGAAATTCATCATGACTTACCCTTAACATGTCTAAAGGGGATTGAGAATCTCCTTCTGATATGTCTGGTAAGACCAGATGCATTGAATTATTTCTCCTTATCATCATCTGTATCCTTTCTGAAAGCTCTCTCCTCTCTGTAATTTCTGGAGCATAGCCACAGATGTAGGATTTGTGTCCACATTTTTCAAGAAGCCACTCCAATACACTTCTCTGAGCTCCAGAATACGCATTTATACTACAGTCTCCCTCAATAAATACTACAATGACATGAGTCCAGAATTTCTCTCCAAGAAACTCCAAATTTTTAACAATCTCTTTGGTCTGGTCTGTGAATCTGTCATTATGCAGAGAAAATGCAAGTAGAATGACATGGGGCCCAAGAGTCGTTTTTTCCCATCTAAGAATCCTCTTGGCATTGCAGATATCAATATCAACCAAGTGCACAGTTTTCTTGTTCATTGCACCTTTGAAAGTCTTAAGCCTCCCACTGACGGCTTCATCATAATTTCCTTCATCAAAAATCAGGTTTACAACAGATTTGTCTGTTTCACTGAAACTCATGAGCCAAATTCTCATCTCTGTGAAAAGAGGGCTTTCACCTATTTAAGAAAACAAGCAGCAGTATAAAGAGACAGATGACATGTTACTGAGGTTTAACCTGAATTTTTTTATAGGTAAATTAAATATCTCTTAAGTACACATTACTCTTCTTGGAGATATGACATTTGCATACAAATGATGTCATAAAACATGACAATGTTATTTGCCATTTCTAAATTACATTTACTTTGCATACACAGATGCATGCAAGTTTTCTTAATTTAAATTTTTTCGCATGAATGACTCCTAAAATGTAATCTTAAAATTAATTAATATATCATTAATAAATGGTCACTCTTATTAAACAAGATATTTTACATTGCAATGGTATTCTAATAAATAGACTGGATAAATGGATTTAGCAATCATAAATACTAAACAAAATGGTTCAGGACAATGGCCTCTTTAAACAAGGGTCATTTGTTTGGGTTTGACCTGGACAATGTTTAATTGAGGAATAAGAAAATAGTTTGTAAATACTATTTTGTAAATATATGCAGTGTTTTATTTAAAGGGGTCACGTGACGTTGCTAAAAAGTACATTATTTTGTGTATTTGGTGTAATGCAATGTGTTTATGCGGTTTAAGGTTAAAATAACATTATTTTCCACATAATGTACATTATTGTTGCTCCTCTTTGCCCCGCTTTTCTAAAACATGTCAAGTTTTACAAAGCTCATCGTTCTGAAAAGCAAAGTATACGCTGATTGGCCAGCTATCCAGTGCGTTGTGATTGGCTGAATGCCTGAAGCGTGTGACAGAAATATTACGCCCCTTAACATACTGTAATGCCGTGTCCCGGTGCGACGAGACAAAACCAATAAAACCCATTACAAACGAGGCATTTGTTGCATCCAGTGGGGACATAATTAATGATTACAATGACTTATACTGCCTTTTTATGCATTGCCTATCAGGTTGCGTACACATAAAACCATGTCTGCATTTGTGATCAAAGAAATGACAAACAAAAAGCATTACTCTACACTGCTTAAAACTCGTGTTTGAATCATCAGTGGCAAATTCTTTAAATATGTAAACGTACTTACAGTCTGTGAGTCAGAAGCGCCAGACTGTCCTTGCAAAGTTGGAATTGCCTCACTTTATAGAAACAACCTTTGTGCACAGCCGGGGCATTGTAGTCTACTCTCCCAGGATCAGGAAACAGTCCTCTGTAAAAATGCACTGCACACATCTGAATATTTGGGTTGAACTGTTCTGGAATAGTGTTGTAAATACAACTTAACCACTGATTTCTAGTCGTGTCCTCTTTTGGAAGGCCAAATGAAGTATTTTTCCTTTCACAACTAAACACAGCATCTCCACGACATGGCAGCAACAGTACTACGGCGAGACTCAAAGTTACACCTTCTTTTTTGCGTGAACATTTGGGCGGCGTTATGCAAATCTTACCACACAGTGATGTAGACATGTGGGGGCGTGTTTAAACGAGGCGTTTTAGGGGGCGTGGCAGAGTCTTAACTTTTATAAAGAATATCTCTTTGAGTTTGAGACTTTAGTCTTTGCGAGTTTAGGGATCTTGTCTATTCACAAACAGCTTGTAACACTCCAAAGAGAAAGGAAAACTTGAAATCGCATCATATGACCCCTTTAATTGAACTAAAAACCTAACCTACATTAAATTTAACATTTAATTTAATTTACCAGACCATTTCAATTCAAACAAAACAAAAACATAAAAAACAAAAATTAAATTACATTCCTATACAGAAAAAAAAAAAAAATTAAAGAATGACTCAAAACTAAATATAATTTTTTTTTTTTTTAAATTGCACTTACCGAAATTGAGTCCATTTGTTAGGGCTCTCTCATAAAACTCTTCAGCCTTGAGTTTTTCACCCTTCACTTCATGAATGAATCCCTGTATGCCACACACAATGGCATCTGGGTTTTTCAGCCTATTAAGACGATGTTCAATCACCGTTTTCAGTTTCTCCTCACACACCTTGCCTTGCTCTGATTTCGGCTGCAGCCTTAGGCCTTGCATGAAATGATGGATGGCCAGTTCTTCAGATCTTCTGGTATAGAGCTGGTATTTGCCATATAAACAATGAACGTTTGGCAAGTATTGCTTTTCATTATTCGCCATTTTAAATGCTTTCTCAAAAAATATCTCAGCTTCCTCAAAACTACCACGTTGTCCGTAGTGCAGTGCTAAATCTGCCACTGCAATAACGAAAGAAGGCTTAAGGGAAACTGCCTTTTCCAGATGCTCAATGCACTGATCCAGATATTGCTGTTTTTCATTTGATTCTTCAAACTCAAACCCTGCTTTACCTTGTGTCCTATATTTTTTTTCCAGGAATATTTTTGTGCTTTTATAACAAAGAGCCAGTTGATGGTGTATAAAGGCTGAGTTTGGGGTAGCCTGCAGGGCTTCTTCCAGTAGAGTAATGGCAGCGTCCATGTTTCCTAATTGGCGGCAAAATTTTGCTGCGTATCTTATTACATGTGGGTTTTCAGGGGACATCACCAGTGCCACAATCACCTTCTTCAGTGCCATTTCAGATATCTTCCTATCATCTTTGTTATGCTGCATTCTCAAGGCTAGCAATACTAACAGAACAGCATCATCTGGATTAAGCTCTATAGCTCTTTCAAGCTGTTTTATTGTTTGCGAGTTTGAAGAGTCAGAGGTGTCTTTTGTTGTGCGGTACATTGCAATAGCATAGCCTGCATTTAAATCACTGTCATCTGGGTTCATTTCAAGGGCCTGTCTAAAGCATTCCTTTGCAGCATTGTAGTATTTGTAAGAGAATTTAAGAAAAGTCCAACCCTTTTCTCTGAGCACCTCAACAGTATAAGTGAAACCTTTAGAAAATTTTCTGCGGATCCACTCTAACTCTCTCAAGTAATCTTCACATATAGAGAATTCATTCATATGATAATGCAACCAGGCAAGGTCTCCATAAGTAACAATGAGAACTTCATCACTGTCTTTGTAGTGTTCTTTTGCAAGCTGCACTGATTTCTGCAGATTTGCGAGTGCTTCCTGCTGGTTGCCATAGAGGTACTGAACAAATCCGAGGCTGCTGTAAGCTCGTGTTACTCTTGCCTCATCAGATTCCAACTGAATCTGTTCCTCAAGACGATTCAGTAAATCAAAGACAACAAAGTCTTCTTCTTCTCTTAGAGACCAAGTAAAATGGCACTCCTGCAGAAGCAGTTTGGTTTTTAAGGTACCTTCAAGACTGAAAACAGAAGTAGAAGCTGATGAAATAATGATTTAAACACATTCTATCTGTATGAGTCACATACTGTTGTTGCAGTATGTCACAGTGTACACACGGATACCATGTATTAAAGCACAAAAGAAATTTCCAGTGCTATAAACTTGAAGAGCAGTTTTTCAAGTTTTTCTGTTTCCTAGAGTAGCTGATTCATTTCAGTTTCACTCACATGCGAGCATACAGATACCACAGGCATTTAAACACACACACACACACAAGTGAAAATTTATTACAATGTTGTTTTTACCGAGGTAATATTATTTTACCCCAAAAATCAACATGTATATCATGATATATATGCTTTACTGACACAGGGCCCTATTTTAACAATCTAAGCCCATGGTCTGAAGCGCATTTCGCAGGTGCACTTAGGGTGTGTCCAAATCACTTTAAAACCTAAAAATAGATGTAGATTTAATTTTATATAGTCTTAATAAAAATGTTTTTCTAAACTTTGTAAATTGTTGCTTACTTGCGCATATTACTAACATGTCCTTGAAAAAAAAAATACTGCACTACTGACTTGAGACCATGGTTTCAGTTGGTCAATGGCGCAATCGTTTTCAGTTGCCTCAAAATAGCAACGCGCCAGCAATGCGCCTGTCATAATTGCAATATAGATATCTGGAATTACAATTGTGACTATCTGAAATTATATTTATGGATAGTCAAAACCAAGTTTTAAATGCT
The DNA here is from genome assembly GCF_018340385.1 of Cyprinus carpio. Lineage (NCBI taxonomy): Eukaryota > Metazoa > Chordata > Actinopteri > Cypriniformes > Cyprinidae > Cyprinus > Cyprinus carpio. The sequence continues at coordinate 30,277,433 of NC_056576.1, forward strand.
AAAACGGCTTGCCATACACACCACCACACCCATGGGCGCAAATGTTTTTGCTGTTTAAACAACGTGGCACTGGACGTGAAAATGACACCCGCGTCGGGCTTAAACTAGCAAAAAAAAAAAACACTTGTATTGCGCGAGGTAGTATATGATAGGGCACATTACTTCGCTATTCCATTTTAAATGAATTGTCCGAAAAACAGTTTTAACACATTTTTTATTTATTTTTTTACCACAGGTGCTGTGTCTGTGCTTGTTTCCATGTTGCATAGCATTCCTAAAATATTTAATTCAACATTAACAACAAACAAACCCACCTCATTTTGTGTCGATCTTCAGTAAACATAAAATCATGAAAATAACAACGGAGCAGGACGTTATCACCTGCGTTTGAAGCTTCTTCAGCTCAGGACAGGTGAGATTACACCTGTAAACACTACAAATATAGAGTTGAGTGACTAGTTTAGTGACCTGTCCTAGCCTACACCGCTAGGGTGGGGTTGAGAACAGCAGAGTTTAGCAACCTTCTTAACAAGTGCCCCCTTTCCCAAAATGATAATGCCAGATAAAATGGGCCATCACTTAAAATGAAAAAAGAAAGAAAAAAAATAAACGGTGGGCCGAGGGTCCGTATCTGCTTTACTTTTCGAAATGGATGATCCCCATGGAGGGAGAACCTGGATTTGTAAAGTTTGGACGGTTGTTTTACTCTCAACGATATGAAAAGTGTTGCCACTCCTATTTATTGCACATTTTCCCCTAAATCATAATGCACGACCCGTAAATATGCAGGCAAACGCGGTTGCCTACTATATTAATTGAGCCAATAGTGCGGCAAGATACAGACATAGGATTATTATTAACCAATCAGATGTAGCTTATTTAGAACAGCTGTTACACGTATGATTTAGCTGTCAGACACGAGCAGCAGCAGCGCATTGATCATCGTCAATGACATAAAAGGTTTAAGTAGGCTATATTTTATCAATGAGTGTCAATCAGTCAGTAATTCCCCTCCAAACAATTCTAAATGGTTTGATCCATTGTCAAATAGGCCGCAAACTACACACTTCCCTACAATATAGTAGGTAAATAACAGTATGTGAAAAGAAAAGTATATCTGAATTCACATTCATAAACAGTACGTGGAAAAGTTCCCGTATGAACTACTACAACGCTTGAGATTTTAAAGTGTGCACCCAGTCAATAATTTGTGAATGACAGTGAAGCGACACAGGTCACATGACAATGGCAACAGTGTTATGCTGGAAACACTCCCCCCTTTAAATAAAAAAATAAAAAATAAAAAAACCTTTATGGTCTACTCTGCAGCAAACATGTACTTGCTATGAGTAAATTCTGTTGTTTTTTTTGTTTTGTTTTTTTGTCACATATTTGTAATCATCTGAATGAAGGGCAAAATGTTGTTTGTTTTATGTGTTTGTAATTGTTTTATTGTGAAACTTTTGTGCTGCCATTTTGGCCAGGACTCCCTCCCTGGAAGAAGAGATCATCTCAATGGTACTGTCCTGGTAAAATAAAGGATAAATAAAAAACATGGCCAAAGTAGTATGTGAACTACTTTCTAATGGTAACAAGTAATTACTCAATCAAAATAAGTGTGCATCTCAGAGTGTGTTATTTCAGAAGTGACAGGAGATTATGCAGTTGACTTGTTGCCTTGCTGCCCTATCTGCCAGTAACGTTGTAGGTAGCTTTTGTGCTCAAAGGTACCACCTGAAACTGATTTCAGACAGGCTTCTGAAGCAGGATTATATGAAGATCAAAAAAATATAAAAGGAAATATTACATTACTATAATACTAATTTCTCTAGATATGAAATCAAAAGTTGAAAAAGAACTTTCAGATGGAATTTTATTTTTTAGTTGTCATGAAATTCAATGTACAAGCAAACTGTTTTAACTGTGTGATATGATAAAAGTTGTTTTTACTGCTTTTTTTATGTTTTATGCTCACAGAGGCTATATTTATTTAATAAAAATTCAGTAAAAACAGTAATACTGTGAAGTATTTTTACATTTTAAAAGAACTGTTTTCTATTTTTATATATTTTAAAATGTCATTTATTCGTGTGATGGCAAAGCTGAATTTTCAGCAGACATTACTCCAGTCTTCAGTGTCACATGATCCTTTAGAAATCATTCTAATTACACACTTTTATTACATGGACTCACAAAGATGGATTGTTTTTCTAAAAATCTGTTTGTGTTCAACTGCATAAAGAAAGTCATATAAAACTAGAATGGCATGAGGGCGAATAAATGATGAGTGAATTTATGAGCCTTATTTTTATTTTACTAGTGAGGTCCATCCACTAGTCTGTGTTTGGCAGGTTTCACTACAAGAGTACGGATAATTTGGCTTTCACAAGCCAGTATATCCAAACCTATACACACCCACACTTGCCATGTTTTTAAATTAACCAAAATAAATTGTAAATTGAGATTAATTCATTAGCAATGGCTGTCTTATGCACTTGTCATAATTTAGGAATAAAATGCCATTTTCTACTCTGATTTTTCATTCCTGTCAAAAAATAAATATGGCATACCCTGGCTAAGGTCTATAGGTGGACTTCTGACATATTAAAGGACTAGTTCACACAACCACCCTCATGCTGTTCCAAACCTATTAGACATTTAATCATCTTCAAAACACAAATCAAGATATTTTTAATTTTAAGATTTCTTTGCCTCCACTGAAAGTCCATTTCAGGCACAACTTTGACACTTCAAAAAGTTAATGAAGACATTTTAAAAGAAATCTATTAATTTAGGGACTAAGTCCAAGTCTTTTGAAGAGACATGATCACTTAATGTGATGAACAGATTCAATTTAGGCTTTTATTCACGTAAATATGGATAATCGCACATAAATAAAACCTATAAAATATGGTAAACAGAAGCTCAAACGTGCTTGACTTTTGAAAACCAATGATGTTCCTTCTCATGTGTCATGTATTGTTGGTGGCATGAACTTTCAGAGGAGGAACACAAAAATCTTTAATACCTTTATTTATGCTTCAAAGATGAACGAAAGACTTTGTGGGTTTGGAACAACATGAAGGTGAGTAATAGATGACAATTTTTAGTTTTGTACTAACTATCCATTCAAATGTTGGGGTAGTAAAACATTTTGTATTGACACATTTTTTTGCATATTAAATGATAAAGGAGACCTGAATTAATGAAGTATGGCTGGATGATTGTCCCATAATAATCTGACTCGACCTATGAGTGTTTTAGCTCTCGACTTAAAAAAAACCTGTTAAAAGTGTGAAAATGAAAAAACACTTTTACACTCTTCCTTTTAAATTCGTATACTAACCCTGTCCATATGTTGAAATACATGCATCAAAGCAGAATACTGTGATTTGAAAAGTATAATGTCTTGTTAACATTATGTGGTGTAAATAGATTTAAACATTTCTGGAATAAAATGGTTGACTTTTTATCTAGCATTTTACATATTGTAACTATGCACAATTAATTTATATTTTCACATGCATATTTTATAACTGAGATATACAATAACGATCTTAAAGGTTATTGTCATATTGCCCTAGTGACAAGTTTAAGTTGCAATATTTGCACAGTTACTTACTGTGCTCCCATGTTGTTGCAGGTTTCACGTTAATTTAGACAAGAACACAGGATGTTTCTTCTGATTATATTCTCAAATACAAAATAATGTGTTTTGATTTGACACAAAACCATATGCAGATACTGCTTTACAGACAAGACACAAGGTAAAAACATATCCACACAAGGAACTAGTTTGGATCATTACTAATCTGCAACATGGGAATAGATGTGCATCAGACCAATCAGAGTCATTTTAAAAATGCTATATAAAAAAGGAAAATGATTTAGAGATTTCAAGATTTAGGTTATTAAAATTTCCAATGTGATGTACCTAGACAAAAGTGTTACATGGTCTTACATCGATTTGTACATACAGGCATATGATCATATACAGAACAATACCCATAAACATCTACCGCAAAATGTGGTTCTTTAATCTTACAAGATAAAAAATAAAATAAAATCAGTGGTAAAACTAATGGAACACAGAAACACCTTGCCTCTCTCTCGCTCTATACATCAGATGTAAATCTAAGCGTGCAAAGCTTTCTCAATAAATTTTCTCCTTTTACTCCACATCATAGTGTGTGAGCTGTTTGCCGCAGACTAAAACACACATTACTAAATTCAAATGTCGAACCTCTCATCTACAAGTACACAGAGGACAAAAGGATCAAGCTGTATGTAAACAAATATTTAGTAGAAGAGCAAAAAAAAAGGGATACTTGTCACCAAAACTCAAACAGAGCAATGGAGGGCCACACAAATTTGATTAGCTTTAAGGTTGGTATAAATAGGGAGTGAATAAAATAAACGTTTTTACAGAGAGCAGGCAAAAAAAGGGTAAGACTGGATAACACAAAAAAGGCATGAGGAATGCTGTTTAGGGAATGGGCTGTCTGAAACACCTGCGATGCTACTACTGTGTTCCCCTGGGCGCCCTGGCTGCCTTGGGTGCCCTGCTGGGTGTAGTTGCCGTAATTGCCGTATTGGTTATAGTACTGGTTCCACTGGCTCTGGTTCTGGTAGTACTGTTGCCACTGCTGAGCATACTGGGGGAAGTAAGGTACAATGTATAAAAATACATGCATTCAAGATAAGGGGACAAAAATGCCACTGTACAATTTCTAAACTAAATCTATCACAGCTGTCATGATTAAACTTAACCGTGGCATTATATCTAAATCTGCTTACATAGCATTAGGTTTCGTCTTAGGTGTTTTTTGCACCATTGAGTATTATAACTTAATCACACATGTTTCTGTAGTTTATAAATGTAGTGGCCAATCATAGACATAAAGACAAAACAACTTAATAAAGATAATGGGCTAATATTGCCCCTTAATGGAGAAGTTGATTTCTGATCATGGTGACTATATGCAGTTTCCCTTCAGAGACTATCTCACCTGCTGGTACTGTTGATTGTAGCTCTGCTGCTGCTGTTGCTGTTGCTGTTGCTGTTGCTGCTGCGGCTGCGGCTGGCTGTAGGTCTGTCCCGTGGGCGCTGGAGTTTGACTGTAGCTCTGGTTGTATCCTGGGTATTGACTGTAGTTGCCATAGTTGTACCCTTGGTTGTAGTTGCTCTGGTTGTAGCCTTGGTTATAGCCTTGATTGTAAGACTGAGGCTAGAAAAAAAGAATAAAATAAAATGTAAGCAATGACTTCAAGTCCTGTTGGTTTCACAAGCTGATCGCTGGATAATCTTAGCCCAGTCTTAGTACCTGTGATTGGCTGTAGCTGGATCCAGAGCCACTCTTGTTGTAGGAGCCTTGGCGGTTGTGGTTGTAACTGCCTCCAGACTGCTGGCTGCGGTTGTATCCACCACGACCTCCTGAGCCTCCGTCCCTGTAGTTATTTCCCCAGCGATTCTGGTTGTAGCCTCCACGGTTGTATCCTAATGAATTAGTTGAGTGATTATCAACAACTTGTAGGCAGAATCTAACCACCAACGTAGAACAATAAATATGGAATAACTGTATAGTAATCTGATCATTAACTGCAAAATAAACCCAGACAGGGTCATCAATATAACTTATTTTCTTTGCGATGATGCTGGCTGGCTGTAAATTATCCAGATTATTACACGGCTACTCACCATATACTAATATGTGGACATGAAATATAGATTTGAGTTGGAATTACTTTATAATTTTACCTGTATATTGTCTTAAAGCTTCCACAAAAAAAAAAGAAAAGAAAAAAGAATATCCCATTATAATGTTTAAATAAATCGGCCTATACAAAAACTGCAACAATACTGCAGTAATATTAACACCAATGTCCTGAGATCATTTTCTGTACAATCTATTAACTGACATGCAAAATGACGAAAGTTGTGTTTGTATGAAATGAGAAAGCAAGTCCACCATTTTTTCTATTCCTACATGAATAGAAAGAGAACAGCATTTATTTGAAATGAAGTCTTTTTTTTTTTTTTTACTTTACTGTCACTTTTTAATGTGTCTTAGCTAAATAAATAAATAGCTAAATATATTACTACTACTACTAATTTACTGTCCCCAAACTTGAAAAGCACAAAACTAGCAAATTTAGGAATCGTACCTCCCCGGTAGCCTCCACCTCCAGAGCCGCCCCGGTTCTGGTATCCACCTCTTCCACCCTGAGGTCCACCACGATTGTCATAGCGCTGGAAGTTACTACGGCCACGGAAACCACCCTGGCGGCTATCAAAACGCTTCTCCGGGGGAGGGCCAGCTTTACGGCCTTCTTCGTTGTACTGCTTGATGAGAACGTCGGCTTCTTCCCGCTGAAGCTCTACGAATGTCACATCGTCCAGGAACTCGCCGACTTCGGGCAGCACAAAGTTTGCTGCGGGAGCAGAGGCACGCAATGAGGGACAGAACAGCCGAGCCGGCAAAAGACAAAGAGAATCATTATCAGCACCATACAATGGTGACAGCAAACATACAGAGGAGGGGACAGAACAAGGGGACAGAGAGAGAGTAAAAGAGAGAGAACTAGAGTATGTGTTGATAAAGTTAACATGCTCTAGGACAAACGTTGCCTTAGCTGTGTAAGTAAACACTTGTCCCAGAGTAGGAATATGAGGACAATGTAGGGGGGTCATAGGGAACTAAAATTAAACTAAAAACAATTGCCAGAAAAAGAGTGATATGATAAAAGATGTCCCTGTAAATTAAGTAGTACCTAGATGAGGACAGTTGTCCAAAAATGTATTCAACTTTTAATAATAAAGCCAATACAAACTGCTCGGTTGCTGAAGAGAATTAGAGAGCCAGAGCCAATTGACAGCAATCCTTATCCTCACTCCTGATTATCTGAGCAGGTTTGCAGTGGTGAGGAATGGCATGAGAGACAATGCAAGAAAATGTGGTTAACAGGGCTGGGAGAGATGAAAAAAGGTGAAAGGAGCTCTTTTATCTGGCAAAAAGGTTTAACAGAAGGAGGGACGGGTGGGTTCTTCCAAGTCTTAAAATAAAGAAAAAGAAAAAAAAAACAAAAAAAACACAACAACAGCAAAAGCAGATCTGGTGTGTAGTTTTGAACATTTGTTTTGGTTATCCATGGCATTCCTACCTTTCATTTCTAACACAGCATGATCGGGAACATCCTTCCCTTCCTCATCAGTTCGCTTTAATGTTCGCTCTTTTAAATCCTCATCCGTGGGACAAATTACAATAGCCTTGCGTTGAAAACCTTCAAAAGGACGCATTTTTCCTCTGGGCTGATCCATATACATTTGTCTAGCAATGGTGACAAGAAAGAAGTAGAAGCTGTTCATTATTTGCTTTTGTTACGGCTTTGCGTTCCGTAGGAGGGGAATTGGATTCCTGCAACGATGAAAGTGAGAGAGTTTTTTTTTTCATGTCTATATTTACTGATCTGGAATGACTAGCGGTTGTCTCTCACAATTGCAACTGACTTACCGTGGATTGCGAAGAGGCCAACACAAGGGAGTTTGTGAATGACTGACACTGTACAGGGGACCCTTTCTGCTTCGCTCAAACTACTAGTTTTAACAGAAGCCATTCTCTTATGAGACAAACGTTACAGAGTACTTCTGTGTTATAGTTTCTCACTATACTATAAAAGATCCAAGTTAGAAGAAATTACATGCAATTAAATTCTAACTTGACTGCTTAATACTGAAAGCATTTTCTCTTAAGCCCGAGACACACCAAGCCGACAATCGGCTGTTTGACATCGTTGGGCTGACGGCGAGCAACGATCGAGCTAGTTTGTTTGGTGGGTTCCACTTGTCGGGCTCACATTGGCGGCAGTTTGCCCAATTCAACATGTTGAATCGGGTCGGGGACGTCAGCGAGAGTGAGAGCTCTGATTGGATGTTCAGTGCAGCGAACGAGTCAGTGGCGAGAAATAAAGCAAAAGTGATAAAAACAAGCATGTGAATGAAGGCGGTGCAGACAGAAGGCTGTTTAAATGTTACATGATTTTTCCCAATCATTTTTAATACGCAAATGTTTTCATAACAACATGAACCGCTTAAAATTATTAAAGTAATCAACATTACTGATATTCAAAATGGTAAGCAAGCGCTGCATTGTTTACATTTTATATATCTGCATTTAACAGGTATATCTTTGTTTTGGTTTCTCCTTTTGAATGACGAATAAATACTATTAAAGGGGTCATACGATGTTGCATTATTTTGTGTATTTGGTGTAATGAAATGTGTTTATGCGGTTTAAGGTTAAAAAAACACATTATTTTCCACATATTGTACATTATTGTTTCTCCTCTATGCCTCACCTTCTGAAACACAGTTTTTTTTACAAGGCGAGGTGTGCGCTGATTGGCCAGCTGTCCAGTGCATTGTGATTGCCCGAATGCCTCAAGCATCTGACGGAAATGTTACGGCCCCTCAATATATACTGTTATGTCGCGTCCTGGTCAGAACACCAGCATGACAGGACAAAAACAATAAAACCCATTACAAACGAGGCAGTTGTTGCATCCAGTGGGGACATAATTACTGATTATAATGACTTGTACTGTCTTTTTACGGGTTGCGTTACATATCGTGCTGTGTAAACATAAAACCATGTCTGCATTTGTGATTGAAGAAATGACAAACAACAAGTGCTACTCTTCACTGCTCAAAATTCGGGTTTGAATCATCAGTGGCAAATCCTTTACATATGTAAACCTACTCGCATACTGTGAGTAAGAAGCGACCAGACTGACGTTGCAAAGAGTGAGGAATGGCCAGCGGCTTGAGTGAGCGGCAGCCAGTGGCTATAACAAGGAATGGGCGGCGGATTTGACGAAGGAGCGGCCGGGGGTTGCGGCAACCGCGTCACAACCCCGGGCAGGACTCCGCTTTGTCCACGGTGAGCGCGAAGTTGATGTATTTCCTCAGCGACCAGCACGGATCAGCTCTAGGCATGACGAAGCGGATATCATGCTCTTTTGGAAGGCAAAACACAGTAGTTTCACTTTCACAATGAAACACACAGCTTCTCCATCAAATGGTGAGCGGCAACAGTGAGAATAAAAGGTACGCCTTCTTTCTTTGCGTGAACATTTGGGTGGCGTTTTGCAAATCTTCCCACATAGTGACGTAGAGATGTGGGGGCGTGTTTAAACAAGCCGTTTCAGGGGGGCGTGGACAAGACTTAACTTTAATAAAGAATATCTCTTTGGATTTGAGACTTCAGTCTTTGCAACTTTACAGATGTTTATGCACGAAGAGCGTGTAACACTCCAAAGAGAAAGAAAAAAATTTAATCGCATTGTATGACCCCTTTAATAGCTGCTGATATGAACAGCTCATTCCTCTCACGCATGCGCAGAACGCACGTGTTAGTTTGCCGTCGGTTGTAGTCTGTGCGGTGTGTTCCAGCGCAGCTTTTTGGTCCGACGCTGCGAATGCGAGGCGACCGTTGGCTTTCGTCGCCACTAGTTCTTTGAAGTCGGCTTGGTGTGTCCCGGCCTTTAAACTAACCAAACTTTTGGTCATGCTTAAAATGTAACTACATCAATCACTTCCAAACATCAATGACTGAGATTTGAACACATTATCTGCTGGTACATATTGCCCGGACTAAAAGAAACTAATTTCAAAATTCTGAAGAATGTAAATAACCCTCACTTCTGTATTTCAATGTCATGCACTGCCTGGGTCCCCTTCCTTACCTTCACTTATACGTTGTTCAATAGACCAGCGTGCCCGACATGGACAAACATTTATTACCTACCCGTTTATACTCACAGACTCCTTAGGGACCCATTAGCATGTCCTTTGACCTTACCTACCTTACAACCTCTGGAACTGTCCACCTGTAAACTTCAAGCAGGTTAGTTTTCCCACTTACCTGCCATTCATTTCTAAACACAACATTCAAGTAAAGTTCCAAGTTTATCTAATGAAAAGTTCTCTTTTTTTTACAGTTACCATAGCAACAGAAGGTGTTTTCTTACTCACCAGGCAGTGATTACTTGTTTTTCAACATCTTACTAATGTCATGGACTACTTGTACAGTGTGGCAAAGATCTCTTTACAACAAGGCAATACATAAAGTCAAAAATATTCATTGCGACAACATACTACACTGCATTCTTTCCTTGCTCATTTTTTTTTTAACATTTAAGCAAAACAAAACAAATCATAATTCAGCAACAGGACAAAGAAATAAGGACTGGAAAAACAAGTCTTCAGGAGCACAAAAGGCTAATAGATGTTTTGGACTAGGCTACAGAGAGAGCAGAAGTACATTAATGAACATGTGCATCAGTGGGCAGTAGTGGATGTGGTTTTTTTGGGGGGAGGGTTGAGAAGGAAGGGGAAGGGCTTTAGCTGTGAGTACAGCACAGAGGAAGGCAAGTATAGCAGTACCTGATCCAGGATGTAGTTGCGTTTCTTGCGGGCAGCAATCTGGATGAGCCTGTTGAGACACTGCGTGGCCTGCTGAATAAGGATGTCCCAGCGTCCGGCATAGTTGCGCTGACGACGAAGTCCCATGACCTGATACAGACAGGTGTGTTTTATTAGGTTGAAGTTAAACTTTTGAAGGATAGTGGACATCAAGGGCCAGAGTTACCCAAGCCTTGCCAAAAATGTCTGTCTGAATGTGTATGGCTGTAGTGGTGGTTCTTTAAAGACAACCAAACTTAACACATGCACAGCTGCCATAACAACAGGGATTAAATCCAGGAGCCATACCTTCATTTTTTCCATGATAGCATTTGTGCCCAGGATGTTGTACTTTTTGTCAGGGTTCTCTTCAGCATGTTTTATGGCCCAGGTGGTTTTTCCACTACCAGGTAGACCAACCATCATCAGGATCTGAGAAGAAAACATGGAGTCAACATTTTACATACTAGTAGGCTTAATGCGATAGTCTGTATTGGCGGTCACTTGCCCACCGCTGCAGCACCCCCCCCACCATCGTTTTGATTTTTTATAGTAATAAAAATCATTTAATTCAGTTAGAGAACAGATACTACAATTAATGATTACGATTTAGTTTCGGAACAAAATGCAAAAGTGCCTTTTGGGCAATATTTTGGATTTTGAAATTAAGGTGATTTTGTAAGCTTTTTTCTTCTTTTTTAAACATTCGTTTCTTATTTTTTTGGTTCCAGTGTTTGCAGATTTTTACTGTATTTAAACTTTGTGTATTTTTTTTTATTCTATTTTACATCAAGGTGTATGCTGTGCTAGTGCTGGGCGGTTTGAACAAAAATTTATATCACGTTTTTTTTCTAAATTATGCCGGTTTATGACTTTTTTTTTTTTTCATGCATAATCAGGTGTACAATGCATTTTCTGCTGGTTGATATTCCAAGATGTGCTTTTAGCCCGACAGCACTTGCATAAAATGGTTGTTTGGTCGACGTCGGGTTTTTGCAACATTGTAAAGGGTCCGTCTGAAACAGTGTGCCGCGGCCGCGGTGCAGCATAACGTTCCGAACGTTGAGTAATTAAATACATCGGTATGGCGGTATATTAAAAATTAATATCGTAACGAAAATATACACCGGTTTTCTACATGAACCAGAAAAACCCCCACCAAAAATCTGTGCTAATTTGAAAGTGAAAGTAAAATGCGCACTGACATTTATAAGCTATTTAAAAGTGATGGAAAACGAGGAAACCGCCAACGAACCCCACCCCCCCGGTGATACCGGTATTACTGGTGCTGTCACATAATGGCATCACTTTCCAACAAATGTTAACCAATTATTACTCTCCATGGAATTACATTATAGATGCATAAAATTCAGCCACAGCTGAAAATTTTAAAACACAATTCTTCTTCATTATAAAACCCTTGTTGATGAGACTGGAATACATAATGATTATTATTCTTAAAAGTTAATTTCCACATCAAACCTCGCATTCAGTTTTAGTGGCCGGTCCCAGTGACCCTCTGACTCTGTCCTCTAGGTGAATATCCTGAATGAAGGTGTAGCCCTCCGGCTGAGGGAAAAAGGCCTCCTCTCTCTGTCCAAAGTTGAATTCCACAGCACAGTTCTTCACCAACACGTGTGGGAAAAGAGCACGGCCGGCCAGTTCCTCTCGAGTGACATGGAAACACGGGCCCAGCAACTTGCCATTCTTAGAGAACGCCATTTCTACTTCCTCACTGCTTTCAAAGTCCTATGGAAAACAGAGTGGAAAATGGTTAATAATACAGTCTCTGAGACCACATTAAGATGCATTATGTGTAATCTAATCTAGAAGTATAAGAGAAAAATATAATTACAATATAGCAGCCAATGATATCATTTTCACTGAACTTTTCCCCATAGTCCTCAAATTTACAGTTGGAGGATTTCTTGCCAGTTCCTCCATAGCCGAAAGAGAAGGGCTCTTCACCTGTAATACAAAAGAAAGAGCTCGTAAACTACAATGTTAATGCACCACAGAAGACAAACCTCACACTTTCCAGCAAAAAGTTTTTGGATTAATCTTAATAAAAAAAAATGCATCAGGTGTCAGAAATACTTTGAAGCAGGGTTACTGTAAGTCTGGTCATTTACCAAGTTGAGTGTTGCAAGAGTCCAGGGACCATCCGATTCTCACCACATGAGGGTCAGGCTCAGTGGTAGGAAGGTGCTTTACTGAAATTTCCTCATTTATCTAAACAAGGAACAGGACAATAAAGAGCTTTGTGACCTATCTTGTGCAATCAAACATGGCTTCAAACATTAAATAGCATCTTTGTTACCTTCATTTCAAAGCACACACGTCCTTTGGTAACACCGTAAGTGGCTCGAGCACCTGCCCACAGGTAGGCAAAACCCTCAATGGTCAGAGGGTAACCGCTGTATCTGTCACGGGCCACCTTGAAGTGCAGGTCACAGTTATCTATAGACAAACAAACAAGAAGCCATTCTGTAATGTGAATAAAACAGTGTATAATTAGATACATTTACATCATAGAAATCCTTAATCTAAAATATCTTCGTTCTGCTCTCTGTTCTGTTCAGTGCTTCTTGGTGTGGACACAAACACTGTGAACATACTGTGTGGTATCAGAGCATTTAAAGAGAATAAGTACATGAGCACAGTATCAGTATTGGTGAAATCCCTCATAAAAACAGCACTCCAAATCGACTCCAGAAGGGGGTGGAGCCTAGACATCTCTGCTTTGCATATGGCAATAAACAGAGAGGAGAAGCAACATGAGCGAGAGTGTTTTTTGAGCCTGGTTTGGTTTTATGAAGATTTGAAAAAAAAAAGACTGGATGGATTTTTATCATTCTAAGCTGGCAGTTTACACACAGTTCTAACACACATTCTGTCCAAACACCTAGTAAAAGTGGATTTTTGCATAGTAGGTGCCCTTTAATACTACAAGTTAACCAGGAGTCACTCTCACTATACTCATTTCTCCTAAATTATACTTACAGGTGTCAATGACCACAAGTTTATCATCAATGTCTTCCTCTTCTTCTTCAGCCGGGGGCTGTGGTGACCTTCCCCTAAAACAACCAAAGAGAACTATGAGATTGGGCAATACAAAAAACAAAGTAAACCCAAGGAGACCTAACTTACCTCCTTTCCTCACGATGTTCATAGTAACCATATCCTCGACTATCATCATATGACCTCTTGCGACTGTTTGATGAGTATCTATCATCCTCTGATTTGGCCTGTGCGTCCCAGTCACTGACCTGCTCAGCTTGCTGTGGAACATCCTCATTGGCCTTACTCTCAGTCTTCACCTCACAACTCTCTGAAAACATTTGGATAAATATATATTAAGCTACATCAGATATATTTATGTGATAATAGACTGCAACAGTCAGAAGTTCTGGAAGTAAAAACATTCATTTTCCCTACAAAGCAATTGATTTTTAACAATTACTGTTGTGAACTATAAGGTCGTTAATGATTGTATATTCTTTTGTTGAAGGCATCTGTTCCCATTAATTCAACAAATATGGTTTAATAACAGAATTCTAAGTGGAAAAACTACATTACCCATGACACTGTACAGAAAATTCCAACAATCAGAGTCGCAGCAAGCAAAGCACACCAAACAAGCTCTATAGCTCCCCTGCTCTGCACATTTTGTATGTTTCTCTAATGGCTTCAGACGTTTGTTCTATTTGAACATAAGTGCCCTGCGAAGTGGACATCACAGGATATTCCACCATGATTCCAGCTCAAAGCGAACGTATATGTTCCATTCAAAGTACATTGAAGTGTGTGAGACCTGAATTTAAATTGTATTTATTTACAGAGGTATATGATGTCACACCAGATTTCCCCTGCTCAGGGAGTAGGGAGCAATGAACACTGTGTAGGGACCATGTCAATGAGAACACAGTTCATGCACAGAGCTCACTTCTAACGAGCTGATTATCTGAATCAGGTGTGTTAACAAAGAGAGACGTGCGAAATATGCAGAGCTGGGGGGCACGAGGACTGGAATTGAGAACCGCTGCTCTATGCACACCTTGGTAATAAAATAGTATATATATATATATACATATATATATATATATATATATATATATATATATATATATATATATATATAAGAACAAAAAATTTGTTAACCATGTATGAATGCATATTTGTCTTTATAACTGAACTAAGGAGGACTGGTGGTGGTGCTTAAGATATTGTTGTTCATTCAGTGATTCTTTAAAAAAAAAAAAATAATAATAATAATAATAATACAATTTCTACTACTAATAACATTATAAAACGCACTAAGGATTAATGAACTGCTGGATTCATGAATATTAACCACGTTCGCCCAAACTAATTTGCTAAAATAAAATCAGGGAAGATATTAGGTGAGCGCCAAACACTGAGATTGCCGTTTGTGCATTAGTTCTGCCCACTACCAGAGAACCTGTCAATTCTGCATGGTATGCAAGAATCTTTTGCTCTCTCTTTCTTTGCGTGTGTGAGAAACTGCACTCTCAGCATAATGACGGCGAGATAGGCAGAGTTTGCGGTACGGCAAATACAGGTACACTGCAAATCCATTCAGCTGAATTGGAAAAGAAAAAAAAAGCACAGATCGCTTGATGGAGAGTGAAACTGTCAGAGTGTTCGGCGAATGAAAATATATCTGTGCCAAATTTATACTTGGCCTTTAAATCACACATTGGTGAGTAAAATCTAAGAATTTATTATGTTAGACATCATTTAGTTGCCCAGAGTGAAGATTTAGTCGCTTGTAGAAGGTTGTCACCCTTTGTTGTTTAAACACTTGCCCAGACTTACCAGACTCTTCCTGCTGGCTGCTCTGACTTGAGTCTCCCTCTGGGATCTGCCGTGATGCTGGCTCGTCAAGCTTCTGCTCCCCCTGTGGCTCTGCATGTGAAGGAGTCTCCTCATACTCCTGCTTCACCTCATCCTGCTTATAGTGCTGCTTGGCTGGTTCCTCAGGGAACGGCTGCTTGGCCCCAGGCTCCTGGTTTTCATCCTGGTCATACGAGTACTGCTCCGTCATCTGTCCTGACATTGCGTCTGATGAATAATCACTTGTTCCAAAACCAGGTATGGGTGTCTCCGTGCTGTCCTCATTGCCTTCATTACTCTCGGTTCCCTGATCATCAAATCCACCCTGGTAGAGGTCTGTGCTGTTTCCATCATCAGACTGTGCCTTGGCCTCCTCTCCATAATCTTTCTCCTTGGCTGCAAATTCTGTGTAGAAATGAGCAGAATAAACATATTTTGTTGCATTAACGTCTAGAACCAATTTCCATGACTCTTCAAGTCATCTGTCATTACTCAAATACACTTTTCAAATCAAATATATTGTTCTAACACATTTTTTAAGATAATGTAGTCACAAAGAGCAATTCCAAAATAACAACAACACATTTTTTGAGTATAACTAAAACAATATATCCATGGCTTATTCAAGATTTTATAAAATGTCTAATTCACAAGCAGTTTATTTTCTTTTTGTCACTTTCTTTTTTTTAGTAAAAGATTTTTCAATGCCAGGAAATCACAAATCCCCCACTTTTTTGCATTAATGTCAATGTTGCAATGGTCACACTTTATTTTAGGGTATAACTTATTACAGTGTAATTACAAAATTAATTACTGACAAATATTAACCGACAATATGTTCTTTTTATATAATGTAAGATTTAGGATTAGTGTTAAATGCTTGAAATTATGCATAATTTACTGTTATTACTATAGTCAGTACATGTATAAAAATACGCCACAATATATCCATGACTTATAAGATTCTATTAATTTCTTATTGATTTTTCCAGTTGTAAAATGACAAAATCTTGAGTTTTCCACGACAATGGAAGCACTTCTTGTCTTGTATTTCCCAGATGATTGTCCAACATCAAAAGGGGTCCCCCTGTGGTGGTCTGACACGTTACCAGGCGACCCTAATAAATAATCTCTCCTAATCTCTGTGAAGCACATCCCCATTCGCAACAACACAGCCTGCATTACATCTTCAGAATATAACCAAGTCAAAGCACACTTTACCTTCCTCCTGATCCTCATTGCCCTCTCCCGGCTCCCCGCCAGCCTCACAGTCTTGTTCCTGCTCGTCCGATGGCGCAGAGCCGGCCGCCTCGGCCTCCAGTGCCGCCTGCAATCTGTCCGCCAGATCCGCCTTCAGCCCGCGGGTGTCCAGGCCTCGCCGCTGGAGCTCTTCCTTCAGCTCATTAACTTTGAGCTTTTTGACATTAAGCCCGCTCATGATTCATGCACCCCTACAGCAGTTTATTCCAAACTGTGCGCCTGTACAGTCAGAGTAAACACACGGGAGTCACTGATTGGTTATTGCACGCGCTCAGCGGATCATCTCCACACTCGTTAAAGTATTAGCATGTAAGCTAACTGGCTGACTGAGGCAAAGGTCTTTGCAGCTAAAAGACACTTTAACTTCCTTTGGAAGGCGATTTAGGGTTTAGTACATAAACTACAACAACATGCATAGAGCAAAACCCATTCGTTTACGGGTCAAAACAATCTATTGGCGTGTTTCATTTTATCCACAGTCTGCACACTTAGCATTCTAGCAAACTATGGAGTCAAGTAACGCTAATTTACGCGCAAAATCCACCCGCCTCACAGGTATACTCTAAAAAAAAATACTTATATCAGTTTAAATCAATAACTGAACATACATACTACCTCGTGTGCTCGGAAAACAAAGTATTTACCTTTATCTGTCAGTTTCCCCCTCAAGCGAATTGTCTTTACGATGGTTTCGAAGATGGAGGGTGACCGTGGTTGCCCACTTCCTGCGCGCGGCGACGGTCTGCGCGCTCTCGGTCCCTGCAGCTGATTGGCTGAAGCTGCTGTCTGTCTACGCCGCTGGAGCCAATGATATTCCTCATACGCAGCCTTTTTAACGTTCATATAAAAACAACGTAAAGGTCAAATACAAGAAATCGTAGCTTTGTTATTCTAAGCACTTAAATATAGTTTAAAATACACAGATAAAATAGCTAAATAAAAAGCTGAATTAAATACATTGTGTGTTGTCCCAGTTAAAATAACCATGCAACACTTTCCGCCAAAATAAGCAACACTATTAATAATTAGTATTATTCAATTTCTTGATAACACGGTAGTCCATTATAAACTGGGATAAGTGCTAATATTAATGAACAAGAATTTTTCTAAATTTTTGTCAAACACATATATATATATATATATATATATGCATATATAGCATATATATATATATATTAATATATATATATATATATATATATATATATATTTCCGGGGAATCGAACCCCGAATATATATTATTAATTATTACGAAAAAATACTTAACTACTTGTATTTAATGTATATTACTTAATAATTCCATTCGATTAATCTGGTCTCGCTTTCGGTTATCGACTTCTTCTTGCCTTGTTTACAACAGCCACTGATGGTGGATACGGAAGTAACTTACAGAACGCGCGCCTGTAATTTTTTGCAATGGAGAGAGATACTGCTGCAATCACTTTAATTAAAGCTCTTGGGTGAGTAACGCTGAAATAAACAGCAATTTAAAAACTTTGTTTTGTTTTCAAGATAATTACACTCAGAGCTGTTTTAATATTTCATAGGTATAAAAGCAGAGAGTGCTTGAAGGAATGTAAATGTGATGAATTGCCTTGTCCGCTGCTCACCTGGTTGGTCGCAGAACTAAGAGCAAATTGTCCTGATGTTCCAGGTAACCCAACCAAGACCTGCACGGATTACACACTTCTATATTCACTAACGAATTTCCATCTCTTTTTAGTCGTTTGTGATGAGTGAATAAGGGTATCATATTTAAGTGATTAATAATAGTCTTTGAATTAAAATACTTTTAAATCTAATACTAAGTATTTATATTTAGCTTTAATTCTAGGCCTGGGGTACAAAAAGTACTGACTATAAGTTGCACAACTTTAGTTACCCATGCTTTTTAAATGTATTGATTATGGATAAAATGTAACTGTGCTTCAGCACGGCATGTTGGTGGTGCAGTTCTGGTCGGAGAGCTGAGGGAAGTGCTGAAGGAGATGTCCTGTCCTCAGGACGCACTTACATCAGAGCACCTTAGCCCACTTCTGTTGTTCAGAGTGACCGGTAAGGTAGAGAGGTGATAGATAATCTCAGTAAGTGCATTTTACGGATTTTCTGTGAAGAGTTACTGTACGTATGTTCATGCAATTTACAGAGTATTTGGTGTCAGAGTTGGCGGCGACACGCGTGCTGATGTACAGAGAGAGTCATCCGGAAGATACAGAACAGAGTTGTGAGTCAAAGGGAAAAGAGCAAAGAAAATGGGAAAGTCTTAATATGGGCAATAAAGATGAGCAACAGGAAATCAGTCCAGCACAAGAGGATAAAATTAATTTGAAGGAAGTAAATAAAGATCTAGCAGAACTCTTTCAGACTCTTGGCTTAGAAACATCCTCTCAGATAAGTGATGCCTGTGCAGAGGTAAGAAACATCACCAGTGAAGGGCTAGTAATTATTAGACATTTTTGTTTTTATGTTTTGGTGGCGTCTAACATATGCATCCTTTATTCAGGTGCAGTCACGGCTGACATCGCTTCCAGAAGGTGAAGTGCCAGAAGCATTATTGAAGTCCAGTCTGAACTCCGAGCAATGGGTATGTATTAAAGTGAAATGGCATGTGCACATCTGAAAAAAACAAACAAAAAACTTTAGAGCAGGAGCATGACCAAAAATTGTTGATTTATACTGATTCATTATTTTTTATTTATAATTGCTGTATTGTTTGTTGTTTATGCCTACTCAGGTGTGTGTATGTAAAGGAATTGTTCACCCAAAAGTGAAAAATTGCTAAAAATGTACTCACACTCAGGCCATTCAAGATGTAGATGAGTTTGTTTCTACATCAGAACAGATTTGGAGAAATTTAGCATTGCATCACTTGCTCACCAGTGGATCCTCTGCAGTGAATGGGTGCCGTCAGAATGAGAGTCCAGAGAGCTGATAAAAACATCACAATGATCCACAAGTAAACCACATGACTCCAATCCATCAATTAATGTCTTGTGAAGTGAAAAGCTGCATGATTGCAAGGAAAAAGTCCCTCATTAAGGAGTTTTAACTTTGAACCTTTGCTTCCAGTCCATAATCCATAATACTTCCTCCAATGAAAAGTCTATCCCCATGTTCTCTCCCATCTAAATCCATAGAAATATATTATATATATATACATATATATATATCTTTAGAACTGTTTTCACTTGTAAATGGTGCTATCTCTTCTGATTCATGGCTTTTTTTACTCGACTTTAGTCATAAGCAATGGATTGACGTTAAAAACATCATGATGATGGTTTGTTTATTACAAAAACACAGCTTTTCGGTTCACACAACATCAATTGATGGACTGGAGTATTGTGGATTACTTGTGGATTATTGTGATGTTTTTATCAGCTGTTTGGACTCTCTTTCTCGCGGCACCCATTCACTGCAGAGGATCCATTGCATGAGCAAGTGATGCAATGTAGGGCTGCACGATTAATCGCATGCATTTGTCATGCGTGTCTCATCAGTAAAGCCGGTTCCGTGATTAGCGGTAAATGTCTGTCACCTGTTTTTAAACGGGAGCGGCAGTTAATACACAGAGCCTTAGTTCACTGACAAGCTACGCAATATTCTGTTCATAAATTGAGATTAATCGCATTCGATTATGAACACGATATTGCGTAGCTTGTCAGTGAACTACGGCTCTGTGTATGAACTCCCGGTGCATTTGAAAACAGGTGACGGATATTTACCGCTAATCACGGAACCAGCTTTACTGATGAGACACGCATGACAAATGCATGATAAAAATCGCACATATAATATTTTTTTTTCATCAATTATAAAATAACAACAACAACCTATAAAAAACACAACAACACTCCAGGACAACAAATATTTTCACAGTTATTTTTTTCACTCTTAGAAAAAGATTAATGACATCAACAGAGCTCTCTGTAAGGATTCTGAATGTCGGTGCCAAATGATGATCAAGCGTTTCCATGTCACACTACAATCCTTTACTTGGGGAGAGAGGGGAGAGGTACTAAGATTGTCTCTTTTGCAAACCTTCAAGCATGTATTTGTAATAGGTTTCACGGAGCTCTATTTTCTTTCAAGGAACGCAGTGCTTTGCTTTCTTCTATATCACCCTGTACACCTTCTCTTGAGTCCTCTGTCTCCATCGCTAAGCTGTTGGCGACCAGGGAGGACGAGTCTCGCATCAGGCCAGTTAAAGCAGGGCCTTCAACAGCAGTTCACAAGGTGCCATTCTTCAAAGTTTTGCTCCTAATAATAAATTCAGTGTGGCGATTTGCATAAGATTTAATAAGGATATATACACATTCTGCAGGTGCTGATGGGCAGTGTGCCAGACAGAGGGGGACGTCCAGGAGAGATCGAGCCACCGATGCCCAGCTTCACCAGTCGCAGCGGGGGAGGAGGTGGTCATCGTTATGAAAGAAAAAAACGAGAATTTTCAGGAAAGAAGAATAAAGACAAACAGAATCAGAATTAGAAGGGTTTTTAGGGCTAGTTTTGTAACTGACACAACACAACAAAAGAGCTTTATGTTAAAAGAAGACAATATTTCCCATTGAAATATTTGACATAAATGATCATGGACGTTTAAAAAACAAAAAAATCCTATTTAATGTTGCAAATTACTTAATGCGCTTAATGCATTTCATTTGATGAACAAAAATGTGATAAAATCATTTCAGTGAAATGTATAAATACGAATGGCTACAAGCTGTATTTACTTGATGAAATTATTAAAGTCAATTATGTTTCCTTTGAAATTGAATTTTCTCTTTTAACTCTCTTCTCCTTATTACATTTCCCGTTTTATGTTATTTATTTATTTTTACATGTGCATTTTTAAGTAGTTGTTGGCATGTTATATTTCAGGCAGTGAAAGCAATGTCCTTCAGTGTGGCATGCTGTATTTCATTTAAAAAAAACTATTTCAACATTCTTCTAGACCTTTGTATTAATTAAAATACAGGGTTTATGGCCTTATAAATATAAATTTATGATAGTGACTTTTAAGTAAAAGTGTTGTATTAATTGTCATGTGTAGCTTGAAGCTAATTGTAGCTATAATCTCTGTTACCCAAATATGATTATATTTCATTAAGTATTTTATCAAAAGAAATACGATTTTTAATTATAGTATAATCTAAGGGATGTGGGCGGGCAAGCCATGTAATGCCAGAGTAAAGTAATGCCATAATTTACACACCTTTTCCCCTTGACAAATCAGTAATATTGTAATAGCAATATTTCCATCCCCTGAATGTAAGCTTTTCCATATCCCATGCTTTCCTGATGCACTGGTGACTTCATATGGCTGTGCAAATCATGAAAATTATGACAATAAATCTAGGAATTATTGGATTTCAAATCAGTAGGGGTTGAGGCATCAAAAGTAACTATGTAGCTAGCTGTTTTATGGATGATTACTGTAATATTATTAGTAATTAGTTACATTACTAGTTTTCTGCTAAATACTTTGTCGTTTATTGTTGAAGAGTTGAACTCGTGGGCAGTGAATGGTTAACTGGAGTGTTTGGATTAAGACGCTATCTTGGTATCCAAGGACGATTCCGAGCTCACACACCCTGACAACATATTAAAAAGCGATGAAACTTTGCAACACAACTCTGCAGAACCGATGCATTTCATGAAATCTTCAACACAAAATTTTAGGACGGCATTTTTTTTTCTTCGGAGTCAAGGTACACTTTAAACTTAATGTTAGACTGGTTTGTTGTCAGTAGGCTGCAAACGTAATTTTTAGAAGTGTCTTCCCCCCCCACAATATTGGATCATCCTAGATGTGTTTTTGAGTCGATTAAATTAATTTGATGCAATCCAAGCCATGTCTGGAATTCAGCATGCATCCAATCAAAGCATCAGGCCTTTTAAATCGAGCGAGGAATATCTCTACGCCATGAAAGAAGACCTGGCAGAATGGCTGGGGGATTTATACCACATTGACATTGACGTAAATAATATTTTGGAGGTGTTAGAGACAGGTGCGCTGCTGTGTGCTCACGCAAATAACGTGACACGCGTGGCGGACGACTTTCTGAAGAGGAGCGGACCCGCGGACATCCAGCTGCCCGCTTCTGGAGTCACTTTCGTCAGCTCTGCCCATCCGGCAACATTCCTGGCTCGGGATAATGTCACCAATTTCATCAGCTGGTGTCGAAAAGAGATGAGCATTCCAGGTTGGTTGACGGTTATTTGTTTACTATAGAATTATTAGTCAAAAGAACACACAATTAGTTTGATAGAACATCACTTATTCGCAATTCTGACACTTACCACTAGATAGTGCTGTGAGCTCACAATACTAGCGAAGCTGGTTTGGTCACAGTTAAAGGAGTTTTTCCTGATTTAATGTTGCACACATTAAAAAGAGAATAGTGCATTTGATAAATATGCCATGCGCACTCACGTGAGATTAAGACGCCAGTCTTAGCAGCTGACTAATAAAAACTTCACATCAGCTTAATGGGGACCACCAAATTGAAATCACATGAACACTCGAATATTATTCTTCTGATATGCTAACCAATAATAAAATAAAATAAGCCTTAAAGGGACTTTGAGCTTAACACACATTTTGCTAGTGAAATAAATGTACATCGGATAGCAAGTTTCTGTACAAGTAATTGTAATTTCAAATTTTTATTAGTTTCTGATTCTGTTTTCTGAGACCATCTTAAACTCTGCCCCAATTGCAGATGTACTGATGTTCGAGACGGATGACCTTGTCCTGCGTAAGAATGAGAAGAATTTTGTGCTGTGCCTTCTTGAGGTGGCCAGACGGGCCTCTCGTTTCGGCATGGCTTCGCCGGTCCTCATTCAGCTGGAGCAGGAGATAGAGGAGGAGATTCGTGAAGAGATGGAGGACTTCCCTGCTCAGCCCAAACCACAGAGGAGCTTGATAAACATCCAGAATCTGGATGAGATGGTGCTGCGTCTAAGATTAAAGTCACATGATGTTTACTGATGTGTTGAGGGCATTGCATTTCAATTTAGAATTGAATCAAAATTAAGCAATTTTTTCATAAAATAATTTGATTCGATCAAAATTATAGATTAAAATTTGGTTTAATGCAGGAGCCAGCTAGCAGTTAGCCAAGGAGTAATCGATCAACTTTGGTAAACTTTTCAGATTCAAATTAGTCTCTTCAAACATATTAAAAAAGAATACCTAAAAAATAATATTAAAAACCATTATAATCACAAATAGGTGAATCTCATAAAACCTTTAAACAAAAAAAACCTGTCAAGAACATATTTTACATCCCATCCTAAATTTGACAGGAACAAAAACTGCATAACAAAAATATAACCTAATTTTGCATCATAAAGATTTTGCATTGTAACATGTTTGACAACAATTGAGAACATCCTCCTCCTATTTTCAGTAATATAATTTATAATGTATATAATATAATATAATTAATATAATATAATAATATATAAATATTTAAATGATAAACTATTAATCTATCATGGTTGTTATATATATCATTTTATTTATTTATTTATTTTTATTTAAAAACATTGTGTCCAGACAGGATGAATTCCATGACTGTATTTACAGTAATACAGTCATGAGGATGAGAATAAGATTTTTTTTTTTTTTTTTTTTTTTTGCAGTACAGTAATATGCATTTAAGTCAAGTAAAGAAAAAATAATGTTGGTATTCAAAATCGAATTAATTTTTTTCACTCCAGAACTCTAACGAACAGTTTCTCAGTCACAGTCGCTGTATGTTGTTAGTAATTAGTCATTTAGCAGTTACTTTAATCAAAAAGCGAGGCACAAGCCATCTGTAATTAAGTGCTTTGCTCAAGGGCACAATGTCGGCAGCTCAAGGCTTGCTCCTTCCAGCGACTGAACCACTACACCCCCTTTAACACAAAAGCCACTGTTATTCATCGGATATGGCATGCAAGAGGACACCTTGGAAACAAGGACACCTAAAGGGTCAAAGCTGAACATCCATCTATACCTATAAGATTCATGCCTCTTTTTCAAATGATTTGGAGGGATAGGAAAAAGGAGGGGAACTTTGAATTAGACTGCCATTTTGATTTGTGGCTCTCCTCACTGATTTATGGAGGCTCTCAAAGTGGCAGGTTACATCTGCTTAGAATAGTCTGTCAGGGGTGTGTGGGTCATGCCAATAACGTTTCTGAGTTTGTGTGTGTGTGCAGGTGCAGCTTCTGATAAGCCGATGCACTTGCCCATCTCAGTTCCCCATGGTGAAGTTATCAGAGGGCAAATACAGGGTTGGAGGCTCCAACATGCTCATATTTGTGCGGGTACTGTATATAAAAACTTCTTTCTGTCAAATGATCGTTTTAAGCGCTACTATTGTTCCAGCATAGACAAGCAAAAATATGTGTTGATCCATCATAGTCAATATTTTTTTTTTTACTGTGTCAGAATTTTTGTTGAAAAGTATTTGTTTTGTGGAAATGATAACAAGAGATAAATGGCTCAAACCAACTGCAGATGACATTTGCTCATAAAGGTGTGTGTGTGTAGATTTTGAGGAATCATGTTATGGTGCGAGTGGGCGGAGGATGGGACACCCTGGAGCACTATCTCGACAAACATGATCCCTGCCAGTGCACTTCTCTCAGTATGTGGATATGCACACAAACACACACCTACAACCACCTACAAAAATTAGCTTCAGAAATGATATAAACAGTGAAAGTTTTGTGGTTGTTTATCATGTATCTCAGCCCAAAAAATTTTGGGTGAACTATCCCATTAAGATCGGTTTGGCATTATGAAGTACATTATAAAACATTGTAATGGGATCATGCCTATGGCATATTGTTTGTGTAAAATTCATTAAAGGGGTCATATGATATGATGTTGCTAAAAAGAACATTATTTTGTGTATTTGGTGTAATGCAATGTGTTTATGTGTTTTAAGGTTCAAAAAACACGTTATTTTCCTCATAATGTACATTGTTGTTGTTCCTCTATGCCCCGCCTTTCTAAAACACATCGATTTTTACAAAGCTCATCGTTCTGAAAAGCGAGGTGTGCTCTGATTGGCCAGCTATCCAGTGCATTGGGATTGGCCGATGTTATGCCCCTTAACATACTGTGATGCCATCTCCCAGCACGATGAGACAAAACAAATAAAACCCATTACAAACGAGGCAGTAGTTGCATCCAGTGGGGACATAATTACGGATTATAATGACTTCTTACACATTGGGTTGCATATCGTGCTGCGTAAACATAAAACCATGTCTGCATTTGTGACTGGAGAAACTACAAACAAGTGCTACTCTACACTGCTTAAAACTCGTGTTTGAATCATCAGTGGCAAATTCTTTAAATATAAAAAATTTACTTACAGGCTGTGAGTCAGAAGCGCCAGACTGTCCTTGCAAAGTTCGAATTGCCTCACTTTTTAGAAACAACCTTTGTGCACAGACACATTGTAGGCTACTCTCTCAAGAAACAGTCATCTGTAAAATGCGCTGCACACATCTGAATATGTGTGCTGAACTGTTCTGGAACAGTGTTGTAAATAACTTTACCACTGATTTCTAATTGTGTCCTCTTTTAGAAGGCAAAACAAAGTAGCTTTGCTTTCACAACGAAACACGCAGCGTCTCCATGACATGGCAGCAGCAACAATACTACAGCCAGAATCAATGTTACACCTTTCTTTGCGTGAATATTTGGGCGGTGTTATGTAAATCTTCCCACATCGTGGCGTAGACATGTGGGGGTGTGTTTAAACGAGGTGTTTTAGGAGGGTGTGGATAAGTCTTAACTTTTATAAAGAATATCTCTTTGGGTTTCAGACTTAAGTCTTTGCAACTTTTTGGATCTTATCTATTCACGGCAGCTTGTAACACTCCAAAGAGAAAGGAAAGCTTGAAATCGCATCATATGACCCCTTTAATATTTCATACACATAGAGCATATTAAAAGAGCTTCTTTAAGCAACTGAATCAGTATTTCCTCTCTTTGTCTCTTTGACATATACAAATGTACATCAGTACACAAGTTGACCACACGTCCAGGTACTCCGGTACATGAGATCAAAGAGCGGTTAACCACAACACAACCTGATGGCCAGTGTAATTCTCAGACAACTCTTATGCTAAGCCGAACTCAGTCCCCACTTCAGCCAGTTGTCTGGACCCCTTCAGCTGCCTACAGAGCCCAGAGAGGAAGGCCCTCTCCCCCACACTCCTCCTGTTCCCCTGACCCTGAACATCAGCCCTCCAGCCGGAGAAACAGCCCCTCTCCTAACAAGTACGTTTCCGATTAGGCTAAGGTCAAAGGTTGTCAGCTAACACTGATGTGAAACACAGTTTGAGACTGTGCTTTATTGATTGGATCATGAAATGTTGGTGTTTCAGAACACAGCACACTCATACCCGAATTCCAGTTTGCTAAACAGTACCAAAACAGCTGTTTAACTTTTAGTATTTGAAAAATCACCAATCTTATTGACGATACTGTGGATGATTCTTTTGTGCAAATGCAAATTTTGACCTTTTTTTGACAAAAAGTTTTAATCAAAATAACTGGATCTTCCAGTGAAATGTCAGACTTCTCTCTTTTGACATGTGCTGGACTTCTCCAATTATTTAGTCCAATTAAATCTCGTAAACACGCATTCAGATCTGCCATCCAATCAACAACTGATTCATAGAACCAAGTCTCCTTTCTAATTTTTGCATATATACAGTAAAAACTTTTTGAAATATGACTGGCTTATTAAAAAAATCTCCCCCAGGCACAGAGCTGGCTAACAGGATGAAAGAAATCCACTTGAATCCCTTGGATTGTCTCACAGACATTACTTGTCGTCTGAGGTTTGAAAACCCCAACAATAACAATACCCAGAGTCTTAGGAATTAAATAGCAAGACAGAGTTTGTGTGCAAGACAAAGACAGAGACAGGGACTGAGATTTTTTTTTTACATTTAACTTACATCTGAGCATGCCCATGCCCCTTCAGCAATTAAACAGTCACCAGGAAACAAACTTGTTTCAGTTCATTATGACATCTCATTAGCAATGTCACACTTTTTTAGCAAATACCTATTTAAGCATGTAATTATTTCATATTTTTTTATTACCAGTCTCTATCATACACACATTTAATAATCACCACATTTAATGTTGGTTATTGAATTATTGTATTAAAATTAGTAGAATAACAAAAGGAAGAAATTTACATTCATGCTTCAATGAAGAAATGGACCATGTTAATGTTGTACATTGATTTGTGAGGAAATTTATAGTAACATGAGGGGTTAGACTGCTATTTTAATCAGTAGTTTGCAACCATCATCATAAATGACTGCATCACTGAAATTATAATCTGAAAAACTTGTGCTAATACCAGGTGTAAATGGGGTCAGAAAATACTATTAGAAGTGGGCCTGCAAATAGTTTGTTTTAAAGTATGTCCATAAAATGTCCATTTCATCTAATCTCTTCTGATTAGATAAAATGGAGTTTGGAAACTACCATATGTTTAATTATGAATATTTGTGTCTCTAAATACATGATACTATTAACAGCTGTTGAGGAAGCACAGACTCACTGACACTGACGAGGTTCTGTGTGGGTGTTTTCCCAGATTAAGAGAGAGACCGAGTACACCATCTTGTGTGTACACTTGTGCTGACAGTAAAGACAGCTTGAAAACAAACTCCTCCAGAGGCAGAGAAGCAACAAGGACATCACCAGCACCTCGTCTCACCAGTAGTCTTCCACGGGCCACCCATCATCTTACAACACCACAACCTGAGATACAGCGTCCTCAAACTCCTCTAGTCCTTCAGAGGAACGCCAATCAAATACAAACCCAGCAAGTGCCTGAGAAGAATCTGGGACAAACATGGACCAAATCACAGTTTGTTTCCAAACTGAGACAATATTCCACACTTGGATTAAAAGGACGAGAGAACCAGGACAGAGCGCACCTTGTCTCGGACACGCAAGAAAATCCAGGAGGGACCTTTCAGAGTCCTCCTAGAAATACACATTCATGTTCCAAACCTCCAAACATCACCATTCATGAGCCAGAGGACAATGGGGGTCCCAAAAATAGTCAATTTTTCATCCGTACCTTTTCTCCTTTTAAAGGCCTAATGGGGGTCATTTCAGAAGCACAACAGACCAGACCTAGAACACCTCCTAAGATCTCTCAAGAAGAGTTCCCAGATAAAATTAAACATATTCTGGTTGTTAATGAGAAAGACCAGCTTGAACACAGAGCAGATAGTTCAGTCAGCAAGAAGGTACAGCACTTGGCCCTACCAGAGCTGAACATTGGGCAGTCTCCTCACATTAAAAGCTCAAGGAAATCTTACGAAAGCTTCCTTGATTCTCAGAAGTCTCAAAGATATTTAGGAGGTGAAGAGGGAGGAATTGAGAGAAGTTATCTCTTTACTCCTCCTCCTCTTAGCCCTGCTCAGGAATCCATCCTCTACAAGAGCCTAGAAGAGGAAATCTTGTCCAATCTACAGCAGCTAAGTGTTGACTCAGAAACTAGCACTAGCTCTGATGAGAAGAACCACGAGAATCCGAACAATCCCAGAGAGATCCCATCTGACCACTGTAAAAGCTCTAACAGATCAGCAAGTCTTGATCGGGCAACACCCAACAGTGGAAACAGGGCTTTTGATGCAGTCATTGCTGAACTCTCTGGTTGTCAAAGAAAGCTGGAGAAGGTGTCAGTTGAGAAGTGGGTGAACACTCTTCAGGGTCTCAGAGGCAAAGTGGAGGAAGACCACATTACCGCACATCACCTTAAGGCCCCTAAACCTTATATGACCACTTCTTGGTCCTCGTTGGGATCCAGTATGGATTCAAAGGAGACTGCTGAACTTGTGACGGTGCCATTTGACAGCTCCAATGCTGAGACCAAAATTCCTCATGGAAAAGGATCAGGTTTAGGAACTGAATGTGTAAAAAAGCAGAGGAGTTCTTCATTCAAACAAAGGAGATCCTTAAGGAAGCCAGAGAGAGTCCCATCCATCTTTAAGCTAAAACTAAGACCCTGTGTGCGACCGAGACGTGACCACAGGTCTGACCGAAAGCCTTCAAAGATCCCAACACCAGTTTTCTACAAAAGAACAAGCTGTAAAGAGGGAAGCTCTCACAATCAGAGAGGAAACGATTCCCAACATGGGCTTTTTGGCACAGACAACTCTCGAGGAAACACTTGGACTAAACCAAAATCTCAGGTCCCAATACCAAGTACAAAAAAGTGCCAAAGAGCAAACAAGGAGCCACATGCAGATCAAGATCTGGAATCCTGGGTTTAACCAAATTTTGTTATTTTAGAGTTTACTGAAAATTTGACTGCCAAGCCGTATGTTGGTCAAGGACTGTTTTACTTGCTAAAAATGCACTTTTCCAAAAGCCTTCAAAATCAGTTACAAAAATCATAGCACTTTCTTTAGAGATTAAAGTCGTTAAAATAGATATGTTGGTGGTTTGTTGATTGTTTATACATATATACATACTGTACATGAACAAGTGCAGTACATGAATTTATAAGACCCTCCTAGACAACATTTTAATGCCATAGCAAAGTAGCCAGGTATTTTTGTTGTTTTCCTTTACTCTTTGGTGTCTAATTAATTAATGTGTAAATGTTAACTCTATGTGTTAAGATGTTTACTTCACAAGTTCCACTCTGTACAAACTGTTTCAACTGTTTTTGTCCTGAAAGTCAGTGAGGTCCCAAACAACACTACAGCACACTGGCTTTGATTGTATGGACAAAATAACATTTGTAAAAATCTCTTTTGTGTTCTACAGAACAAAGAAAGTAATACAGGCTTGGAATGACACGAGGATGAATAAATGATGATAGATTTTTTTTATTTTTGGTTAGTCTATGCTATACCTAGCGCTGTTTAAAATATAATTTGGTTTTGACTTAGACTTTAGATTATGGTTTGCAAAAAGATTTCTCTGAATTGATATCCTTTTTCATTGCTGCATTTCATGAGCATTTCTCCTCTGTCACACTCAGACAGTGGGGGGAAGGGGGGGTGCTTTAGATGAAATGGATCAGATGTTATTCTTCCATATAATCAGGTTTTTCACAGTTGAGGGCGATGAAACCCCCATTTAATGAAAACTGATACACTGATCATATGAGCTTTGTCCATGAACAGAATTTTTATGTTTTTACATTTTGTAACATGATGTAAATATGTCATGACTGGACAAGGATTTGGCCCTGTGTGTTGTTTATTCATGTAAGCTCCACCAAGCAATCTGGCGTTTCCAGTTACCTTATGCTTCAGTGTTTTGGCTGCTGGTTTTATAAATAACTCTTGGCATAAGTCTGGAGCCAATAATAGCTTCATCAGAACTGCAGTCTGTCACACTGCAGCAGCTGTGCTCCTTTGCAACTTTCTTCTACTTGTTCCCTCCCTCCAACCCCAGTCCCCTTTGATCCCCCGCTCCCCCTTCCTTAACATCCACAGACTCTTGTCAGTGGAGAGGAGCACTTTGAAGATATCCTCGGAGGACTGTGAGAGCATGATACTGTGAGGACCTCAATTTTGTGGACTCTGGATAAAAATATTAAATTTGGCATTTTGGAATTAGCAGAATCTCATCCAGTTATTTAGAATGTAAAATAAAAATATGAAAACATGCTTACATTTGTCATACCTGAAATCATTCATTATTTAAGGATTAATGAACATTAGTAAGCTTCACCAGCAGTCGTTCCTCATTGAGCCACAATATTACACACTGCCTCGCTGACTTAAATAGTACATGCTGTGAATCATACTTTGTTATTACTGTGTACGTGTAGTGCATTGTATATACAGCAGGGCAGACGCATTACCTTTGAAGAACAGATACTGATGTAGGTATTGGTTTAGTACTCATACATCACACAGACGAGGATGCATTTTCTGTCCAGTCTCCATTTATTAGACTAATGTGCTCTTATGTAATGTGCTTTACATGTAGACATTTGTACTGAACATGTATTTGTCAGACTAGGGTGTGTAGCAGAAGCTGGTCTTTATATGCATCAGAGATGTGGTGGGTTAAATTATTAAAGAAGGATATATTTTTAGTTTGTTCCTTGCCACACACAAACATCGTCAAAGCCTCTGCCACAATGTAAGAGCATACTTTTATAACACATTTACATTCAAATTTTCTTCTTTCCTTTATGATTTAATGTGTCTCCACCATTTCAATGTGGGACAAATTCTTATACCTTGGCATAAATTACACTGGAATAAGACACATTATTATCAGGGATAGTTCAACATCTGTCATTATTTACTCATCCTCATGGCTTTTAAAAGAAAAATATTTAATTATTTTCTAGTCACTATTCCATGCAATTGCAGTGAGTGAAGACTGAAGCTTTCATGCATCAAAAGGGATGCTTTTGACTTATGCACCAGTGTTAACTAAAATTATAACTATAAGTTTTATATATATATATATATATATATATATATATATATATATATATATATATGTGTGTGTATATTATAAAAAATAATATATAAATATTAGATGAAAAACAAAAATGTAGAATGTTGCCTATGCAGCAACTGAAACAAGTTTAGCTGAAAACTCAAAACTGGAATAAAAATGAATTAAAATTAAATAGAAAGAAATAATTATAAATGAAATAAATCTATAAAGAAGCTATATATATATATATATATATATATATATATATATGTGTGTGTGTGTGTGTGTGTGTGTGTGTGTGTGTGTGTGTGTGTGTGTGTAAATAAATCTAAAAATATATAATGACTAATAAAAATGGCTAATAAAATAAAAAACTGAAAAAATAAAAATAAAAGCTAATTCAAAATATTAAGGAATACTATAATAGTATAAAAATTGCATAATGCTAAAATAATATGAAGTCATTTGAGAGCTTTGTATCACAAACAGACAGAAATTCAAGTTGTTATTCACTGAAAAACTTTACATCCACCCAAGCTATTAGAAGTGGCATGGTCCAAATTATGAATGAACCTTCTTTTCAATTAATAGATTGATCTGATTAAAAAACTGGTCTAAATCTGGTCTTAGTATATGTTTACTCAAATATCCACACCAACGTTCAGATCTATAAAAATGGTCTTTGCTGTGGAAAAGTGCTTAGCACCACGTTAGTGTCTAAGTAGACTTTTCGGTTAAGAGTACTGTAGGTATTTGGAAATTTAAGCAATTCTTTCCACTCACCATTCTCAAGTGAATGATTTGTCTGTTGATTGCTGCTCTATTATATGTTAATGATATTAATTAGGTGGCGTTTACAAGTGGAGATCTGAAACCATTTAGCTGTGCACAATTTTAAGATCATTTGCAATTTTTAAATTTCTCATATGAAGGAGAGGCGTATGAAATTTTTTTTGTGCGTACATTCGTTCTCTGAATCACATATAATATCAAATGTAGGACAGTTTCTATGCAACATTTTATAAATGAGGCCCCTGGTTCGAGTTCAACTCAGCTCATCTCCCGGTTGCAGCAGAGGATTATCACAGCTCCTCCAGCTCACTGGAGGGGAAGATTATTGGTGAATTCCCATATATTCCTTTCAAAAGCTAGTGTATAGTGTTGGAGCAGTATGGATAATTTTTATAATACTTTTATATTGTTTTTGCATCCCTTCTGAAGCTTGAAAGCACCCCATTGTGTCACTACAAGCACATTGTTAAAATTGACAGACAGTCAAGACAGATTTGGAACAACACATAAGCAAGTAAATTAAGCCATTTTCAGTGAACCATCCCTTTAAAAACAGAAGTATCCATAGAACATAAGTTCTTTGTATAATTTGTTTTATGTGGCATATTGCAGAATCAGTGCCTGCATATGGCACCTGAGCTGGGAAACACTTCAGGTACTGGAAGATCCTTAAAGGGTTACTCCACCCCAAAATAAAATTTTTTGTCATTAATCACTTACCCCCGTGTCATTTCAAACCCGTAAAAACTTTGTTCGCCTTCGAACAATTTAAGATATTTTGGATGAAAACCTGGAGGCTTGTGACTTTCCCATTGACTGCCAAGTAATTTACACTGAAGGTCCAGAAAAGTATGAAAGACATCGTCAGAATAGTCCATCTGCCATCAGTGGTTCAACCGTAATATTATGAAGCGACGACAATACTTTTTGTACGTGAAGAAAACAAAAATAGCGACTTTATTCTCTCTGCATCACTGTAGCGCCATTTTGGAGAATCTTCTGTGTCAGCCGCGACACAAGGCTGCTTGCACTCAGTTCATATTCTCCAAAATGGCACTACGGTAATGTGGAGTGACACAGAGGAGACGAATTGATGAATAAAGTCTTTTTTTTTTCTTCGCATACAAAAAGTATTCTCGCCGCTTCATAACATTACGGTTGAACCACTGATGACAGATGGAGTATTCTGACGATGTCTTTCATACTTTTCTGGACCTTGACAGTGTAAGTTACTTGGCATGGGACAGTCACAAGCCTCCCAGTTTACATCCAAAATATCTTAAATTGTGTTCCGAAGACGAACAAAGCTTTTACGCGTTTGGAACGACATGGGGGTAAGTGATTAATGACAAAATTTTCATTCTGGGTTGGAGTATCCCTTTAAGCTCATAAGCAAAGAGGAGCATCTATGTGCTGTCCTGGCCTGAACGTAAGCAAGTGTATTAATGTAATATTAAAGCTGATTTTTGTTGCCTTCCACCAGCCTTTCTGGCAGTTTGGATTTCTAAGATAAGAGTCAGAAATGTTGGCTGTGTTCTTCCAGGCCGAAAGCAAAAACATCAGTTTGAAGGCTTAAGTAATGAAGCAACAGGGACTTCCTGTTTAAGACCACATCTGTCTGTCCATATTTAGAATCCCAAATGTTAAGTTCCTTGGCATGAGGGTTATCACAGCTCTTCCAGCTGCCCACACAATAACAGAGTGTCCATAGTCATAAACCGCTTTTGAATGGGCTCTGCAGAAGAGAAACGGCAACCTCACATTAGGACGCATCGCTCTCTCCTGAGTGCCCGCTGGAAACGGATGGTGGCATGGACGTGCTTGCAGCGGGCACAACCCATGCTGCGGAGAGACTCTCCAAACAAGAGTAAAATGTGCCAGTTGAACTTGGCAGAGCACTCTACATATCCACACTTCCAGCTCTTTCGGACTAAGTCAGATACACTGTGTCGGGGTATGACGCGACCTCGCTGCAGATCACGTTTGTTGCCGACAATCAGAATGGGCGTCTCTCCAGAGCCCATGACCCTGTGGAAAGATACACACACTGTAAATACAGAAAGCAAAAACAATTCTACATAATAGATGGCTCAAATCTAATTACATTCCACAGACACCACAGAAAAACCATTCAGTGAGATCCATGGATGTTACAGGTTCTTAATGGAACCAAAAGGCCAATTAAAAAACTTTATAGTTCACAAAAAAATAAAAGTAATCATTTACTCACTGTCATGTTGTTTCAAACCTGTATGATTTTCTTTCTCCTGTGGAACATAAAACAAGATATTTTGAAAAATGATGGTAACCAAACAGTTTTGGTGACCACTGACTACTATTTTATGAAAAAAAAAAACACTAAAATATTTCTTAAAATATCATCTTTTATATTCTACATAATAAAGAAATTCATACAGGTTTAGAACGACATGAGGGAGAGTAAATGAAGACATAATTTTCATTTTTTGTAGAAGTATCCACTTAAAAGTGAATTCAACATTCATATGTCAGGTCATCTTTACTTATTTCTGTGATTCTGGTAGATTGAAAAAATAACCTTAGCTCATTCCGTCTTTTTACATTCATCTTAAGTTTATCATTGCAGTTATCTAAAACTTAACTAAAGTTCATCTTTAAAAACACTAGTAATTTTATTGCACTGCTTAATCCTTAGCAAATATCAAAATTAATATTAATTTTCAGATGGTACTTTATGTGATTTTTAAAATGACTGAATTATTAGTTAAAATTTTATTTTTATTCAAAATGGTATTACATTTTAATTTCAGCTATGAATCGGCCATTAATAACAAACTGAAAATCTAAATTCTTTTTTAATTTAATACTACACCCACATTAAAACATACATGGAAAACATGTCAGACTTGGTGCCTCATGACTCTTGCAGCAGTCATTAACAGACATAAAAAAACAACAGAAATTAAGTTTGATTTTACCACAATATAATTTTTTCCAGCTTATAAAATGTGTCTCTAATAACCGTAAATGGGTATTTAACATAGCATATTTTCATCAAGTTTTCCTTTCTCTTTGGAGTGTTACAAGCTGTTCATGAATAGATAAGATCCCTAAAGTTGCAAAGACTAAAATCTCAAACCCAAAGAGATATTCTTTATAAAAGTTAAGACTCATCCACGCCCTCGTAAAATGCCTTGTTTAAACACACTCCCCATTTCTACGTCCCTGTGTGGGAAGATTTGCATAACGCCGCCCAAATGTTCACCCAAAGAAAGGCGGCGTAACTTTGATTCAACTAATGAACACAGGTGGAAACTAATTAACTAATCAAGCAACAAAGGAAAACTAGGTCAAGGCAGGGAGAACAGAAACAGAACATACACGTGACTTTACACCCCCTACTCTGTAACAGTTACACCAGGGAGGGGGAGCTGGCACCCTGGAGGCTGGTGCAGGGCAGGAACTAGGTGGAGACAAAGAGGGCCTCCAGGATGGATCAGGGAGCTCCGGGAGCCATGGTGGAGCAGGCAGTTCAGGTTGCCTTGGCAGAGCTGGCAGTTCAGGTTGCCATGGTGGATCAGGGGACTCAGAAGGCCATGGCGGATCCTCCGTGACCTTAGCTGGCTCGGCACGGGCATATGGTCCCCCCAAAAGAAATTTATAGAAGAAGATTAGGAATTCTAGGGGGCGCCTTGAAGGAGCGGGCTCTGGAGGGCTCTCTGGAGGACCGGGGCTGGCTAACTCGGGGGACTCAGGAGACGAAGGAGGGCTGGACGGGACCAGCAGAGGCAAGGAGACTCAGGAGACGATGGAGAGCTGGACGGGACCAGCGGAGATGAAGTGGAGCTTTCTGGAGCGGATTCTGGGGTGAGGATAGGAGCCAAGAACTCTGAAGGTAGCTCCACATCCAAGAGCGCTGAGTCAGCAGCGGCCAGTGGGATTGAGTCAGCGGTGGCCGGCGATCCTGGGCTGAGGACTAGGGAGGAGCTTTGGAGGACTCGGGGAAGTGCGGGAGGAAAGGAGGGAGCGAGTTCATTGGAGCGCTATGTGGAAGGTGCTGGTTTATGGTGAGCTGGAGTGGCAACATGCCTCTGGATAGGGACTGAACAGTTATTATTTACTTCAACAAAGGAATCAGAGCAATTTAAATCGAGGACAAAATTAAAAGTCTGCGACGGGGGTCTATAACAATGGTCAGGAATCGGAACAAATTATCGTCGTCGAGTCCCACCTGGAAGCACGCATTAAGCATATGATCACTCCAGCTCATCAGATGTAAAACACTCAGGAACTCCTCCACATATCACTCCAAAGGCGGTCCATCCTGATGGATGTTCAGAAAGAAGTCCTCAGCCCAGTCCATCTTCTTGTTTAGGGTCCTGTCTTCTGTCACAGGTTGCCAGGGGAAAGGAGTTTGAAGGAGTTTGAAGGAGGCAGATATCAAACAAACTGAGTCTTTAATAAATCCACAAGGGAGAAATGGAGAAAACAACCTCTTTACACGACGGAGACAGGACCAGCAAACTGAGGAAAGGTAGGGCAATAAATACTAAACCAAACGATGGACTAATAAGATAATTAATGAACACAGGTGGAAACTAATGAACTAATCAAGTAACAAAGGAAAACCAGGTCAAGGCAGGGAGAACAGAAACACAGAACATACACGTGGCAAATGTACAGTATGTGGAAAATAATGTGATTTTTGAACCTTAAACAGCATAAACACATTTCACCACACCAAATACACAAAATACTGTTCTTTTTTAGCAACATCATAAGACCCCTTTAAGAAAGCTCCTGCTGTGATCGTATGTCTTTGTGTCTATAAAGCATATGATGAAGTGAAATTTCTTCATCAAGAGGATCAATTTGGGCTGCAATTTCATCAGACTGATACAATTAATGTGGTCTGCGCCAAATCCAACAACCTCTATAAATGGTCTTTCTGAAAGGTTTAGTGTTGTCTGAAGCTCTCTTTGCATTCATCTAATCATGACTTCTCATGGAAGTTTACATTAATCTTCAGCTGACTGAAGGTGCAAAAATCATTTCATCACACCCCTAGCCCTTTGTGCTAAATTTCAGATATCTATGCATTTTTCTGTGTATTTATTTATTTAATGTTTTATTTATATGGGGACAGATACAATAAACATAGATGAAACTGAAATACAGGCATCCCATGCATGTATCATAGTGCTTCTTAGTTTAATTTGATGGGAACAGCATCTTGGGATTGGGGTTAATGAAAAAGAAAATGCACAGAAAATTCTGTAATCATTTACTCATACACATGTCATTCCAAACCTTTATGTGTATGTGTAACACTACTCTACAAACAACAATGGACCCCATTAACATTCATTGTATGGACAGAAGGTGGTTCAGGTTTATGCAGGTTTGGAATGACATGAGAGGGAGTGAACTATGTCAGAATTTTCATTTTTGTGTGAACAAAGTTTTAAAAAATAAAAGTTTAATTTATTACATTAAAATTTTCAGAGTGCCTGTATGTCGTAATAAAATGTGTCCAAACAAATCTCCATAATTTTCTAAATGTAAAGGCATCATTTGGATATGTAATAAAAGGTAGTACATGTTTAAGTTTTCAAAAAGATTAATGAATGCTGTTGTCACGATTGCCTAATGGGAGGAACGAGGAGATGTGGAGTAAACACAAATAACTTTAATAATCTTCTTTTAGTCTTTAATAATCCTCAGAAGCGGTGACACAGGGCAGAAAAGAGCACACATGTAGCACAACCCAACGACGTTTAAGACCTGACAAGGAAACATGGGGCAGACTACACTTAAAATACTAAACTTAACGAGAGATAGACAGGTGAGGGTGATCAACTAATAATGGGATAATGAGGACAGGAACAGGAATGACCAAATATGGGCACAAAATAGGGAAGGATGGATGGGAACTTGGGAGGAGGCTCAGGAGGAGGACAGAAAACCGGGAGGGGGCCGGTAGACAGTCCAGGGAGGTGACAATGGAGGGAGGAGCTAAGACGGAAACTGGAGGGTTTGGAGCAGGAAAAACCAAGCAGGACCCAGGCCACAGCCATGATGAGGACCCATGGTGGAGCCGACAGAGGGAGGAGCCATGGAGGAGGAAGGGCTGACGACTCTAGGGGGCCAACCGACTGCAGCGGAGCAGGTGATGGATGAGCCCAAGGTGAAGATGGAAAGCCAATGAGCCAGGGCAACGAGGAGGATCCGGAGGGCCAAGACGGAGCAGATGGCTCAGGCGACCGAGGCGGGGATCCAGAAGGCCGTGGTGGAGCCAGAGCGACAGAGGACCCGAAGGGATGGAGGAGCCTGACAGAGCCAGAGGGATGGGGCGCAGCTGGAGGAGTGGGGTCCTGAGGCAATGGATGGTCGACAACAGACTAAGTGGGAGGTGGAGGGATGAGGGTGCCTAGTGGAGCCAGTGGACTGATGGGCCATGGCGGAGAGTAGGGAGCTAGGAGCCATGGTGGAGCCACTGGGTTGACGGGCCGAGACGGAGTCCGGGGCTTAGATGCTGGAGGCCAGGGATTCTCCAACCAAGGTGATGATGAAGGATGGCAGACCCGCAGAGCTCACACCATACAGATGGTGGGCTGAGGGCGAGCAGAGGGGCTGCCAGACGACAGCGGTGGAGGAGGCAGGAGTGGGTGGGTGGGTGTTTTATTTTTGAGCCTCCAGGCTTAACTTGGGAACAGGATCCCTCTCTGGGCAAAACTCAGGAACAAGAGGGACAGAGGTCACCGACGGAGGAGGGAGGAAAGGGGGCAGCTGGGTATACAAGTCAATAAAGTCTTCCTCCTTTCCATTCACCCAAATCCATTCTCAGCTCACCCTCAGCCATGGTTCAGGGGGCGGAGCTCCTCTCTGCACTCTCGTTGTCCAAGGCATTTTCCCTCATGGCGGGCATTGTAGCCGGCTCTCGCACCAGCTCCGGTTCTGTGGCAATCCTCCACTCTGTCGCTCCTTGCAGCGATGGCTCGTCGGTCGCGGTGGGCTTAGGCTCCATGGTGATGGTGGGCTGGGCTATAGGTCGGGAGTAGAACTTATGGGGAACGGAGATTAATTTCTCGCCAGTGTCCACTCCACAAAGGCGGTGAAATTTGCTCAAGGACCATCCTCTGACGGCAGCGCTCTGCATGCGGTGTTCAAACTGGCATCGTAGAACACACAGAGTGCGTCGTCCTGGTAGCTGGTGAGACTCACGTGGACCAGGAACAGTCTGGTATGGCCCTTGAGTGATCTCTCCCCCTGCTCCAGCAGGAGGAGGTATTCAGGGTGGGTGAGGGGATCCATAGGGGAAACAACGGAAACAAAAAACACTGAGTGAAACACAGAAACAAAACGGGGAAAAACATGCCGATAAACTATATTTTGTATTTGGTCAGGTCTTGTCACGATTGCCTACTGGGAGGAACGAGGAGACATGGAGTAAACACAAATAACAGTCTTTAATAATCCTTAGAAGAGGTGACACAGGGCAGGCAAGAGCACATACAACTCAACGACATTTAAGACCCAACAAGGAAACATGGGGCAGACTACACTTAAAATACTAAACTTAATGAGGGATAGACAGGTGAGGGGGATCAACTAATAATGGGATAATGATGACAGGGACAGGAATGACCAAATATGGGCACATGAGTAAGAAAACACACACACAGACAGTCCATGGGCATGACAGCTGTTAATTATGTTATTTGGTATATAATTACTGCTGCACACTACACACACAAATTCTTACCCCTGATTATTTTTTGTGGCATATATTTCCTGACTCCGATTCTCTGTGGCCTTTAAAGTGAACATTAAAATATTTATTATAAATAAATATTTAGGTTTTCAGTAATATTTAGTTTTTCCTTTATGTATATATGTATTTGGATTCTTATGGAATTATTTTCATTGATGGAGAAAAACTATACATAACCCTGTACAGTCTGACATAAGAAATAATAGTCTGAAAAATCTAATAGTTTATTGAACCTTTAGACAAAATGTAAAAAATACATTTTTTTTTTATTGATTATCAAACATAATACAGCAGGCTTTACTGGGTTAATTAACTGGCTGAATTTTGTTTTTATATAAACTGAATATAAGCACTCTTGCTTGTGCGATATTGCTAAAAAAAAAAAATTTTAAAATTAAAAATCGTAAATTTTATATTTATATCAAAATGATTTGAACACTTGTTTCAGTGTTTAAATAAAACCAAAAATTTAGAAAAATGCCAGTGATATGGAATTTCTTTTATGGCATGCCAACTTAAGTGCAGCTGGTGCAGAGGATCTTTAGCCCATCGATGACTAAACAGCCTCACGCATGTATTGCATGTACAGACTGCTTCAGTGACAAGCTGTCAGCAAGTGAAGCTGTCATATGTACAGGGAGCCGGGCTGCTCTATCAGCCTCTTGTCCTGTCTCCAACAGAGAGCAGAGATCCCGGAGAGCAGCTTATGTCTCCTCGCTTATCTCTGTTTGAGATGACCTGTGCCTCTGACAGCTCTGAAAAAAGACAAATAGGTTTCCAATTGTTTCACTTCACAGAGGCTTCCCACAGAGCTGCACCAGACTGATATAAACTGGGCAGGAAAGCTAAAAATAAACCTCTTCTGTGGAAGATACTGCAAATGAACAAAAACAGTTCTTGGTGTCCAAAGATGTGGATTCATAACAAAACTTAGTCATTCAAAACTGACATCCGAAAACATGTCTGATGCGTGTCCATGTACTGATAAGAAGATGGGATCGTAAACACAATTAGCCCCAAACCTCTCTAGACACTGCGTTGTCAGTCACCTGGTGT
This sequence comes from Cyprinus carpio, assembly GCF_018340385.1. Lineage (NCBI taxonomy): Eukaryota > Metazoa > Chordata > Actinopteri > Cypriniformes > Cyprinidae > Cyprinus > Cyprinus carpio. Next base: position 30,319,073 of record NC_056576.1, read on the forward strand.
CTCTGGGTCTTGAATTGACAGGAACACCTGGCATTGTCCATCAGTCAGTCATTGTCTGTGGCAGACAGCTCTTCTCTCAGATCTCTGACACATTCATTTCATCCTCAAACACAGCAGAGTCCCTCTGCAACAGAATTCATTTATTACCGCATTCATTCACTAACTCAATCTATCCTCTGATTCACTGGTCCTTAATATCTCGCTGGTTTGACTGACAGTTTGGATTGCTGTCCATCGTAGATCAATTCATCCTCTAAATCCGACATGTGATGTGCTTCTTTGACATGATCTGACTGAAAGGCAAGGACTGTAACATTAACTGCCATTTGGGACTTACAAACTCTGAGAGTTTGTTCCAAAACTGCCTGTCTACATCCAAACCTTAACAAAACACCAAGCGCCAAATAACACTTCTCCAGTGAAGCTCTAGTCACAACTGATTAATCACAGCAGCACCACAATAATTCCCCAAATAAAAATCACATTCATAATAGCAATAAATTAGAAGTAATAAAGCTTTCGAGATTTATTGTGATTAGTAAGTAATCAGATTTGCTTCTCTAAAAGTCCAATTCTTCTCAGCTTTATAAAAAAAGGAAATAAATAATTGACAAATTCCTGGTGAATAACTACACTCCTAAAGAAAAAACACCAATGAGAGAAGGTGCTGTTAACTTCTTACCATCTCTCTCTCTTGTTCACTGGCCACTTTATTATGTACCCCTGTTCAACTGCTCATTAACACATGTGTCTAATCTGCCAACCACATGGCAGCAGCTCAGTGTATTTAGACATGATCAAGACAATCTGCTGAAGTTCAACAAGAGCATCTTAATGGGGAAGGGAGGTGATTTAAGTTACATTGAACTTTACATTGGTTGTTGCCAGGTTGGCTGGTGTGAGTATTTTAGAACTGCTGAACGTCTTGAATTTTTACACACAACCATCTCAAGGGTTTATAGAGAATGGTCAGAAAAAGAGAAAATGTCCAGTGAGCGGCAGTTCTGTGGGCGAAAATGCCTTGTTGATGCCAGAGGTCAGAGAAGAATGGCCAGACTGGTTCAAGCTGATAGAAAGTCAACAGTTATTCAAATAACCACTTACAACCGAGATCACACAACAAGTTGAACCCTGAAGCAGATGGGCTACAGCAGCAGAAGACCAAACTGGGTGCCACGTCTTTCAGCCAAGAACAGGAAACTGAGACTACAAATAGATGATTGGAAAAAGGTTGCCTGGTCTAATAAGTCTAAATTTTTGCTGCAACATTCAGATGGTATGGTCAGAATTTGGAGTAAACGAATATGCGACGGCTCGTGAAGGTAAACATTGTCATTTTATTTTAATAAAGTCATTTTATTTTAATTTTTTTAATAAAGTGATAAAGACCTGGAAAAAAGCCTGTCATACTTTTTAACATTGATCATTTTAACATTGACAAAATATAGCTAACATTCAATATGCCTAAGCCTAATCATTCTTACAAATTCATGTGGTAAAATAAAAAGAATAATATAAATAATATGAAAGTATTGTCTATAATAATCTGAAATAAATGTTTTAAAATTACATTAGTTTGTGATGTTATTTTATTTATTGTGTATCGCTCCTTATAACATTCTGGGACGGTCAGTTGAGCAACAAGATCACAGCATATCTCAATTCTCACAAAGATGCGTTCCATGTTCTTGTTTCCTTACGAGTTCAATCTTTCAAGGTAGCCTGGCAAGAACGGTCTCCATGAGAACACAAGTTTCTTTGCATATTCTTGGAATTGAGAAACAGCCTAGATCTCACCAGATCTCAATCCAGTAGAGCACTTTTGGGATGCGGTGGAACAGGAGATTCGCATCATGGATGTGCAGCTGACAAACCTGCAGCAACTGCATGATGCTATCATGTCATTATGGGCCAAAATATCTGATGAATGTTCTGAGGTTCTGAAGACAATACGCCGTCCAACCTGGTACTAGCAAGGTGGATCTAATAAAGTGGCTGGTGAGTGCATAGCACAATATATATGTGCTATACAGGTACTGTAGCTAAAACACAGGTAAAACAGGCCATTTTTAATTACTATTACCTATACTTTACAGTACTAGACAAAACGTGGTATTGGACAAAAAAAGATGAAAGTACATGAGAGACTTTGGCACAATTTTCATTCTTCATTGGATATGTAAAGGTGGAAAAAACATTTGGAACAAACACATTTTTCAGTAGGTGCAAATGCAATTAAAAAAAAAAAAAACCTCACTTAAATGTCATAAAATATTTCCTAAATATTCCTATCCATTAAGCTATGCTGTGCAATTACAAAGCTGTTGATAAACATATGCTGTGCAGGTTGTGGGGTTGGTTGGCACAGAATTTAATGGCTATATATGTAATTTTTAGAGAGAAGCAACAAAACAGACACAACAAATATTAAATATATATATATATATATATATATATATATATATATATATATATATATATATATATATACAGAAAATATGGTAATTTAAGAAGACAGCATAAAGTTGCTGCCCAGCTTTTAAATCAGGGTCAGTATAACACGTACATTTTGGAGAGCTACTGTACATGGACCCTAAAGATGTTAACAGAGCTCAATACAAAACTTCATCTGAGATAAGGACAATGGCTATTGTTTCATCAAAGATGAATTATCTGTCTTTCTTTTAATTCCTCACTCTAACAGGGTCTGTCTTATCACAGGAACGACTGACAGCCAGCGCCCTCACTTCTGTTGCGTATTAGCAGATCAGATCAATGAATCGAACCAGCTCATCCTCTTCCTATTGTGTGGTAGAGTCTGTGAGGCAGTGTCGGGCCAAGGTGACTTAATTGTGCTCTGCCTGGATCAATAAAACATGAATGTTTGTCAGCGGAACCGCCTGCCTCACCGCTCAGGCCTTGACGCAAGCAAAGCATGACAGCTGACGCCATTGATTACGATAAATCTGCCTCTGAGTGACAGGCTCACCGCGAACGCCCCCACACTGACCGTTTAAACCAATCGGCGTCTGAGCATCACTGTCTCTGTGTGTATTACTCTGATACATAGGGCATCTTGGATCCTATCCTCCTGCTGCAAACTAATTTGCTCTCTCTTTAGCAACTCAAATTTATACACCTCAAAAAAAAATTTGTTAATACATTACTATATTATATTATATTAAGTCAAATTTATTTGTATAGTGCTTTTCACAATACACATAATATCTTAATATCTTCATGGCTTACAGCCACATCTAGCAGATTAGAGCTTGGCGATAATTTATTTTACATTTCACAATAATACAAGCAATCAAGCAGTTGAGATATGCTGAATAGTATATATTGTCTTATCTATACCTATATATTGTCTTATTTGATCTATTTATCTGTTGATAAAGTTAGATGTATTTATATATCCAACTTTAAAGAGTTGGGCGGCATTTTGTGATGAAATAAAAAAAAATCAGGCAGTTAACATTTGCTATATCACTTTATGTGAATGTGCTGAATGCGGGTAAAGTTTAATGTAATACATATCTCACTTTATATATAAAGCTATGCAATGATCCAGTTCCAATTTTATGATGATATAAACATTGTATTATTATACAAACTACATTTATCTTGTTTTAATGATGTTTTAAAATTTTAACTGCATAAAATATGCCTGATTATGAAGATGGTTTCTTGCATTGTAGATCATTTATTAGTTAATTTAACTTCTACAGACACACTATTTGGTCTTGGATGGTACAAGACACTAACAAATTAGTCTCACATGTCAAGTGCAAGAAATGCTCAGATATGTATGATATTAACTATAAAACACCAAATTATTTAATCAGAGCAAGAAAAAGATGTTTGTTCACACAATAATGTGACAATGAATTCAAGCAGCGCATTGCCAAAAGTGTTGACATATGGATATCAAGTCAATCAGTGAATGATATCAAAGAGATATCAAATATGCATTAGTACGCAGCCAAAACAGTCACAACTAGGCATTATCATCATCAAACCTGCTCAGATACAAAGCAAAAAGTCTTTGAGGCTTTTGAATTGGCTTTTGATGATGACACTACATGCCCTTTGCAATCAGCAGAGGAGAATGGAAGGCATTTCTGTTGATTTGGATCCAAATGATGAAGAAATGACCCAGTGTGCTGGCAGCCCATGATTACAGAGGGGTCTCGCCTTTTGAGTGTAATTACAGCAGCCATCAAACATTGAAGAAAAGGAAAAGAAGGTTTGGGGAACATGATGGATATAAAGCAGCACAGAAAAAAAACAGGCAATAGACAAAACAGAGATAAGGTGTAAGCAGAAAAAGCACAAAAGTAAGACAGAAGGATGCAAAGATGTAAAGGTGTGAAGGAATAAAAAGAGACTTATATTCCCATCAGGTACCTGGTCTCTAAGATCTGCTGCCGCATGGTCTTGACATACTCAAAGCTGTCAAAACAGCAGATGTCATAAACCAGAATGTAGACATGAGCGCTCCGAATGCCTCGACAGCAAACATCAGACCATTCCTGCACAGACACAGAGCAACACAAGATCCTGATCAAGAGAAACAAATCCAAAGTTCAGTTAACCTTAGTCTACTGTATCATATTTCAAGTCCTCTATCAACATGATCAAAGCTTTGCTGAAAAAGAAAAAACCTATTGTACACAATATACTACATGACTTCTGTCGTCTGATTGATAGTTTATATTTTTTTAAAGACCTTTTAGTATAATCGTAAAAACATCACCCTTTTAAGACATATTGACAACTGATATTTATATGCATTTTATGTAAGCAGTTTGTTACAATGTTCTGTTTACTAAATGTACTAAATTTCTCATTGTTTCACATAACAAGCTATCAGAATTACATATAAATATCAGCAACTGCACCAAATTGCATATTTCTGCTCAGTTTGTGCCTCTTTGTTTCCTCAAGTATGAGCTCCATACGCTCTGATATCATGCTATATGAGATATAAAAGCCTGATATATCATATATGATACCCAACAACATATTCAAATAAATTTTCTTTTAAAAATATGCTGTTTACAGCTCAGATAAATGGTTCCATAAAAAAAAAAAAAAAAAAAAAAAAAAATATATATATATATATATATATATATATAGAATGCGCTTTACAGGGTTAATACTTGCGTTCAGCTAATAACACTAAACATTCATAACATTATGAGATTCATATTACCAGTCAGAACCTCTGAACCTGATCTGATACATATCTGCAAGTTTACACCTGATTTGGTTTCGGGGAATAAGCTATAACTCGAGCAGATAGGAGTGTAAAACAGGTAATACATTCAAAAACAGGAAAGAGAATGAGCACCCTGTTCTTCTTTGTGTATGTGAAGACAGATGCTGGTGGCAATTCAGCAATTTACAAACAAATGATATGTTTTAGTAGAAGGTGCTTTTTCAGATCATATCTGTTACTGTGGTTAAAATGGACATGATTGGAGGAGAAATGCTAGCTTTTGCAAATGAAGCAAGAGAAACAGTTGTCTAAATCACTTGGTTAATGATAGCCCAAGCTAACTGCTAGATCTCTGACAGGAAACTCCAGTTGAGAATAAAATTATAAATGTTAAGTTATGGAAGAATCCTCTCTTCCCATTGTCACTAATTAAAGCACTTATTCATTATGACATCACTGAGAAAGAAAAATGAACCGAGACAAAAGGACTCGTTGCTCAAGTAGCTCTTTTATCCTTTCAAGCTGTCTGAAATCACAGAATCATGTGCTCTCGAGCTACTGGTTCATTATAAACCATTCTTCAATACTAAAGCTCTCAGTGAGCATAAACTCAGAGAGCCTATATAAAAACACTGAAAACATTCTGCTTAATTGGCCCTTCAAAAACCTCTTCCAACCTCTGACGTGGTTGCTAGGTCTGAATATCTCATATGACTTGGAAGATTTAGCATGAACCACTTTTTTTATTTTTTTGTAAAACGAACATTTTGGAAAATTGCATGGCTATTACATATCATTAAATGTAGTGTTTCATTGCAATGCATGTTTATCTGCCTTAAAAAATTTTAACATTTACATGGTAAAAATATCCAAGACTGCATAACAAAATTAAGGTATACGCATCTTATAGTCAACTAAAAGTTTCGAAGTCTCATTTGATAGAGATTACAGTTCATAAAAAAAAAAATGTGTGAGCAAAACTGTTTCTACAATATACAGGTCCTTCTCAAAAAATTAGCATATTGTGAAAAAGTTCATTATTTTCCATAATGTAATGATAAAAATTAAACTTTCATATATTTTAGATTCATTGCACACCAACTGAAATATTTCAGGTCTTTTATTGTTTTAATACTGCTTGATTTTGGCATACAGCTCATGAAAACCCAAAATTCCTATATCAAAAAATTAGCATATCATGAAAAGGTTTCTCTAAACTAGCTATTAACCTAATCATCTGAATCAACTAATTAACTCTAAACACCTGCAAAAGATTCCTGAGGCTTTTAAAAACTCCCAGCCTGGTTCATTACTCAAAACCGCAATCATGGGTAAGACTGCCGACCTGACTGCTGTCCAGAAGGCCATCATTGACACCCTCAAGCGAGAGGGTAAGACACAGAAAGAAATTTCTGAACGAATAGGCTGTTCCCAGAGTGCTGTATCAAGGCACCTCAGTGGGAAGTCTGTGGGAAGGAAAAAGTGTGGCAAAAAACGCTGCACAACGAGAAGAGGTGACCGGACCCTGAGGAAGATTGTGGAGAAGGACCGATTCCAGACCTTGGGGGACCTGCGGAAGCAGTGGACTGAGTCTGGAGTAGAAACATCCAGAGCCACCGTGCACAGGCGTGTGCTTTTGAACCAGAAACAGCGGCAGAGGCGCCTGACCTGGGCTACAGAGAAGCAGCACTGGACTGTTGCTCAGTGGTCCAAAGTACTTTTTTCGGATGAAAGCAAATTTTGCATGTCATTCGGAAATCAAGGTGCCAGAGTCTGGAGGAAGACTGGGGAGAAGGAAATGCCAAAATGCCTGAAGTCCAGTGTCAAGTACCCACAGTCAGTGATGGTCTGGGGTGCCATGTCAGCTGCTGGTGTTGGTCCACTGTGTTTTATCAAGGGCAGGGTCAATGCAGCTAGCTATCAGGAGATTTTGGAGCACTTCATGCATCCATCTGCTGAAAAGCTTTATGGAGATGAAGATTTCGTTTTTCAGCACGACCTGGCACCTGCTCACAGTGCCAAAACCACTGGTAAATGGTTTACTGACCATGGTATTACTGTGCTCCTTTGGCCTGCCAACTCTCCTGACCTGAACCCCATAGAGAATCTGTGGGATATTGTGAAGAGAAAGGTTGAGAGACGCAAGACCCAACACTCTGGATGAGCTTAAGGCCGCTATCGAAGCATCCTGGGCCTCCATAACACCTCAGCAGTGCCACAGGCTGATTGCCTCCATGCCACGCCGCATTGAAGCAGTCATTTCTGCAAAAGGATTCCCGACCAAGTATTGAGTGCATAAGTGAACATAATTATTTGAAGGTTGACTTTTTTTGTATTAAAAACACTTTTTCTTTTATTGGTCGGATGAAATATGCTAATTTTTTGAGATAGGAATTTTGGGTTTTCATGAGCTGTATGCCAAAATCATCAGTATTAAAACAATAAAAGACCTGAAATATTTCAGTTGGTGTGCAATGAATCTAAAATATATGAAAGTTTCATTTTTATCATTACATTATGGAAAATAATGAACTTTTTCACAATATGCTAATTTTTTGAGAAGGACCTGTACTTTTTGTAGAGTGAATTTTATTGCCACTATTGTTATCTAAAACAATACATACTGTAAATGAATATGAACACATGTGACTTTCACACACTCACATTACAAAGCTTGTTGAATAAATACGTCAGCAACAGTTACCAAGGCAGGACAGGTTACAAACAACAAGGCAATCTTAAGGGTCAAAAATAAAACAAAACTACTACAAAACTAAACATAACTATCAAATTTGTCTCTTCACCTAAAGTTCATTAAAAATAGACACAAATTATGCAACTGTTGACAAACAAACACACACATACACACACACACATTTGTGCAAAAAGGGGGGGGGGTGTTTTTAATAATACATATATATTCAATTGTGCTTACTCCAACCTCATATTTCTTCAGATAGAATAGAAACGTAATTTCTTAATGACTCAAAGAAAGACCTTGCAGATCCATCAATCAATATTGTGTGATCATAATTCCCACCTTACAGTGATGGTAAACTTCTGCATTCTGTCTCATAATACATTTATGCAGCAGTTTATTATATACAATATCTGTATTAAGTTGTTTTGTATTAGTTTTGAGCAAAAACATTGTATTAATCTCATGCTGTCACTCTGAAACACATTAATTGCGAGCACTGACATTCTGAAAAGCCCTGCATGGATTGAAGCACGTGAACCAGGATCATGAATCTCTATTTTTTTTTTACAGATTTCCGCAACTCTAGAGACACACAGGATCATTTTCTCAGGGTTTTTTCTCTCAGACTTCAACTGTGTAGATCTCATTAGTGATTGCCTTTCCCTATGGGTGGGTTAGTTTGGGTACCTAAAATTTGATCAACTTTGTCTTGACACTCTGTCCAGTGTTGTGATATGCTACTGTACCTGCAGAGAGCTGACAGGAAAGCTGCTGATGGCTGGATAATCTGTGATCTGAAGGTCATGCACATGACCATTGAGCACTGCGGCAGAAATATGCACCCGCCGTGTCTTACTGGACACCACCACCTCACTGTAGTCATCATGAAGAAAGCGCTGCACGATGGCCGTCTTGCCCACCCCCTGAGCTCCCAACACCGCGATCCGGAACGGAGGGGGCATTGTCCTGTTTCCGCCTCGCCCCCGGTGGGCCGCCCCACCCTCCCTGCTCTCGCAAACAGCTGGCCAGTGCATTCAGAGTGGCACATGGGCAGCACATAGTCCTGACTGAAGCACAGAAAGCAGTGTTGGCCACAGCACAGTCCCATTCATAGGCCAGCAGCCTCTAAGAAAGAGAAAAGTGGAATAGAAGAGAGATGAAAATGCCAATCAAGAGCTAAAAAGAGGATAAAGAAATGATTCACTTTATATCAAGTCAAGTCACCTCATTTATATAGCGCTTTATACAATAGAGATTGTTTCAAAGCAGATTTAAAGTAACAAACTGGTAAATAACAGAAGCAGTTATACGAAATTCATCAAATACAAGACAAATCCTAGTTCTGCTGTAAAGCAGCTCTACAATAGTGTCATTATTCAACTCAAGTCAGCTCAGTTCAATAACTGTGAAAAGTTATAATAAATCAACTATGTTAAAATAAAACTAAAATAAAGTACTGGCAAACAATTTAATTCCAACTGTGCACAAATATTTGACAAAATGTGTTCATTTCTATTGTTTATATATCATAGTGTTCTAATTTCATGGTATATCACAATGTTCCCATGATATAAAGAACTTAAAGTAGGTTAGGATAATTTAAATGGAGCAAAGATATTAATAGAAATCGCCGCACATAGGTAAAGGACACAGGCAGCAGCACCTATGAGTGTGTGAGCTATTCTTACAGAGCTACTGCAGGGGGCCGGATGAATGATGCCAATTCAATAGTTTACTATGAACCTTCTCTGTTTCAATCTGTAGCGTGATTAGACCAATAATAATAGACACAATTCTAAAGTAACGCATTCTCTGCATCCTATATAAAGACGCACTTGCCATGAACATGTTCATTTACTTACAAATATATGAGCTAAATGCCTTTCCAAATGCCCCACCCGTAATATATATATATATATATATATATATATATATATATATATATATATATATATATATATATATATATATATATATATATATATATATCCAAAATGCATCACAGTTTATCATTCACATCAATCTTTTTAGATTTGAAGCGCGCGACTGTCGATGCATGCGTATCGCTCGTACAGCAGCAACGACTTCGGTGACTTTACCTTATGCGCAGGTGAGAAGTTGCATTCTTCGCGAGGTTCGGGCTGCTGAACACCTGCGCGATCTTTCTTGTCGAGTTCTCACTCTCTGGTCGCATTCAGGTGCAGAAGTAATCCTCAGACTGTCCTGGAGGAATATCCTGCTCTTTCACGTCATGCAGACCTCGCGCACAGCACTGCGCGCGCATTACAGACAGATAAATCAACGCTTGCGCGTAAAAACAGAGTGGTGGACCGCGCCAAACCCTCGCGCCGAGGCGGGTCAGCGTTACAGCCACAGGTTAATTGAATTTGAAAAAAAATCTAAGAGCTCCGCTTTGTCTATGGCAAGCCTCGTTAACATTTATTCCTTAAAATAGATGTCTGTGTTACTAAATATATTACCTTGGTTATCTTTTATATGTAAATTAAGTATGAGAAAAAATGTGATTAAACTACAAACGCAAAGCTTAATGGCATAAGTTACAGTTATGTATTTGTCTTCAATTGGAACAAATTAGAAAAAATCAATAGATTAATCCATGGAAACATAATCACTCACTGACATCCAAAATTATATATTTCCTCACACACTGCCTGATGGCTGAAGTAAACCACTGCTGGTTTAACTGTGCCAGTCTGGGTGATTAAAGGTCATTTTGTCTCCTAACTGCTGCTTGCTATAATTGTCAGCAGTGTAGTGTCTTTCATATTATACTATGTGATTCTACAGGACACGATTTTAACAGGATATAATAGCGATAGACTATAAAATGACTGGTAAATTCCATTTAACTGCCCTATAAGTTATGAATAATGAGGACAAGTTAAAGCCAATTGGTTATGATGATTAAATATTATGTTTGCAACATCTAATTAATGTTATTATTAAAGAGCAGGTCATATGGGTTTTTGAAAAATATCTCTTTTGCAGTTTATAATGTAGTTATACTTAAGTGAGAACAGTGGCGCCCCCAGAAAATTTTAATAGGGGTGGCCAGATGAGGCCACAGTAAATCTTGGGGTGGCACATCAAAAAATAAATAAATAAATAAAGGGTTTGCAATATTGACAAAAAAATGATATCTCTGGTGATTTCTGGGATTTTATCGATAACGAAAATTAGACAATATTTTGCTGTGTGTGTTATTGTGCTGATATCTTATTTCTAAGTGTGCTGACAGCTGATTCACATCATACAAACCTTTACGCCATTTTTTTCTAAAAGTGTGCACCATCTTTTAAGTCAGATACTTGCATTTGGGCTGTTAACAAGCAAATGCAATCATATCAACACAAAATTGATCTTTGCAATGCAGAGAAAACAGAAACTGCATCTGAAGTGCCATTTAGATGTTTTAACACACTGTTTAATGGAGCTCTGAGGGACATGGAATACTTCAACCTGGAGTTACAAATTAATAAATAATGTTTTGATATTTTAAACATAAAACATTGAAAACTGATGTTTGAAATTGTTTAAAAAATGAAATGGTACCTTTAAATGTGAAATTAAAACAGCCAGTAGGTGGCAGCGAGTCACTGTTAATAAGTGAGTCATTGCGATTGAACCGAATCATTTAAACGGTTTGATTCATTCAGGAACGAAACACTATCATGTTGCTCAGAGACGCAAAACAGTGGCTGTGTTTGGAATGATTTTTGTTTTTAGAAATAAAGCGCAAAAAGTGAATATGTTGTCTAAAACGTAAAAACTCTTGATATTAACTTCTTGTTTATTGAACTGTTGTATGAAATCAATGTCACATTTGCAATTATGCAAACTTCTGGAGAAAAACGTCACTCTTCGTGTGATAGTAACTATATTAAATTATATATAAATTATATAGATCTAAAATTAATAGATTTAAAATAGATTTAAATTAATAGTAGCCACTGCAAATCATCCTAGGGGTGGCCACGGGGGCGCCCCTGAGTGAGAACAATCTGCAAAGTTGTTAATCAAAAAAGTGCATGATCAATAAATATATTGTCTCTCAAAAGAGAGATTCGGTTCTGAATCACCTTAACGAATCCTTATATTTTCGAATATTTTGCTTGTTACAGGTATACATCACTGGTTAACACATTTGCATAATCCCCCCCTGCCTGCGAAATATGAACAGATTCTGACCTGCCCACAAACACTTCCGCTAGTTAGTGTGTTTACATAATGTTGAGAAGACTCTGTGATTAAAGGTTAAGACAGAGCATCTTTTGTCTGTCATTATTCAAACATTACAGTAGACATATTTTGGTTTACCACTCGGCTAACGTATCCACGAAGTGTTCACAGTTTAGCAGCTAAACCTTAGCTGTGGGCACGATTCACTTGCATAAGTGTTTTTGTATTTTATGTCATTATTATAAGAATGGATTGGAGCACTATATTGTTTGGAGCACTATATTGTTTTATGTAAAGGTGCTTTGTTAATGGTATTGCTGGCTAACTGGCTCAAGGACTCCTCTCTGTGCCAATCACAGCAGGCTTGGCCAGCTGACCAATCAGAGCAGAGTAGGTTTATGGAAGGGAGGGGTTTGCTCCGAACTTGCTTTGAAGGAATCGTTTCAAAATCATTGGCAAATGACTCTAATATTAAATGTATTTTACAATGAATTTCAATGTTTTCTGACCTTAGATGCATTTAAACCTGTTGTAGGGCACTCCAACACAATATTAGGACACTTTAAAATACCATATGACCTGCTTTTTAATAAATGTAATTATGATGAACATCATCAATCCATGAATTACAATAATTATTGTAAGGGAAACAGGTCAATTTAGCTCAAAGGGAATCATTTAAAATTTTAAAGGGAATTTGAACAGAATCACTGTTTCACGGCTGATCACTGAAACGGCCAGCGATTCACTGAACGAGCCGTTTAACATCAAATCTGCGCTGGATATTAATATCCAAAGTATAGTGAAAACACTATTAATTAGCACAGTAAAAAGATCGGCAGTTTAAGACATTAACTTGTAAGCACAAAACACAAGATACTTCTCTTTTCAATATGAATAAGGCTTTATTAGATAAATCTAAGACATATAAACTAATCTAACACATAAGCACACATACTCACATTCACACAAGTTGCAGGAGGATAGAAAGTTAGGAAAGGATGAGTTTAAAAGAATGAAAATGTGAAATCCCAAGTTTACAGCAATATGTGAAATTGCATAGACATGAACAACCATCAATCACTTAATTAACCCTCACATTGAGTTCATCAATTAGGTTAAAATTATATTAGATAACACCAGTACAGATCAGAGTCTGGAGGTACGATACTTGTGATGCCTGTGTAATGGGGTTCCCTTTGTTGTCGCTGAAAAGGGGGTTTCCCGAGGTTGCTGATTGGCTGGAAGTTCAGTAGTCGTTGAAGTGACGTCTTGGGAAGCCCGTGGTTGGGTGTTGGCTGAAGATGCGGAGTTGTGGGCTGGTTGTAGTTTCAGACGGGCACGCGAGGTCAGACTCGGAGGCACGGCATTACAAAACTTAACTCAGAACACGAACTCTCAAACGGAAAAGAAACTAAAGTAAAAGAATAGAAGTTAAGTTTGACGAGACTAGGTGGTGTTTCTTCTCATCGTGGCTAAGTAGCAGCAGGCGTGCAGGCCGAAGCACGCTGGAACGGCGCTCAAAGAACGCTAAAAGTGATGACAAAGCATGACTAAAAGCAGCAGCTAAAAAGCAGGCTAAAAGCTGGCATGACTGATGAGAAAAAGCTAAACGAAAGCTAAAAGCTAAAAGCAAAATTTGATGGTGTCCTGAGTATTTAAACTGGCATTTTGGCCACACCTCAAATGTTGTCTTGACCAATTAGATATTGTCTTTTTTTGGGGTGTTGTATTGTTTGTCCCACCCATTCATAAATCATATGTTATCTTATCAAGCACGTGGTCCGAATTTTCCCGCTCTTGCAGGGTATAATTTGGACATGATTCCTATAACAAGAATATGATACATTTGACAAATAACTGATGGTCAGAAACGATTCGAACACACACATACTAAACATGAATATGATCCCTTAAGCTATTCAAGAGTTATTTAAAAAGACATACACAATAAGTGATTAGAAACATTATAATCAAATGTGTGGGTTCATGTATGATATGGAGTTAAGCAATGGACTGATATCCATTTAGGAAGTCTTTTTTGAGTTCATTTTGGTGCATATATGCATTGGAAGGCATTCTCTGTGCCATTCTGGGGAGTAAGGATATGTCCTGTGAAGACCAGAGGGGTTAACAGGTCTCCTTAGGAATTTCAGTCTGGTTTCTGCTAGGTGGGGGAAGTCAATCCAACGATCTTGTTTACTCTCATGGCTTTACATGTGAGGTTCAGACTGTCCATCTCCTTCGATTACTTGCCCCAAATTAGACAATCTCTTATTCGAATTGAAATTGTCAATAATTGTTCTAATGGTGTTAATGTTGAAAGCTGTTCTCTGAAAGAGTTGGTTAGTTATCTTGCTTCAGACTGTGGTGCTAGGAGTTGATTTACAACATCCTGCCTTTCTGTGGAATTCAACTCATGTTTCAACCAGGCTCCCGATCGAATCTTTAATTTGTCTGGTTCAGGCCTCATACGCTACATTCTTAAATTTGAGCATCAACATTTCACCGGAGGCCTTCTGAGGGGCCAATTCTGTGGTGGTCATCTTATCCTTATGGTCTTAATTTAACTTTTAACTCAATGTAAAAACAATATTTTACTTTACTTCACAAATCGAAATGCGGCTAAATCCACCATTACATGAACCATAAAAAAAGTTTAATACAATTTATTAACTCAGCAAAAAATATATGTCCCTTTTTCAGGATACTGTATTTTAAAAATAATCTTGTAAAATCCAAATAAAATCCGAATACATCTTTATTGAAAAAAGGGTGGAACAATCACAGTTGTAATAATTAAGGCTATTTAATTATTATACATAAAACTTTTCAGAAGGAATTGTTGATGTTCAGATAAAAAGTCTAGATTAATCACATTAACAAGAGCCTGCATATGTTAAGATGACTTTTAGTGACATATATCAAGCCAGAAATTAATATGTGTGTGTGTGTGTTGTACTTGTTTCCTACCGGTGTTAAACTTCTAGTTAGGAATAAATGTTCAAACGGCTTGCCATAGTTGTCAGCAGCAGTATCTGTCTCCCTGCGTGAACACGCTGCGCGTCAGGAGCGGTAAATACCGGGGAGTAAATACCAGCACGTGGAGATACACTTATTATCTTAAAATCGATGGATACCCGTTTCACAGAAATGATCATCCCAAATCTCAATGGCTTATGTTCATGCGAGTGACTCTGTCGTGATTGCACACTGTCACCATTACTATCTAAAAAATGAATACACTCTGTATCAACAGTTTCCGAGTACCGGGGCTGTCTCTTAGCAACCTAATCTTTTCTTCTGTTGCTAAGTAACCACGTGGCTGTTACCTGTTCACTTCACGTCACTCATACAATCAGTGGCTGTATGTATCGAGGTGCGACAGGACTTCGGCTCAGTGCTGTTCAAAGTGAGCAGGGTTATGGGTAATAATTAATCCCATTTATTCAGTTAATGACTTCCATTATCTGATGTCATTTCACTTTTTACAATAAATACCTCCAAAATACCTCAAAAGAAAGAACTTGTCTTGCATTTGTACAAGCCATGAAAAAAAAAAACAATAAATACAGGTTGCAATTACATTTAGTTAGGTTTAAACGAGAACAGAACTCCAATTTGACTGAATCCACAAGAAACAATACCTTAATACTGAGCAAGTTATATAGACACAGGTGTTTTATTTCTGAACGAATGAGTGTCTCTGAATGAATTGGTTGAGAGATTTTCAGTGACTTACTCATAGGGACAGTCCCAGTCTCCAAATATGCCAATTTCTCTACTGTATATGCAAAAAGTGGTATAAAATGAGAAGTTCACAGTACTCAGTAGGTGAAAAATATCAAGATAAGCTACTACTTCAGCTGTAACTCTGAAACACACTGAACTATCCCAGGAGGCCACGAGAGTAGACTTGTAAATGAGTCACTTCATCCTTTTGAGTAACTGGGGAGGAAAAAAAAAACAGTGAGACTTGATGTGCAATATCCATAGACACTAGTATGATGTGTGCCCCCCTAAGTTTCATCACTGTGCATGTGGCATAAGAGCTGTTCAGTATTCAGTTCAGGCTCTCTTACAGACCTGAGTGAATATGACATGCCTGACTCATCTCCAGCACAGAGCTGATTGATCTCACTGAACATGACATCATGTAGACTCATTCAACTATGTGTGTACTGTATATGTATGTGTATGTATATACAGGTGCTGGTCATATAATTAGAATATCATCAAAAAGTTGATTTATTTCACTAATTCCATTCAAAAAGTGAAACTTGTATATTCTATTCATTCATTACACACAGACTGATATATTTCAAATGTTTATTTCTTTTAATTTTGATGATTATAACTGACAACTAAGGAAAATCCCAAATTCAGTATCTCAGAATATTAGAATATTTTGAAAAGGTTTAATATTGAAGACACCTGGTGCCACACTCTAATCAGCTAATTAACTCAAAACACCTGCAAAGGCCTTTAAATGGTCTCTCAGTCTAGTTCTGTAGGCTACACAATCATGGGGAAGACTGCTGACTCGACAGTTGTCCAAAAGACGACCATTGACACCTTGCACAAGGAGGGCAAGACACAAAAGGTCATTGCAAAAGAGAGGCTGGCTGTTCACAGAGCTCTGTGTCCAAGCACATTAATAGAGAAGCAAAGGGAAGGAAAAGATGTGGGTAGAAAAAAAGTGTACAAGCAATAGGGATAACCGCACCCTGCAGAAGGATTGTGAAACAAAACCCATTCAAAAATGTGGGGGAGATTCACAAAGAGTGGACTGCAGCTGGAGTCAGTGCTTCAAGAACCACTACGCATGGACCAGGGGGGCAGGGTATCATATTATTGAAGTATCCCTGGGGGCCGCCATTGGCTAGCGGACCCCCACCTGCTGTTAGCATTCCATTGACTCCCATTCATTTTGGCGTCACTTTGACAGTGAATAACTTTACATCTGAGGCATTTAAAGACTTCATTTGTCCATTCATTATTTCTAAAGAAACACGAAAATGTATAAAAGGCCCCATTACCTTGTATCTTACGGTATGGCCCCATAGAAGCAGTTTTTGTAAAAATAGGCTAACGATTGCGTCATAACCTGCGACTCTCTGTCGCACAGTAGAGAAATTACCGTATGGATAGGAGGAGAAGCTCGCAGGCAATCTTTTACTGTCTATGAGGCTATCGGGGGGACGTGGAGGCATGAAGTCAAGGGAGAAGCCCATAGAGAGTCCATAAAAGCAACGGGACAAAATTATTCAACAACTTCTGCAAGATTCGGTGGGTGATTCAGATTTCTCTTGGCACAGTGATTAGAAGACTTACAATTGTCAGACAGGTTGCTCACGTGACATTTACGTCATCAAGCTCAGTTTGAGTCTGCGCAGTACGCTCGACCCCCAGGAAGTGCGTGCTTCTAATTGACTTCACTTGTCTCCGTTGAATCCAAAGGGGTCGCTGTGTCCATTTCTTTTACTGTCTATGGCACGGACGTATGCAAGACATGGGTTTCAGCTGTCACATTCCTTGTGTCAAGCCACTCTTGAACAACAGACAGTGTCAGAATGGGCTAAAGACAAAAAGGACTGGACTGCTGCTGAGTGGTCCAAAGTTATGTTCTCTGATGAAAGTAAATTTTGCGTTTCCTTTGAGGTCCCGGGGTCCCCAGAGTCTGGAGGAAGAGAGGAGAGGCACACAATCCACGTTGCTTGAGGTCCAGTGTAAAGTTTCCACAGTCAGTGATGGTTTTGGGTACCATGTCATCTGCTGGTGTTGGTCCACTGTGTTTTCTGAGGTCCAAGGTCAACGCAGCCATATACCAGGAAGTTTTAGAGCACTCATGCTTCCTGCTGCTGACCAACTTTATGGAGATGCAGATTTCATTTTCCAACAGGACTTGGCACCTGCACACAGTGCCAAAGCTACCAGTACCTGGTTGAAGGACCATGGTATCCCTGTTCTTAATCTTAATCCAGCAAACTCGCCCGACCTTAACCCCATAGAAAATCTATGGGGTATTGTGAAGAGGAAGATGCGATATGCCAGACCCATGACTGCAGAAGAGCTGAAGGCCACTATCAGAGCATCCTGGGCTCTCATAACACCTGAGCAGTGCCACAGACTGATCGACTCCATGCCACGCCGCATTGCTGCAGTAATTCAGGAAAAAGCACCAACAAATAATTAATTACTGCACAACATCATAATACTCATGTTCATACTTTTCAGTTAGCCAGGATTTCTAAAAATCAATCATTTCTTTGTATTGGACTTAAGTAATATTCAAATTTTCTGAGATACTGAATTTGGGATTTTCCTTAGTTGTCAGTTATAATCATCAAAATCAAAAGAAATAAACATTTGAAATATATCAGTCTGTGTGTAATGAATGAATATAAAATACAAGTTTCACTTTTTGAATGGAATTAGTAAAATAAATCAACTTTTAGATGATATTCTAATTATATGACCAGCACCTGTATATATATATTATATATATATATATATATATATATATATATATACATACATACTACACACTACTACTGTTGTTTATATCGTAGTAATTATATGATTATATACAACATTATTAATGTTATTATATTATTATTATAATAATTATTAATATTAATATAACTAGCTACAGACCTATCTCTCTCCTTCCATTCATAGCGAAAACCATCAAAAGAGTTGTTTTCAACCAGTTATCATTGTTTCTTTCACAGAAGAACAAACTGGATGCTAACCAGTCAGGTTTCAGGAGTGGCCATTCAACTGAGACTGTACTACTGTCAGTCACGGAAGCTCTACAGATTGCAAAAGCTGATTCCAAATCATCAGGTCTTATTCTGCTGGATCTATCTGCTGCTTTTGACACTGTCAATCATCAGATCCTCCTGTCTGCTCTCTCATCACTGGCATCACAGGGATTCCACTTCGCTGGTTTGAATCCTATCTCACTGGTAGGTCTTTCAGGGGGGCTTGGGGAGGGGATCTTTCATTTCAATCAGATGATCCAACGGTAGCTGCACAGATCTCAGGCTGCCTGGTGGACATCTCGGCATGTATGAAAGAACATCACCTACAGCTCAACCTGGCAAAGACTGAGCTTCTTGTCTTCCCTGCCAATCCAACTCTACAGCATAATTTCACTATCCAGCTAGGTTCTTCTACCCCATCAACATCGGTCAGAAGTGTGTAATCTTTGATGACCAGCTGACCTTCAAAGACTACACTGCAAGACTGCTCGATCTAACAGGTTTGCATTGCACAACATCAGAAAGATTAGGCCCTTTCCAACAGAGCATGCTGCACAACTTCTTGTCCAGACCCTTGTCATTTCTAAGCTGGACTACTGGAATGGTCTTCTGGCTGGACTTCCATCAATCACAATCAAACCTCTACAAATGATTCAGAATACAGTGGCAAGACTGGTCTTCAACGAGCCCAAAAGGGCCCACATCACACCTCTCTTTATCTCCTTGCACTGGCTACCGGTTGTGCCTCGCATCAAGTTCAATCCATTGATGCTTGCATATAGAACAGCCACAGGCTCAGCACCCACCTACTTCCACTCACTACTATGAATCTACATCCCCTCCAGAAGTCTGAGATCTGCTAGTGAGCGACGCCTCGTGGGTACCATCACAGAGAGGCTCAAAATCACTTTCCAGAACATTCTCGTTCACCATTCCTGGCTGGTGGAATGATCTTCCCACCCCTACCCGGAACGCTGAATCCCTGACAATTTTCAAGCTACTTGTCTTCATCGTTAAAAAAAAGCCTCTTTATTTATTCCTTCTCTTTCTAGCTTGTACTTATTTGAATAATGCCTAAAACATGGTATTACACCCACTTCATGTGTCTGTTATCCTCTTTAAGAAGAATCGCTTTATGTATCCCCAAACTGTAAGTCGCTTTGGATAAAAGCATCAGCAAAATTACTAAATGTAAATGTAATATTATTATATTATCAGCATAATTCAAGAAAAAAAAAGTGAACTGAGAAATCCACATGAATTACATAAAGACAAACATAGTGAGGGTGAATATTTGGGATGTCAACACTGCTGACTTTATTTTACATTACTATCCATAAAATAAATCTGAAGAAATCTGATCAGACATTTTGTTGAATTTATGTCAGATGTGAGACGTCACATTTCAGTATTGAGATGCACTGTGATCACATTGGCAATATAAATGGTAATAATTAAAACTCATATTTGCACACACAGGGGTTATTGTATTAATATTTCACTTTCTTAAACAAGTGTTCTACTGGCAGATGTTTATTGGATGCTGCTTACATGCAGGTTCACAGGCACATTAGCAACTATGGCAACAAAAAAGTTCACATTTAGTCACCAGCACCACCATGAAGACTAGTTAAGTTTCAGGGAAAAAACAAACTACTCAACAGTCCAAAAGTGATCCAACCTTGTATCGCTGAGTCTATGTTGATGAATGTTTTATTGCATTTCTATGTTAGTGTATTAGTTTTAAACCAAAGCTGAGTGAGGTTGTAAACTAATGCTGAACAGATATTTCTAACACTCCAAGGAGACCAAAAAACGACCTCACAAAACCTACTCACTTTCACAAGCACAATATCACACATATGGATGGATTCGGACTGGGAATGAATATCAGATGGCCCACTTATACATAACTGATAGAAAATACGTTTTCTTTGTATCACATTAAGTTGATTCATAGCAGTTCAAACAATATAAGTCAACGATGGAGTGTTGGCATGTTCATACAGTGGTTAAGATAAACAAGGTATACAAAACATTACAAGGAATGTGGCATTTGTGTTGGTCAAAGCATGCAAGTCTAATAAGTCTAATAGCAGATAGCTGGGACGTTGTACAGTTGCATGAAGCAACGTTGCAGCATACCGGAGAATGAAACAAAAGCAATAATGCCAGAATGCATGATGAAAATCAAAAATGGTAACTATTTTAGGTAACTATTTGTTTTTAAGTGGTTACCACTAAAACAGGATAACTTTTAAAAGTACATCCACATCAAGTATCTATATGCCAGACACCTGCTGTGTTATATTCTCTCGATGCTATTTTTAGATTCAACTTTTTTTCCTTCTTTGCCTATGACCAATACAGGGCATGTGATGGTGAAGAACCGACAAAGCATTTAAACAATTAAAAAATATATATAATCACACTGGAGCTGTGTTCCAAAATTCCCTTCGACACTTTATCAACAACATCAAGACATTTGGCTAGAACAGAACTTGTATGATTCTTACGTAATGGGCACACTGAGTAAACTGGTACCTATAGATGGATTTAAAACAATGGCAGAAAACATGGAGAGCTGGATCCTGGAGACATATATGTGGAGGGGGAAAGGGACGATAGAGACGTTCAACTCTTAAGAATGGCATCGTACATCTGGTACACATACTGAGACACCTCGGGAGCCCTGCATTTCAGAGAGAGCTGAAAGAGAAAGAAAAAGCAATGAGTAACTTAACTAAATGTGGAGTAGTGTAACAAAAATGTGCAAAGACAAAAAAAAAAAAAAAAAAAAAAAAAAAAAAAAGTTTCATTTTATAAAAAATAAATAAATAAATAAAAACTGTCCTTGTAAACACTGACATTAATTAATATCACAAATAAAATGCAGAAACAATTAAATAGTCACAAATGTTCATTCTCTATTTTTAATGTTGTCTGGATCATATTTTCTTTTACCCTGCACAGTTTTATTAGAGTTGACCAGGTTTCTACCAAATGACATAAAATTGCACCATAATATTTTGAGTTTGATTGAATACACAGCCTGTGAGGCCAACAACAAAAGATATTGGAAGAGTTATCTCTTCTTTTTTGCAGCCATAACTATATGTGATTATATGGTTAATCTGAAAATTCACTGATTTTCAGTATGGAACTGCAAGGGCTGAAAAAAATATTGAGATTGTTCATAATCCATAATAGCAAAAATAGTAGCTTCCAAACATGTGTAAGCCCACAATATATACTGTACCACTAGTGGTAATGTTGTAGTCAAGACCACCTAAACCAAGATGAGACCAAACCACAACACCTCCAATTAATCTAAAACATCCACATTTACTGCCTGAAAAATGCATTGTATTTAATTAATAAATACAATTACAATAATAAGACACTGTAGAGAGCCTTTACAAATCAAATGAAATCACAAACAACAAAACTCATCTTTGCACTGCAGAGGCAGCACAGAAGTTGCATCTGAATTGGTACAATTACAACTGCATAAATATTGTTGAGATCAATGTTTTAAATGTACATTTTTGCATATAGAATTATGTTGGAAAAATATACTGATACTTTTAAATGACACTAAAACTGCCAGTAGGCTTAAAAAAAAAAAAAAAAGGTCTTAAGACCAGTCTCGAATACTACAACACTAACAAGTGGTATATATTACTGTTATTGTTATTATTATTAATAAATTATTTCACTACTAATTATGGTGATTATTAGTAGTGGAACTAATTTTACTTCCAAATAATTTGAGTAAAAATTTGACCTGAGAAATCTGAATTACAGAATTTGCACTCCACAAGGTTGTGTCAAAGCTGATAATCATTTAAGAGGATCCAAAGAACACATTGAGCTTCAGTGGAAACAAAAACTTCTGCCTGTCTGTACAAAGAGCCACTTGATCAATGTCAGGAATTCACTTATCTGATTACCGATCTAGAAACAGCGTAGAATATTTTTTTTTTCTTTTGTTTTCCAACATTTTATGGTTTATATTTTTCAAAACCCTAAAATGTTTTCCAGGTTTAAATTAGATTCTGAAAGTGAGTCATAACTTTTGGACTCCGCTGTATTTCTTTCTTTCTCTGTTTTTAGTTAACGAAAAAAAAAAACATCCTCCAAGAGGAGGTCTACCTTTATACATATAGGTCAGCTCAGCTCTTGCCATCAATGAATGCTTTCCTTTAAATGTCACTATATTCACAATTACAGAGGATAAATCCAAGTGATGTTTTCTCCAACTGATTGCACTGAGTAATTCTCGGACCACCAGGAACATAATCCCACGTACAGCAGGGCTTGTATTGGTTACCTCTACTTGAGGAATGTGTTTTCAGAGGTCTCGGCTCTTGGCAGACAACAGCAGTCCATCACCAGCTGTTAGGTTAAACCGCGCTGGCTCGATGAAGCCCAGTTATCATCTGTTCAGATCAGAGCCAGCTGCTGCCAGAATACTGAGAGCCGTAGTCTCATTAAAAATCAATTGTCTGGGATCAGGTAGGGTTTCTGATCGCACTGAGCCGATCTGGCCTCAGGGGGCCACAGGCAATCAAGCTCAGCAGAGGTGGCAGAGCAGATGCCTTCTGAATAATCAAGAGGGGTCTATTGCTAATCAACAGATTAATCTATTTAGCAGTCTCTTAATTTGGCCACCAACTTCCCAACAGAAATTTGTACAGTCCATAGCTGCTGAAACTGAAGGCAGATGCCTTGCTGGCCAGTCAGTTGAGATTGCTTTTTGTATGTTCTTGTCCTAAGGACTACAATGTTTAATTCTCACTGGAAATGGAATCATAAGTTGAAAAATTTATATTCATGATTTTTTTCCAACTCTTCTATCAGTACCATTCTTATTTTTTCTACCAACTGTCAACCACACACACAGGATTGTGGGAAATCCGAAGCAGTGAACCATGCATCTATACTGCCTTCAGAAAAACAATACTATAGAAACACTGAATCTGGATGTGTCCTGCATGACGCCTGTATTCCTGCACTAATTCTAAAACGCAACACTGCTCATGAGTCTGTAGCATGAAACAAAAGAGTTGGTTCTTTTTAGTGAATCAACGTAATCGCTGTATATATGATTCCCAAATAAATGACTCTTAAGGGCCGGTTCTTTTTAGTGAATCAAAAACAATCAGTGTAACTAACTACTGCAGTCTGATTCTCAAATGAATGACTCGTGAGACGGTGAATCAAAATCAAAATTAAAAGTGAATAAAAAAACAAAGATCGACTTTGAATAACTAATGATTCGATTCTAATTAGTGAATCAAATCTATATAGCTTTTGTACTTGGTTATATATAACCATTATATATACTATATACTTTTAATTTTGAT
This sequence comes from Cyprinus carpio, assembly GCF_018340385.1. Lineage (NCBI taxonomy): Eukaryota > Metazoa > Chordata > Actinopteri > Cypriniformes > Cyprinidae > Cyprinus > Cyprinus carpio. Next base: position 30,343,334 of record NC_056576.1, read on the forward strand.
TTCGATTCACGAGTCATTCATTTGAGAATCAGACTGCAGTAGTTAGTTACACTGATTGTTTTTGATTCACTAAAAAGAACCGGCTCTTAAGAGTCATTTATTTGACTCTTAAGAATATAAATTTTAAAGCTTTATAAAGAAGGGGTTTGAAGCATCATAATACAAGTTTTATAAAGCTTTCAAATTTATATTCTTTTTCCATACTGCAAAAATCATCAATTTTTACTATGACTACCAGACAAAATGTTAAATGTCATTCAGTGTAACAATAGCTTATATACGAAAACATCTTGTCAGCCATATTTAAAAAAAAAAAATTATTAGATGACATTTACTATGACAAGACTATTTAAGAATGACTACTTAGCCCCAAAAATGAATTAATTGCAATTTCTAATCTTTACCAATCTTTGACACTATTCTTCAAACCAACAAGAAGCTTTTAATCATTTGAAATATAATAACATTTTGTATGATCACTTCTTTTATATATTTTAAAAAGTAACGGTCAGAATAAAGTATGCAGTTTCATTTTTATATAAATATATCTGTAATGCGGAATGACAATAGAACATTATTTCACCCATATGTTGACATTTTATTTTCACAATAGTTGTTTGAAACTTTACTTGCATTTAATATGCTTTCTATGTAAATAAAATCACACTTGTAAATTTAATTAGACGTGGACACCAACATGGGACGTCTGTACTAAAAGTACTAGAAATAGTAATGGAACCGTTAAGGACCAGAATAAAATCCAGAACCTTCCATCCCTTCACTACCTGCACAGGCAGCACTTTTTTTAGGTTTCAGAAACTGGACATCTGCTGTGTACACACTCTCTACACAAACACACATTTACACATCACTGCATTCTTAGCAGCGAGTTGAGAAGATCTGAAGAAGGATTTTCTGTCTAGCTTGTCATAAAGCCAGTTTTATCCAAGAGCTCTGTGTTAGATGAACGAGCATTAAAACTGTTGAATATGATGCTGTAATTTGTCTCACCCTCACTCATATGATTATAACAAACCACTGTCAAATGTACAGCTGCAGCTTATCAATCTCCAGTGTCATGCTGTTGCCAAGGAAAGGTTCACTGCAGGTGTTCAACCTGTGTTCTGTGCCTCACTGAGCAAAAGAGATTTCAATCCACCAGGCAGAGCCTTGAGCAGAGCACTGATGTTTGGCTCCACATGAATTATAAAACATGTAAGTACAGACCTCGAACAGATGATGAGCACTCATTTCCATACTCTGCATCTCAATTTCAAATGCAACCAGATTTGATACCCGATGAGAGGTCTGTGAAGCACCACTGACACTGAAAGTCACTGCTTCTCAAAGGCTGATATGAATATAATAATTTAAAAATTTAATAATTTATAATAATATGACGTTTATACAAGAGTTGCACCTAAAAAAATTCAACAATGTAATATAAAACCTGTTTAAGTTTTTCTTTCTTTTTTTGTGTGAAAGTTTATTTCACAAGCTTTTTTTCCTCACACAATGAAAGTGGATGGAGGGCAGGGACAGCAGTCATTGTCATTCATATTCATTAAATAAGAAAAGTGCAGCTTGGACATTCTATTAAATATCTTTTTTTGTGTGTGTGTTTAACACAAGTTTGTTTGAAACTACAACAAAGTAAATAAATGATGTTCAAAAATGTATAAAAACCTGAAATGTCTAAGTGTTCATTTACAGACAGACAGACAGATCTCGTGAATGACGCGCATTGAAGACTGATATAACATTACGGTTGAATCACTGATGTCACATTGACTGTTTTAACAATATCTTCACTACCTTTCTGGGCCTTGATTGTGGTAGTTCTGTTGCTGTCTATGCCGTGTCAGAAAGCTCTCGGATTTCATCAAAAATATCTTAATTTGTGTTCTGAAGATAAACTAAGGTTTTACAGGTTTGAAACAACAAGAGGGAATTTTAAAGAATCACTCAAAGGTCTTTGAATCAGTTGAACAAATTAATCCCTGAATCTGTCACAGCAGTAAGTGAATAATCAGCTGATTCACTTATGGACTGTATGTTTTCTCAGAGGCTGTCACACTCTAAAATAAACAAAAGTGTAGAATAAATGTAGTTCATTAAACTTGTTGACTCCACACAAAACCACAAAGGAGAGTGCTGCCAAAGGATGTCATGGATGTCACTGTTTGTGAAGATAGTTCAGGAATGTTAAATAGCACTAACACAAATGAATAATTTTTTGATACACGAATCAAAGGGCATTGGGGCTCCATGAGCTTTAATAATTTGGATCAGTACTTTTCTGAATGCTACACACTGCTCTTGACCTTCCTCTTCATTTAATGCATTAGGCAAGCAGAAAGCACTGCTTTCAAGGTCATACATTTATCATGTTTTAAAAGCCTGATCTTCAGCGCACTGAATTATATAATAATGTGCTGAAACCTTGGAGTGGATTGGTGTACAAAAAAAGCGATAAAAATAAACCAGGTTTTATGTTAATATATTATTCTCTCAAACTAAGGGATGAAGGATGTCCTTGAATATGTTCTGGACCATGTCAAAAGCATTTAGTTTGTCAAGGGACACTATTTATTTAGCTCTTTTGTGTCAAATTGGCATGCATTCCTCGAGTCGGACTTTGTTTGAATACACAATTGGTGAATCTTTGCGCTGTGAGAGATTACCGTGTAATTGGGATTGCCAGGTTGTATGCGGAGTTCGGCGAGGATCCAGATCCCATTGGTAAGTTTGAGCGACTGATACAGCATGTCCTGGCCTTCTACGTTCCTCTTGGCGATGGTGTAGATGTTGTTGTTCTGCAGTTTGCCTGACACTGTATCTGCCAATACCACAGACACATGGTTACCCAACAAGATATTCACAGAAGTCTCTCACTAGACTACAGTTATCAGAAGAAAAGCTACAATTCATCCATTAAAAAAACAACAACATGAAATGGTCTAATGAGCATTTCTTATAAGTATGACTGTATGTCTTAAAACTACTTTACACATCATACTATGAAACTCCTGAGTGATGCTGTTCTGGAATAAATCACCCCTGAGTCATATCATTGCATCTTGAGAGCATTGGACACCATGGAAGGAGAGCGAGGGTAATGATGAAACCCCTGGCAACAGAGATAGTCATGCGTTGAAGGACAAGGACAGGCGCGAACAAGAGCAAAGTAAAGTGGCACAATAAAACTTAATGAAGTATTTGAAGAAGACAGAAAGACAGATTGGGGAAATAAAAAGCCATAAGGTTAATGGACAAAGAAGATGGAAAACATTTATACATAGAGAGAGAAAGGTCCGAGGAAGGAAGTTATATAAGCCACAGAATCAGGTGATGACAGCTGGTGTTAGCAACATGTGGATCGTGCTGTGACTCACGCCAGTTCACACTACTGCTGTCAATCCTTTCAGTCTGTCCTCACAATACAGAGCACACACACAGAGCAAAACAAAACTTCAAAAAAAAAAGCAAAAAAAGTCACAACAATGCAATATTAAAATCAGTATCTTCCAAAGAAAATACAAAACATGCTAGGGTTTTGTGGGTGGCTGCCAAGGCATTGCTATGCGATTGCTGAAGTATGACTGTTAGCACATTGTTATGCAGTTGCTAGGTGGCTGTTGAAGAGTCCTCCTGCATCTCTATGATATCTCGGTCAATTATAAGACATTCTCACCTGTTTTATCAACTTCCAGGTGACAACTGCACGTCTAACAGGTATCATTCACGTCCATAGCGAGTTACACGCTAATGTTTATTATGGATTTCAACAAACCCTCAACCGAAATATGAAAAACAGATATACTGAAACTTAGTCTCAGTAAGCACAACTAAACACTGAGCGTATTGTATGCGTAACAGATCATTTGTGTCCTCATAAACCATATATACCAGTACACACACACACACACAGTAATATCAGTATAAGCTAAAACTTCAAAATAAATGCATCCATAATTCTAAAGCCTCAGAATGTCCTGTCCAGACCAAAGATGAGAACCTGTATTTCAAATATTCTTGATCTCTGTAATGTTCATGTACAGGCAGCAATTCTGCAGCATATCAATTAGGTTTGTAAATAGTTGTAAAACATTAACGCTGAAAACTAATTAGTGATGTTTATTTTCTGCTAAATTAAGTGCTGAAATTATTCATAATTAGCAATCTGTTGATCCACGGACACGAGCGCATCCCTTCCTCCTGGACTCGAGAACTGCAGCTGCATCCTGATAAAGAACAAATCGACCAGTCTCAACAACAACACAATGCGAACCAACTTCCCACTAATTCAATTCTATGAGAAAACATTCAGTCATTTACAAAAACCAGCAATGGACACGGTGTGGGAAAACACTTTCGGTTATAGCTTGCCCTTATTTGTACACTCCATTAGGTTCACATTGTTATTCAAGTCATGGCAAGCTAGAGCCAATCTGCATCTCACAATGGCAGACGATTATTCTCTACATGCTAATAAACAGAACTGCATGGCTTCTCCTCCCAAAACAAGGCATTAAAAAAAAAATAAAAAAATCAAAGCCTGGATTTGCCAAACTACTGCTGTTTTTGTGTGTACTACATGTGGCGAACAGACCACAACTGCTTTATTCGGCTGGATAATATCGTGTATCTGTGTGCCTTGCTAAATAAAATGAGAGCAGATGAAAGCAGGGGAAGTGAGATCGTCTGACGTCTGGTGATTGAGGCACCTCTGGGTGTCTGAATGGTAATTCCAGAGAGTGAAACAGGCTCTCTGTGCTGGTCCCTGGGTTTGGCGCTCCTCCTTCCCCCGTGTCTGCTGCTGTATGCTCAAATTGGCTTCAGGTTGATGAATACAAATAGCGAGTTGATAAGCCTTGAAATAAACCAGCTCTGTCAGAGTCTGTGCACAGCTCACCACGTTCCACAACTTTTTACATTGCCACCAGACTAAATAATTAAGCATGAATAATAACAGAATGGTGGGAACTCTTTCTTCCTTCCTTTGTAGTCAACAGACCTTTTCTGTTTCTTTAAATCTCAAACTGTGCAGTGGATGTTGTGTAATAAAGCTAGAAGCAAATAATTCAACTGTTGGCTTAATATCAAAGCATCATGAAGTCGCAGTCATAAATCAAGAATATATGCTTGTTCAACACTGTCTGGGACTACGGTGAGGCTGTGCTATGAGTTTTAATACAAGGAGTGTAAAAAAAAAAAAAAAAACCTTAATAGAAAGATTAGCATGTATTACACCGCCATGTGTTATACTGAATAGAATTTCTGACCCATTCCCAGCTCACCAAGGCTGCATTTATTTGTTACGGTAAAAACTGTAGTACTGTAATATATTATAACAACTTAAGAAATATTTTTTATGTATATATTTTATTTAAAATGTATTGTTATTCCTGTGATGGCTAAGCTGCACATTTAGCAGTCAGTACCTCAGTCTTCAGTGACACATCATCCTTCACAAATCATCCTAATATGCTTGTTTGCACCCCAAGAAACATTTCTTATTATTATCATTGCTAAAACAGTTGTGCTGCTTAATGTATCTTGGGAAACTGTGTTGCATTCTTTCAGGATTCCTTGATGAATAGAAAGTCTAAAGGAACAGCACTGGAATACAAATATAAATATTTTGTAGCATTATTAATGTTAAAAAAACAAAAAAAAGTAACACAGCTTTCTCAAATTAAAGCATCTACTTCTTTAAAAAACATATATCCAAAACTGATCTTTTTTGATATTTTACGATGCACTGTATAATTTAGTATAGAATAATTGTTTAATGAGAAAAGTACCAAAAAAATACAAATAAAAAAATAAACAGGATTTATACACCAGTAAACATGTTAATGCTGCATTTGATATCACAAAGTTAATTAAATATTAAACTAATAAAATGTATAGCAATCAATTTTAACATTGTACATTTGTACATTTAAATAGAATCATTTTATTTCCGAAAGACAGGGAAAATAAACTGGCTTTAGTATACGGGCAATGAAAAGAAAAAAAACGGAGTGTCTTTCACCCAGATGCATTGTAGAAGGTTGTAACACGCTGCATCAGGTGCCAGTCTGGATATGGACAGAGCCCAAGCTACAAAGAGGTATGAGCACACTGCCAAACAGCTCAAAAGGCCTTTCCAGTTACCCTGCTATTTGAAAACTTTATGCTATCAGCCTTTGATTCATACATCTCAAAACCCCTCTACTCTAATGAGTCAATGCATGTTGAGGACTAGATGAACTCACCTGCGTTTAAGTGGCATTCTTTGATCTGGTATTGCAGCTCATTCTCATTTGGAATGTCCTTCCATGTGGCCAAGAACACCTGACGCTCTGTTGAAGAAAGGTTTAAAGGTGATCAAGTGGGACTGGCCAATCAGTGTCTAAAGTGTGCTCAGTCCTAGCTACATCCCAACAATCCACTCTTTTATAAAACCTAAGCTCAATCAAAACCTCAGTGTGAAACAGTGTGCTGTTTTTAGATTGCAAATGTGTGCGCAGAGTGCTTGTACCCATTTTGCCGTCCTCCACGAAGAAGACGTTGAGAGGGATCAGCGTGCTGAAGTAGAAGACATCGATATTGTTTTTCACAGCCACCTGGGGTGAGAAAGGTTGAGTGGTCAGACTTTAAAATACACTTGACTGTATAAGGGTATAAAACACCTCTGCAGCCTGACTGCATTTTGCTGCTGTCCTTATTCACCAAATGGAATAAGAGTTTTCAGTTACACAGAAAGGGACAGAAAAGGAGAAGAAGAAAATGCACAAGAGCAGAAAAGATGGGTAGTAGAAATCAATGGTTGCAACCCGCTGATGAGTTCTTTCATATTTTACACCATGTAAATATTATTAGACTGCAAAGCGAGCCATAGAAATCCAATGAATAAATTATGGCATAACTGACCTCTATTTTTAGACACCCAGTGTCTTCTTTGTAGGAAAGGAAGATCATTTTATTTTTTATTATTCATAGAAGCACAATCGGCAGAATTTTTTGTATTTTCTGACTAATTTAGGAGAAAATGTGGAATGGTTTTAAAAATAGATCACCCAAAAATGACCTCACTCTGAGGCCATTGAAGATGTAGATAAGTTTGTTCATCCATCAAAACTGATTTGGAGATATTTACATCACTTGCTCACCAATGGATCCTCTGCAGTGAATGGGTGGCGTCAGAAAAATCATAAAACATCACAATAATCCACAAGTAATGGACTCCAGTCCATCGATTAATGTCTTGTGAAGTGAAAATCGAAATGTTTTTGCAGGAAACAAATCCATCATTAAACCGTTCTAACTTTAAACCATTTCTTCAAAAACGAGTCCATAATCCATAATAACACAGACCTAAACAAATATGTTGGTGGATTTAAATGTGAGAAGACAACAGGGGATGGACTTTTTCACTCACAGGAATAAACCACTTGATCATCATTATGATTTTATCAACCATCTATTCACTCTCTCATTCTGACGGCACCCATTCACTGCTCAGCAATTAATGTAATGCTAAATTTCTCCAAATCTGTTCCGATGACAAAACTCACCTCAAGGGTGAGTACATTTTCAGTAAATCTTAATTTTTGGGTGAACTATTCCTTTAAATAATACAAGGTAAAATAAATTAACACATACTTGGATGAATCATTCAGAATGGTCTATAACATGCATTTACAAAACAGGTTTAACTTTTTATTTCATGTTGACATTAAATTTTATGCACGGCTGGTACACTCTTCAAAATGTGTCTTTTGTGTTCCACAGAAGAAAGAAACTCATATGAGTTTGAGATGACAGGACAATATTTAATACAGCTGTTTAATTAACTTGGACATGGACAGATCACAGTGTCTCCTGGCCATTCAGCTGCTGTTTACTGTGATGACTCTTCTGCTCATGAGAAGCCTGGACTCATTAACACAAGTCATAAAGACTCAGCGGGCAGCTCTGTTTAATAGTGAATACCCAGATGCTTACACTGACAACAGTGAAGAGGAGAGGAGAAGAGTCACAGAAAAGGATCCTTAAACAGGGTGCGCACGAAGCAAAGACAGCAACCCAGCAGGATGTCACGGGTAGAAAATAGAGGTGGAGGAGGAAATATGTTGGGACATCGTGGTGTAAATGAATACTAAAGGAAGGAACATTCGGAGCAAACACTGTTGGACATCCATCCAAAGATGAACCGACACACTGGTTTAAAACTAATGAGGCAGAAACATATTGATATAAATCATATAACACGATGATGATTCATAATGACACTTGTATCTGATTGATGATCTGCATTAGTAGACTAGATGCCGTGGACAAGTACTCATTATCTGGAGTGTTTTATTGAATGTTTTGCAGCTGCTGTTTACCTAAATGATCTCAGTATCTAACGAAGCACGTGGGGACAACTGACTCAATCAGAGACTAACGTAGAGCTCGGAGGTTTGGATACACCGAGATGTAATTTAAACATTAACGGCATATTTGTGATGTGCTATTTCCTGTGGGATGATTAATGCAAAGCTCAGGAGGACCACGGGCGTGTGTGGGTGTGTATGGGGGAATGCAAACACACAGTGAAAGGCAATAATGCATTGCACCTGTAGGTTGTTGAGTGGGTCCATTTTCATCACAGGGCCGATGGTGTTGAGAGGGAGGGAGATGTCGATGCTCTGGCTGGGCATCAGTGGAGTGTGAACGGGGAGAGGTGTGGTGGGGATCACTCCAAAACTAGAGACAACAACACAGCATATATACACAGTCTCTCAGTGCTCTACTTTATGTATCCGTTACAGGCAAGGCAGATTAACACTTAGTGAGCGAGAGCAAAAATTTCAGTTTCTGGCTATTACTGTAACCTGTAATTCAAGGATTAAATAACTTTGTAAAAATAATAATCTAACCCTAATTAGATACCTAGATTATTTAATAACATAAAAAAAAATTAAATCTTTGTGGAAAATTACCTTCAGAAGTTTATATATATAGATATAAATATATAAAAACCCTTAAATACACAAATTATGCAAAATACATTAAAAAATATAAAAAAATTCTGTAATATTGTGAAACATCACAAAACTGTTTTCTATTTGAATTCTTATTAAAACTATTTATTCCTGTTACGGCAAACATGATCTCTTTTAGAAAACATTTGATTGTGCTAACTTGGAGCTCAAGAAACATTTCTTATTATGATCAACGTCGAAAACAGTTGTGCTGCTTAATATTTATATATATTTTTTCAGGATTTTTTTTAGGAATTTATCTAAAAATGTAAATCTTTCGTAACATTATTAATGTCACTTTTGCTCATCATTTGATGCATCTTTGCTGAATAACATTTTTAATTTCTTTTAAAACCTACTGACCTCGAATTTTTTTTAATGGTAGTGTATTTTAAATGTCATCAAAATATATTCAATAATTCATTCATTTAAACATCTATTAAGAAATAAACCTTTTTAAAGAATTTATTAAACAAAGTATAATATTAAATTCAGTTACATAACCAAATATACTGGTATTATTTAATATAAAACAACAACAATAACAATAACAATAATTATCATCAACTATTATCAGAATGAATATCAGAAATGCAAACACAGACCTGTTCTTGTTGAACTGGATGGCAAAGTCAGTCATGTGCTGCAGGGCTTTATTGGTGAAGGTCATGTCCATGTACATGTGCCCTTGACGCCGAGAGAAGGTTCCAGATATCTCCAGTCCTTTTGCCTTGACGGCTGGCAGCCATACCTTCACAAACCAAAGAAATTAGTCCCCACTGTACCACCTCTGTTTTACACTTTGTCTACTTCATAAATTAAGGCTATGATCTTCTCTAAGAGGATAACTACAGTCATTCTAAATTGAAGGGCACTTTAATGGAGGAGTCTGACATTGGCTTACACTCACTCACCCAGACACTGCTTACAAGAACTGAGCTGGCTTCCAAAAAGAAACAAAATCAGATAAAAAGAGACAAATGAACACATATATAAGTAGCATGAGGCACCCAGAGCACCAGGGGAATTATAAAACCACAAAATATATAACAAAAAACAAAAATTGATATCTCCCACACTACACTCTCTCTAAAATAGATCTCATAAAAAAAAATACCCCAGACACTTTTCTCAGCAGCCGTTCTGCAGGCCTGTATTTATGTAGCACATGAAGTTAATGCTTATGCTGGACAATGAGAACAGACTGAACGTCCTTTCTTGAAAGGCTCTTCATTATGCTATAGTAGATCAGAAATGGGTGAGGGGTTATGGTTTAAAGTTAAGTGGTAAGTACACTACTCACAGTTTTAGGTGCCACATATCCTCCTGTAGCAATGGACAAAACAGGTCATAAATCAAACAGCTCATAGAAGCAGCTGCAGAAAACAGCACAAATATGATACGCACCAAAGACGTTATGAACCTATGACCCAACTAAGTTAAACAAAAACAGAAACAAACAAAGACATAGAGACCTTAAGACTTCAAAGCATCAAAAGAGCTGAAACTACTCTAGGAAGCATTTGTGTATCCTTTTAAGCAACAGGCATTCTTCATGTAGGCAGGAAATGAGGAGAATAAATTGAATTTTAATATCTGGGACAAACCCCACAACCGATCAAAAGTAGTGGTCGACCGATATTTGTTTTTTGACAGCCGATGCCGATATCTTGGAAAGCAGTGACACATATACCATATAATAATTTTTTTTAATAAATAAATATAAAAAAATTTAAAAAACATTACAACAAATTAAAAAAAAATAAATGTGCAAAATAAACATAATTATACCACAAATAAAAAAATATTTAATAAAAATATAATTAAAAAGGAAGTAAACACTGAAAAAAAACGAAATAAACAACATTAACCAAACTTTATCTCAAAATTCAAGATAAATTATACATAAATCAAAGAATATATAATCTTCAAATAAATCCATAAAACCAATCATAATATGAAAACACAACACAGTGAAAATGACATGAATATGGCAGTGTGCTGTAAATGCATAAAGCGCATCATAATTTGAAATCACAACTTAAAAGTTTAAAGCATTCAATTAACACGGACCGACCATCACACAGGATCATGCTGGATAAAAATGCACACTTCACAAGATCTCACAGCTGGATTCGACCAAGTTTGCAAGGTTTGTGAAAATAAAGGTTCATCACAAAAACGTTCATTAGTCATTCAAAGATTTGTTTTAAATTATATAAATGCGTATTTGCTTAATGCTGACAGCAAACGAGAAAGTATTATGGTTGCCTTTCTATTACTAATAATATAAAGCAATCGTTATAATATTTTCTGTATACATTGATGTCGAAATAAAGGCCACAAGTCGAACACATCAAAGTCAAACACAAAAACAAACAGAAAAAGCTTAAACTTCAAAAAAAGATACAAAAAAAAAATGGCAAATATCGGCCGATATCTCAGGCTTGGCGATATATCGGTCGACCATTAATCAAAAGTTAGGAATAATTAAGATTTTGCAGTGTTTATGTTCAACAAGGCTGCATTTATTTGATCAAAAATAGTCAAAATATTATATTGTAAAATAATTAATAAATGAATATTTTAATCTGATGGAACTGTTTTCTATTTTAATATATTTTAAAATGTAATTTGTAAAGACTGGAGTGATGGCTGGTAAAAAGTCAGCTCTGCCAGATCAAAGGAATAATTTTTAAATTTTTAAATATATTAAATTATATTAATATTTTGTTTTTGATCAAATAAATGCAGCCTTGATGAGCAAAAGAGACAAAGGGAAAACAAGGAATTTAGGCACCAAAAACAAAATCACCAGCACTTTAAAGACAAATGACAAAGTAGGTTGTTAAACAGAAGTCTTCAGAGAAGTTCATCATATCAGGAACATCATATCACCTCAAAGCAGAATGCAGCAAAACAAAAAAACAAAAAAGTGTCTACACTATACAGGGTATTAAGAATCATTAATAGCACACGACATGCTTAGTGCAGACAGAAGGATACGAGCGGAGAGAGAGAGGAGCTCACTTACTGCAGGACTGCCCCCGACACCTCCTCCCAGATCTCCCCCGAGCTACAACAGAGAACAGAAGACCCATATCCAGGCCAACAAACAACATGAGAGAGACAGAGAGACACGTCAAGGATCCATTATTAACAGATTTTTCCTGTTTACAAAGGGAATGATGTCACAAACAACTTTTAAAACCTGCTATTCTGTACTTTTTTGTTTTGCCATTGCTAAAATCAACCTGCAAATGCAATCTATGAGACACCTGCTGCCATTTATTCAGCTGTGGACTAAGATTGAGATGAGTGAAGCTGATGACAGAGGCGTCCCTGCAGGAAGGAAGAGATTTGCAGTGCTCCTGCATTACAGGCAGTTATTGTTGCTGACTCCCCATGACGGTTAGGACTGAAACCGAGCAGTGATTTCATAGGCTGAAAGCAACAATTCAGCTTGTGCGTGTTAGCAAAAGTTGTGGAATTTAATGAAAACCAGATCTGTTAAATAAAAACAATATCTAAAATACAAAAACTACTGAAGAAAAAAACAAAAATACTGAAAAGAAAAGAAAAATTTAAATAATTCGTTAAAGACTTTCTGAACAATACGACAGAAAAATGTCATTACGTCCATAACCTGAGAGAAATATTGCTATAAGAGCTATTTTACTGTAAAATAAAAATAAAAAAAAGAATAAGAAAAATGTGACCCTGGACCACAAAACCAGTCTTAAGTGTCAGTTTTTTTTAAATTGAGATTTATACATCACCCGCAAGCTGAGAGTCCAGCATGATGTCCATGATGTATGTTTTGTTATGATAGGACATATTTTGGCTGAGATACAACGATTTGAAAATCTGGAATTTGAGTTAGCAATGTATTTAAGGAAATATTGCGAAAATTGCCTTTAAAGTTGTCTAAATGAAGCTCTTAGCCAAGCATATTACAAATCAAAAATTAGGTTTTCATGTATTTAAGGTAGGAAATTTTACAAAATATCTTCATGGAACATGATCCCATGCATTTTTTTTTTTTTTTTTTTGGCATAAAATAAAAATCGATAATTTTGACCCAAACAATTTTTTTTTTTTTTGTCTATTGCTAAAAATATTCCCCATTGACTTAAGACTGGTTTTGTGGTCCAGGGTCACAAATATTACAAAAGCAGGACAAGATTTTTTTATCTATTGATATTAACTGGACTGTGTAAATATTTTATATAACAGGAGAAGAGTTTTGGTGATATCAGCAATGAAGGAAAAATGTCTGATGAAAGACAAATATTTCTTTTTGTTTGGAATAAAGTTGACCGATGCATCATGCATAGTAATACTATTAATGTGCATTTAGAAAATAAATAGGTTCTCTGAATTTATGATGACTTAAGCCACGTAAATTCTTTCTCTCAGTCCACATTCCTCTTGACCTTTAGCCGCACAGTCACCTTGATTTTCTCAGTGAGGAAATGATCAAGATTAAACAGCCCTACAGCTTCACACTCAGCAGCACACAAATCTCAAACGGAGCTGTAAAGTGCAACAAGCAACGTTTAGGGTTTGGGAGAAATGGATGGTTGTGTCAAATGCAAATATTCTTAACCAAATCTCAGTGGAGAAGAAGAAGTCATAATGTTATTCAGATTAGACACAGACTTATATACATAGACCTGCTACAAGTTTAAAAATGCATCCCTTCAGGTGCTGAGTCTGCAGCGTTCATCTCTTCGAAACACTCACGACTCACTGTTCAATGTTTAACATTCCTCAGCTCTGAATACTGTCAACACAAAAATTATAAATAAAAAAATGGATATAAACAAGACACTCACAAAACCACATTCAAAACTACATTTTAATTATTTTTTTTTGTCATGAGTTGCCTGAGTGACTACCTGAATGATCGGCCTCAATTTTGTCATGAGTTGCCTGAGTGACTACCTGAATGATCGGCCTCAAAGTAGCTCTGAATAATTAGCTCTCCGGTTCATCTAATATTTTAAGAGCAGTTTGCATAAAACCAGTTCTTGTGAAGAACTAGAAGGAACAGAACACAGGAGCAGAACGCATCTCTTGACAGGTTTTACAAGCTTTGTCAACACTAACTTCAATTTGCAGTAGAAAAAAAACTCATAAATATGACACAATAGCCAAGGACGTCTGTCTGAATGGCTGTAGTGCTGATGCTTTATGGGGAATGAATTTAAAAACACAACATCTCCTGTACAGTGCAGATTCACTCTTTAGCAAACTGTCAAAGAGCTAAAGCATGCCAATTAAAGCACAGGAAAAACAGAAACAAGTTCTATAAAATAATAATAATAATAATACACAACCATTTAAAAGTTTGAGTTACATTTACATTGACATTACAACAAAAAAAAATAAAATACAAACTGATCAAAAGTTATAAATGATTACTATTTCTAATAATTGCTGTTCATTTGAATTTTCTATTCATAATAGAAACCTTTAAAAAATGCATCACCGTTTCCGCAGGAATATCCAACAGCACAACTGTTTTTAACATTAATAATATAAAGAAATGTTTCTTGAGCACCAAATCAACACATCAGAATGATTTCTGAAGAATCATGTGACACTGACGACTGGAGTAATGATGCTGAAAATTCAGCCTTGCATGAAAAGGAATAAATTACATTTTAAAATATAAAAAGAACAATAAAAAATAAACTAACAATATAACAAAAATTAAAAAAATACAAAAATCTTAAAATCTCATTACATAACATCACATCATCACAAGAACAAAAAAACCAGCACTTCAACTCTGAATACCGATTTAACTGCTGGTTGTAGCACATCTCAAGTCTCTCAACCCGTGTTTTGTCATTTGGTGGAGGAGGAGTATCACTGAGCAATTATTATTATATTATTATTATTATATTATGAGAATATCACTAGCCTAGAGACGGGATTTTAAAACCTCACAGTCCTGTTCAAAACGTCTTGAGCTAGAACAGCATCTTCTCACAGCAAGTGGCATTGTGTCTCTATCCTGGGTTTGTATTGGGCACCTGTGCAAAGCTCTGACACAGTAACTCCTCCAATTTGGGAGAAGATTGCACTGAGGAGATATAAATGCTTTACATGTGCCATGCTGGAGATGCCTGCAAGATGCCTGCTTGACAAATCCAATTATTCACAAGGAGGAGAAAATAGCCCTTTTGTGGCTCCAGGAAAAAAATTAACAAATTGCTTCTGGATGTGAAGATCCTGGCATGTACACGCAATATTTATATAGTAATATTTAATATTCATTAAAGGGGCAGATCACCAAAAATTAAAGTTCTATCATCATTGATTCACCCTCATGTCATTCCAGACAGTTAAATTTTCTTTTGTGGAGCACAAAAGAAGGTATTTAGCTCTACAAAGGTAAGACAGTTCATTTTTAAAGCTCTCAATTCAAAGCCTGACAAAGACTGATTGGGGTTGAAATGTTGCAATTCATTAAATTAAAATTCTTTGGGAGCAAAAATAACAGCGCGTCTGTCTTTTTGCATATAATTTTTTTAAGCTCAACAGCCATCATTAACTGTCATGGTACTGTAAAAATAATTTTTCAAAGTTGTAAATAAAGATTATTGGAGTATGTGTAACTAGAAACTACCATTTTAGCCTTTCTACTTTAGAATTACACATTTAATTCAATGTGTTAGGGTAATCACAGGTTATACCAAATTTTTCAGTATATGGAAAAGAGCAGCTTGGACATTCAGTAAAATATCTTCACTTGAGTTCCACTGAAGAAGGTGACAAAAGGGTGAGTAAATTATGACACTGGGTTCAGCTATTCCTTGTAAATAATGTGTGAATACAGTATGTTAACACTTTATCTTAAAGGGATAGTTCACCCAAAAATTAAAATTAATTTACATTTACTTAATCAAACAGTTGGTGGTTCCCATTGACTTCCATAGTATTTCTAATGGGAACCACCAACTGTTTGATTACCAGCAATCTTCAAAATATCTTCTTTAATGTTCAACATAAGAAAGCAAATAATACCGGTATGGAACAACATGAGGGTGAGTAAATGATGACAGAATTTTTGGGTGAACTATCCCTTTAAGGTTGTGATGTTACATTGTAATTACACAAATAAGTACATATACTACATACTTACTATGGGGTTATGTTTGGATCCTTGTAATGATACATAATTTATTATTAACTTGAAGTACTATAGTACATCTAACTACACCTTAAAATGAAAAGTTATTGTAAATATTATAATTATTTTTTATTCTGCAGTGAGAGGCGCCTTTTTAATTGTTTTCTTATTGACAGTGAGTGTTTTGCACACTGTTTATGCACCCTGGTCGTGTTTTAGCCACCTGCTGCGCCTCTCATTTTTGTAGGAGCGCTCTGAGTGCCTGAAGTTGAAAAAAAAAAAAAAAAAATCAACTCTGAGCAGAAAAGCACCCAAAGTCATTCAAGTTTTTTTTCCACTGTCCAATCGAATGAATGGCGAGGCGGGCCGTCTGTTGTGGTGACGGAAGTTTACAGTTGCTTGGAACGTCTGGAGACTAAAAATATAGAAGACTGTCGCGGATAACCCCACAGCTTAACCTAAAGCTTCATCTAAAGTTTCTGCTAAAATAAAATTTAACTAAAAACAAAACAAAAAATTTAAAACAACCCCTGCTATAATCCTTGATTCGGTGGTTGCCTAGCAACATAAAAAATGCAGCAGACTGCTTAAATTAAAGAAAGTCAACCGGCGTTCTGTCTGATCAGGGCCTAACACTTGATAATAAACATTATAAAATTAAGAAATTCTTCTGATTCTGCAATTTTGTGTCACTAGGCAAATAATTAAATGTACAGATGGTCAGATTGTTCTCGCTTTCATTGAAACTCAAGATGCGTTTTGAATCATAAAACAAAAGAGGGACAAACCAAATGCTAAAATGTTCTGAAATTCATGTTGATTTTTTTGTTCAAATTATTATATACTGATAATTATTATACTGATAGATATTTGCATTGAAAAGGACAGGCATGTCAGAATGACACTTTTGGGCTCACTGTATATCTACATAGTATAATCAAACTCTTACCAAAAGGGCAAAAAAAAATCCTGTTTTCTATTATAAGCACACCTAAAACTGCCTTATATTTCAAGTTTGGATCTGTAGTACTGAGCAGCATTCAGCACAGTGTCGATAAATGATAAGCGTTTGATTGAAAGTCATAGCGCTTATGCAATCATATTCCCTTCCAGTTAAGAAGCGCTGACCTTGCTGATGTTTCACCGTGCGATTCTTCACTTCGCTGTTCACTGTCATCAGGCAGAAGCTTGTGAGACGTGGTGGCCATGGTAACGAGTGTGGTTATCGCCCAAATGTGAAATACACTGCTGCAATCATCTCACGCTTAGTGGAGTACCCTAAAGCCCCTAAACCACACCTGCACCAGTGAACACACTATCCAGGCTGAACTCAAGCTGCAGAGAAACTAGTGAGCTTAAAAAAACAACACTGGTCAATTATAGACAATTATAAGACAAGAACACGCACCAAACTGTCCAGACCACCTCCGAGGAGATCCACAGCGCCTATCTGCATGGAAGACCCCTGTGGCACATTGACGGGGGGACCGAGGTCCAGATTAAGAAGGTCTCCCAGAAGGTCACCCTGAGATGGAATGACTTGGGGTTGATCGATAGAAGCAGCCGGGCCGGCACTGACTGGACTCTCCCCGGTGTCGATACTACAAAAGAATGATAATACACACTGAGATGGGCAACACTAAGTGAACAAAGGATTTTTCATTGCTCTAGTGGAGAGAGGACAACGTTGGTTCTGTTAGGCACTACTTTCAATGAGTCCCCCATTGTATTACGGGACTGAGACTGATTCAGACATCCTTTTTTGAAAAACACAGAATCTCGCATCGAGATGAAACATGAGCCATTTTTAGCCAATGAAATGTTCGAAAGGTTTAGCCGTCTCAGTACCTGCCATGCTGGATGGGCAGATGTTTGCGGTGAATGCCGTGGCTTCCTTCCACAAAGGCACTGGGGGGTTTGTGGTAGACGGAAGCCAGTGAGCCGATGTGGCAGATGAGCTCGTCCAACAGGGTGGGCTCGATCAGATCGGTTTCCTCTGAAATCAAAGGCTTCTCAGACAGTACAACCTCTTTAGCGGTCACAGGGTCGGTGGACAGCAGGCGCCAGTATATGTAGCCACGATCACGCAGGTCGGGGTTATCAGAGTCCTGAGGAGATGAAGAAAAAAACAACAACAGTGTGAATAGAGAGGAAATGTAACACTGACAGTCAGACGCTGAGCTCCTTTTGAGATTTGACACTATTATCCATCATGCTGATAGAAAAACAACATTGTATGCAATGAGCATAAGTTTGCAATTGTCTTTCATTTCAAATATATATAAAAAAAAAAATCTTTATCTGACTGATATGCAGTGCATATGCACTTGTTAACTGTATTTTTGATGAGCAGGGTGACTAAAGGCCAAACAAACAAACAAAGGCCTCTCCATCTCACCTGAGTGGCCAGACTGAGCACTTGCTGAACCAGCTCCTGAGTCTCTGAGGGCTTCTTCAGGAACAGCTTCACTATGGCTGTCAGCAGAGTCAACTGGACCTGAAAGGAACAATCAATCCAAAACCCAACCACATGCCCCCCAAAAAAACCACCAAACCAAACAACAATAAAAAACCACCAAACCAAACAACAATATCAAACCTGAGTGCTTTCATCGTGGACACCAAACCAAACAACAATATCAAACCTGAGTGCTTTCATCGTGGAAGCCCTCAAGGAAACTCTCCAGGAGCTCATCAGCATTGTCGATACGCTCGGCATATTCGCCGACGATCCAGATCATGGCAGCTCGAGCGTCTGGCTCATCCAGAGAGTCCAGGTTTTCACACAGAGTAGCAATTATGCTCTCATACCTGCACAGACAACAGAGAGGTGTTTTAGCCGTTCTTTCATTCCACATGGACTTTTTTAACATTTTTCTTTACAAATTAATAAATACTCAGTTCCAAAACCTAGTGTGCTGTGAACACAGGTGGGCTCCTCACATGAAGGCTGCTCCAAAAAGTGGGTTACTTAATAATGCTAAGATACCACATTTTAGGCAGCACAGCATGTATACTTTACAGAAAATGCAATCCCAGAAAACATTGTGACAAGCTCAGTGAAAACAAATTTCAGATGAGAGCTATGGACTGACTTGTTGGGGTATTTGCGGAAGATGTCCCTGATGACCACAATGGCCTCCTGCACGACGTAATTGACTTTAGTCTGAATGAGGTCCAGCAGGGTGCTAACACAGCGCTCAGCTGATTGCTGTACACACAGATATAAGAGAAAACTCAGTCACAGCTATACATTACAATGACAGCACTTGAACCATGGTACACAATGAAAAAAGCAATAAGGTTGCTTATAGAAGATATTTTCAGACATTCCTCTATGGAATGACGTGACATACAAACAGATATATAGGGCTGAATAACACACCTCCACTTTGATGGCACAACGGCCGATGGCTCGAACGGCTTTCCGAACAAAGTCTACATCCACTTCAGTAGCATACTCTTTCAGTTCGGCCAGTACCTACAGAAATCAATTCATTTTAGGTGGATTTCTATAGACATGAACCATACTTCAGAAAAGAAAGGCTGAATGACCTTCACAAGAGAAAGGACAGGGAATGGATAACTGTCTCTCACAGCGTTATTAGCTTGGGGGAAAAGTTCAGGAAGAGTCTGATGATAACATCTAACAAATGGACATGTTTGTGTGGGCTTAAGCATGTGTTTTTTGCTAAACACAATGACAAACCATTACTGAAGGGAAAGTGTAAGGGACCATATTCCTTTTAAGCACAGTTCTGAGCAATATGTAATTAGAAGGAGAAACTGACAGTGCAGCTTTACCGAAGCTTAATTTGTTATCTTTGCAATGCAATGTGCAATATAAAAAAGCATACTCATACAAAAAATACCAGTACCAATACCAAAATAGCAGCTCATTTGTACAATAATTAATGTTGCATTGTTATGTAACATTCAGCTGAACATTTAATTTTTCATTTGAAATAAAGAGTTGCTACATTTTCCTGTTAATGAAATCTAAATCTCAGATTACTGCTGCCAATGTCCTAGCTACATTTTTTTGCTAGGATCACAGGAAATTTAGGACAGAAACGATCTATCATAGAGAGACTGTGATCGCTATATTTACATGAAGACAGTGAAAATCATTGAAGATAATGTTATTATAGCAGCTTTAATTAGAGTTAGATAAATAGCTCTATTTTTTTTTTAACGTTTTAACTCCTGGATTAGCTGGCTGCTTCTGCCTACTAATGACAAGATAAATGATGTGTGATTTCTTCTGCACCTACAGAACTTAAATCCCCAAACTTGCTTTGTTTACTTCAAAACAAAAGCATGATAATAATCATGTGATACACTGCTTTCTTGTTGAATATCCTGCTCACATCATTTTTAAAGTAGTGCTGTCAATATAAAAGTTTCTGTTTACATCCCAAATAAAAGTCTTTGTTTACATAATATGTGTGTGTACTATATTAATTATGGATATATAAATACACACACATGCGTGTATATATTTAAGAATTTTTATATATATATTATATATATATATTATATATATATATATATTTATGAGTATTTATATACAAATAATAAATATATTACACACATAATATATATACATGTATGTTTATGAGTATTTATATATACATAATAAATATAGTACACACATATATTATATAAACAAAAACTTTTATTTTGGATGCTATTAATCGTTTGACAACACTACTTTAAAGCTAAGAGTCAAACATCGTTTGAAATACCTGGGCAATGTTGGCATGAGAGGCCAAGCGGATCATGATGTCCAGTTTCTCCAGTTTAACGTAGATGGGATCATTGTACTTGACAAAGAACACTTTGATCTCTTGCTTCAAAATCTCAGGCCTGCAGGTAGAGAAAGAGATCAGCATTTGATCAAAACATTTAGAATTGCTAAGCAAACAGGCAGCTGGACAATATTGCCATCTAGTGACAATACAGAATGTGCTCATGTGTAAAGACACTGAGAGATTAGCACAACTCTTAAATTAGTGCCACAGAAAACAACTAAAAGGATTGAAAAATAAGGACAGCAGTCTAACCGTTTCTGCACAATAAGGTTGATGTTCCTCAAGGCCACATATTGAACCTCAGGTTCCCCAGACAACAGCGTGACGAGGGGAGGAGAGAGCTTCTTCAGAAGAGTGTTGTAGTAATCAGAGTCTTTGGGCAGGAGCTCCAGAAACTTCATCAGTACCTTCACCGCTGACAGCACCACAGCCGAGTTAGCATGAGAGAGACGTGGGGTAACACGCTCACAGATACTAAAAGAGACAGAAAGAGGGAATGGAATGGAATATAAAGCGTGAAGTACCTCAAGGCTCTGTCCTGGATCCTATTTTATTTTTTTCATAATGTTACTTTCATTTGAGAAAATTTTTGATTTTGAGAAAAAAACTATATACTTAATTCTTATAGCTAGTTCTTATAGCAAATTTAACCACGTGATTTCAGCCATACTAACAATATTGACGTGAGTATCACAAAAATATCATTTTCTCTAAGGGGAAACATTCAGAGAAAGAAACAATGTGTTTTATTCAAAAACCTTGGTCTGATTAAATCAAACCTTGCATCAAAAAACAATTTCTATTGTTTGATCTTTCCATGAATTTCCTGTTATAATCTATGCAGCAACTCATAAGCACTTTGTATGGTCTGTATTGAACTATTATTCATGCTGCTATATAAATTACATATTAATTCTATGAATAGAATCAGGCTTATCCCCCAACAAATCTGTTTATCTCTTAATCAAGATGTGAATAAAATCTCAGCTCTAATGAAATATCATCTTAAAATAAGCCTTTGAGGAATTAATGGTAACATACACTCACTCTGAAGTAGCACTAATTAAAAAAAAACTAAACAAAACAGTAATGTTATCATATGCCTGGTCTATGTAACTAATCTTCTTTGACAATCACAAGTACAGGAATCAGCTTCTTGACATTTACTGTCTAGAAAATTGTTCTGACATGCCTGTCAACGCTGACAACACAGGCTTTTTAAAGCCTCTAATCCACTTCAGGTTTTTTGTAATGCAAATTCATAGTAGCAGGAGAAAAAGAAAGCCTGTAATCTACAAAACTGCTCCAGACCGTTAAAGAGACCACAGTTTTCCAAAAATTTTAGATGTTGGTTGCCACATTCACATCTAAACTAAAAAAGGTCTAAAAATATCTGTTTGTCTATGCAGTCTTTAACTAAGCTTGTGTATTGGATAAAAAAAAAAAAAAAAGTAGTTTGAACCTAGTTTTCAATTAAAACAAAACTTTAATGGTTTAATGTTTGAAAATGAAATTAAGACAGGCATAAATATTAGTATTGTAAGTTTACACCTGTACAGTAAAATAAATTGTTATTATTATTATTATAATATTTGAACACTTTTTTCATTTTGCGGTAAAATTTTAGTGATTTATTATTTTTGTTTTTATTTAGTCATTTTTATATTTTTTAAATAACAATAATAATAATAATAATAAATATTATTACTTCATAGTCATTATACCTTTTTTCTATTTTAAATTGTAACTAAATATGAAATATATAATGCAAATTTTATTAGAAAAATCACAATTAGATTTTTTTTCTTCTCCAAATTGTGCCTATTTTTAATTTTAACTAGGTATGAAAAATGTGCTATATAAATAAATTTACCCTTGGCTAAAGGGTGTAAAACTGGTGGAGAAATCTTGCTGATACAACATAAGATACAAAAATTTTTAATTAAAATTAATTCGCTTCCCATAATCTCCATACACCTGTGGAGACAAAGAAACACAGTGACTACGAGGATTATTATCCCCCCTCACCTCTGGGCCTCACGCTCGTCTTTGGGGTTGTAGTTGGAGAGACAGTCCAGGATGAAGATCTGGCCCCACTCAGTGCATTCGTTGAGGGCCGTCAGGAGCTTATTGATGTTCTGAGGATTCAGGTCCAGAAGGTTGCTGTTGGGATGAGACTCACTGATCTCAGACAGAGCAGCAACTGCATTAGCCACAACCTACGAGAAAATCAGATGTTAGTAAAGTATTACGAATGGGGAAGTATGCATTCAGGACAATTAGATCAAAAGTATCCAACCATGGGGTTGGAGTCAGCAATCAGGTCCCTGAGAGAATCCAGGAAGCCCTGGTCCTCCACCATCTGGGCGTTGATGTCATGTAGTTTGGCCACACACACTGCTGCGGTCTTCCTCACATAGGGGTCTTCATCCTTCAGACACTTTCGCAGAGGCTCGCACAGGTACTCAGTGATCTTGTCCACACGGATACAGCCCATTGTACGCACAGCCAGAGCTCGGATCAGAGGGTTTGGATCCTCACAGTCCTAAAAAAAAAAAAAAAAAAAAAAAGAGCAACTTCAGACCTCCTGATAGAAGTAGAGTACACTGGAGTCCAAATTTGAACCAAACTTTAACAGCAATTCCTACCTTGACAAAGCTGTTAACGGCCATGATGGCCATGTCAGGTTGACTCTTGGCATAGTTCATGAGGTACAGGTAAACCAGTTTCTTCAGCTCCAGGTTGTCAGTCTGCATGCAGTTTACCACATCTGGAAACAAGGAACTAAAGCAGCAGGTAAAAAGGTATTAGCATAACCCTCAGAGTCAAATCATCTTTTATACAGTATGGGAAGTGAGAGTGCATATTTGATCGTGTAATGGTGATAAGCGAGTCAAAGAACCTGACATCCTTGCCCACTGTCATGGCTGCAATGACTTTCTTCACTGCCTCTTTTTTCTTCTCCTTCTTCTCATTGTTCAGCTCGGCCTTCAGCTCAAAGATTTCACCTGAAACACAGGGCAATATGGTTAGTGCTCATCTGATCTGAGGTTTTCAGAGGCTGATGCTGATACGAGTTCTATTCACAATTATTTTACTCAGGATGGTCAATAGCATAATATAATGTTCTACATGAATGCAAGTGATCATGTCTGGTATCATTTGAGTTGTTTCAGGGCGACTGGTATGAAATTAAATATTTTTACATTTTATAGTTCCATTCCACGATTATTGCTGGAACACAATTGATAGAGCTTCAAAGTCAGTGTCTTTTGCAGAATTTCACATTTTAAAGCCAAAGCATGCATTTTAGCTCTTGTGATTTGTGCAGATCCAATGAGCTTTTACATGTGGGTGGTTAGGTGAATCTGTCCAAAATTTTACTAATTTATTTTTTTAACACAAGCAAACAGATATGTTTGATCATATCATGAGAAATGTATTAAGTCTATAAATCCATTAAATGTCATTAGAGAATCTGTTTCTCATGTGCGGCGCTCTTCTCAAAAGGACTACAAAAACCAGCCTGATTCACAAATTGTGTCACCAAACATAAAGCCTCTGTTGTCTGATGCTGATGGTTTAAACTCAAACTACAAAATAAGAGGACGACTGAATCGATGCAAGACTCACAATATTCCGGAATAGAGACAATACCTTATTAATAATGTGTGTTCTCGCTTCATTTTAATGCGAAAGTATATAAATAGATCTGAAGACACTGCTAACTCCATAATTATTTCTTATTAAAGTGAAACTTCAAGTAAAGTTTTATTATAAATTATTTTTATTTGCTCTTGGGTTTTTCCCGTGAAGTTATCAAAAAAGTAAAGCGGTTTTCAAATACATCAAAATGCATGATGATCACTGGCAGCTGAGTTCAGTTGTAATTTTCTTGATTCGTTATGAAAGTGTTTTATTATATCAGAATCAGACCCAAATTTAGGCCACATTAACTGGCATGATTCATAATCTTAGAATGAAATACCAGAACTGAACATATGTGGTCTAAAATAGCATGCAGGAAATGTGAGTACATTGTTCAGGGATTTTAGATAATTTCTCCTTAAATCATATTACCATCCCGTAGACTAAATTAACTAATTTAAGTTCTTAACTTGCCTTTTTTGTTGGTGGTAAAATACTTGGAGTCAGTCATTCTGACAGTTTCTCAGATCTGAAGAGGAGAACATGATTTAAAGTAAACATAAAGCATATTTACATATCAACATTTTAACAATGCATAAAATCAGCAAAATAATCTCAAAATATCATTGATCGCCAACTGGCAATTTTAAAGAAATCACAATATGTCTGTAATTCCCAGTTTGCAGAGGAAATCATGAGGGACAGTTATGAAGACCATTTGCTTCACGAACAAACGACAACACAGTAACACAGCCTTGCGTTACATAAAACTAAAAACATGCGTCACATTTAATATTTGAAGGTGTACTTCACAAATTTAATGACTGATAATATATATTAATTGGGCGTGACCCAAAAATGATCCAGCTATGCTAGGCTAGTGAAAACCTTAATTCTTAATTCTTTAGTTATCGACTGAAATACACACATCCTGTCCTGTCTGAATCATAATGCAAACTATTGATGAAAACACATACACACTAATAAACCAGATACGCACAAGGGATGTGAGAATCGACGCGATATACCAAAGTTTTCGGTACTGGAGGACTTGAGAGAGTAGATGGAGCAGAAGGAAGATGCGGTTGCTGCCTCTGCTTTCGGTCGGCGCGTGAAGATGGAGCGAACCCGGAAAAACAAAATGTAGCGCGGAACCAATAAACGAGGAGAACGCGTGAGATCGGAGCCACACCGAGGTTACACCGGACTGTTTTTTTTTTTTACTTTTTTTATTGAACAACCATTGATGTACAAACAACTTGGCCATATCAAAACATCTTCACATTACAATTTACAGAATAGGTGCATTAAATACAACAAAAAGAGAAAGAACAGAGAGATGGAACCAAAGATTATAATCCATAATAATAGAAAACAAAAATATTGCATTTTTCTTTTTCATAATTTTAAGGGCTCTGGAATACAAAACAAACTCATTATGAAATGCATAAAAGGCTGGTTTAACTTTCAAGAACCTAGATTTGTGAATATAAAATTTTCCCAAAGGATGCTATTGACCAGAAAATAATCTTTGTTATTGTTCAGTACAATACACCGGACTGTGTATGTGGCTGCAGTCATGCATGCACCATTTTTTAGTAAGCGGGTTTTATATAGTTTTATAGTTTTTGTCTGTTAAAGGGATACTCCACCCCAAAATGAAAATTTTGTCATTAATCACTTACCCCCATGTCGTTCCAAACCTGTAAAAGCTTTGTTCT
Source organism: Cyprinus carpio (assembly GCF_018340385.1). Lineage (NCBI taxonomy): Eukaryota > Metazoa > Chordata > Actinopteri > Cypriniformes > Cyprinidae > Cyprinus > Cyprinus carpio. The sequence goes on from NC_056576.1 coordinate 30,369,681, forward strand.
TCTTCGGAACACAATGCAATATATTTTGGATGAAAACCGGGAGGCTTGTGACTGTCCCATTGACTGGCAAGTAAATTAACGTTACACTGTCAAGGTCCAGAAAAGTATGAAAGACATCATATATATATATATATGTGTGTGTGTGTGTGTGTGTATATATATATATATATATATATATATATATATATATATATATATATATATATATAGTGTGTGTGTGTGTGTGTGTATATTTATATATATAGATAAATAGATAGATATACACACACACACATACATACATGTATGTGTGAGTATTTTATATACATATAAATACACACAATACATGAACATATCTACACAGAAACTTTTATGTTGGATTACATTCCTTGAGAGCAATCGATTTGACAACATTCATTTCTTAGTTTATGGTTTTATAACAATGCTGGGGCACATATTAGTCAGTAAGGCACAGCATACAGTCACAATCTTGTCCAGGACCGTCATGTCTTCACCTCTACATGGGAGTGCCATGCTGAGTGGAACTATTCCATTCAGTATGGTGTACTTTGTGCGTACACATCCAATCACCCTCTCCACATGAACCCTGAGGTGAGCTATCCGGCGTGTTTCCTCCACATCTTTTGCATCCAGCTGACTGCATCCTCTTGTGAAAGCAGGTATTTTCACTTTTGCACACATGAGTCCAACACTGCCTCTGATGTCAAACCCACGGTCTGCCAGCACTAGGTCCCCAGGCAATAGTTGATAAAGAAAGCCGCTATTCTCGGTCACATGCTTGTCACTGACACAACCTCCCCACCCTTTGGAAATGAAAGATGCAGATCCTGGTGGCGTAATGCCAGTGAGATACTTCAGGGTGTGATGGTGTTTGTAGCAGCAAAAATGTCTGTGCTCTAGTTTTGAGATTTGATGCTCTTTCAATGCGAATTTCAAAGCAATCCACAATAACTGCAAGCAGTGTCTGTCTGGCCAGTGCACCAGAGGTTTCTCGATCCACAGAAAAGAGGTGTGCAATGTGCTGAATTGGCAAATTCAGTCTGAGGTGCATCAGTGTTGAAAAGGGGAGAGTTTTCGGCCAGTCTGTTGCAGGCAGGGAAGAAGCGGTGTCAGCACGCCCATCAGAAGCACAAAACACAGAAGTCAATACCAGCACCCACACCACAAACCATAAAATAAAAAACAATCCACTTCCATGTTCTTTTCAGCAAGTCTCCGGTTCTCCTCTAACAAGCGGTCAGTTTCAGCAACCCTACAGCTACAAAGGTGGCATTCCAGCTGTTGTGCAGTGTTGTCATTTGGCCCTGCGTCTTTCATCTGTGGACCGTCATCTGCTGTTGCAGCTTCATCCTGGCCAGCTACATGTAATGGTGTGGGTGCAGCGTCATCCTCAGTGAACTATCTTGATAAATGCAGTCTTTGATACTTCGATGCAAGATAATTATTTGATAGTAAAGACACTGAAGATTAGAGTCTCGTCTCTCTGCTAGTACTCTTTGTGTGTGTGTGTATTCTCTAACCATGGAGAATCACTATAGGGCAGTGGTTCTCAAATGGAAGCCTCAGGAAACTTCCAAATTGGCCTTAAGATGATGTAAAAAAAAAAAAAAGCTCCTTTCACACAAACACGAAATGAACCAGTGTATTCCTATAAAGTCATTCAGACCAGGCACAAGTATTTTGTTGAAGCGACCCTGTTTTTATTCAGATAGTGTGTCCACTCCAGTAAGTTATAATTTTTGTGTCATTTGTCCAGCACTGCTGCCGTTTCTGGTGGTGGTAGAGCAATGAATTCAGCATTAAAGACTTGAAGTTGCTGTTGCCTTTGTACTCCACACATATGAACAGAAATCCAAAAATTACTTTAAATAAAACATTTGCATTTCATGAATGTGTTGAGGTACATCAGTGCGAGTTGTTTGCATAAAGCTATTTCAGTCATGCAAGACCAACTTGTATCTGTTTGAATGAGGAAATAACAAAAAATAAAAACATCAAATTTTGTTTTTCTTTCTTCTTCCTTTTTTAAACTCTCATTCAATAAAAAATGTGGATAAATTGCCACATTTCTCAGTTAAAAAATCAATAAAATTGTTAAAAAAAATATATATATCTGTATATAAAAATCTGTATTCTATAAATCACAAAGTGGAGAAGTCAAGTTTTTTTTATCTGTCTGCAACCTCACATTTTTCTTTTTTTTTTTTTGTGCCTTCAAAACATTGTTCGGTTTAACATTTCCACATTCTTATACTAAAAGTAATGTAGAAAGGAATTAGAGACATTTCAAAAAAAGTCTGTCACCGGCTCTCTTCACACAAGAATTCATACTAGAGACAAGCAGAAAAACAAAAAAGCCATTAGGCTGCAGGCGGCGATCCACGCTGATGATAAACTGCACACGTGATCAGTGTGACAAGAGTTTTGCACACAAAAGACACTATACACATGTGATAAGTGTGTGAAGAGTTTCCCACGAAAAGACAGCGCTCTGAGACACATGATAATCCACACTGGAGAGATGTCATACACATGTGGTCAAGGTGGGAAGAGTTTTGACGTCAAAAGAGTTTGAAGAAAAGAGATTTAGTCTGCTGAGTGTTTTTAAACTGCACCAGAAAAGACAGCTCTGTAAAGTATTCTGTGTGCTTTGAGTGTCCTTTTTTTGAGTGCTCTGTAAAGTCTTCTGTGTGCTTTGAAGTCCTTTTTTACAAATTCTGAACTGAAACAGCACCAGATAGTTCACACTGGGGAGAAACCTTACAAGTGTTCGCACTGTGACAAGAGATTCTCTCTGTTAGGAAACATGAAAACACATGAGAGGATCCATACAGGGGAAGTCGTGGCCTAGTGGTTAGAGAGTTTGACCCTAAGGTTGTGGGTTTGAGTCTTGGGCCGGCAATACCACAACTGAGGTGCCCTTGAGCAAGGCACCGAACCTCCAACTGCTCCCCAGGCGGCGCCGCAGCATAAATGCTCCGGTGTGTGTTCACGGTGCACTTTGTGTTTCACTGGTGTGTGTGCAAATGCATGGGTTAAATGCAGAGCGAATTCTGAGTATGGGTCACCATGCTTGGCTGTATGTCACGTCACTTTCATACTGAAGAGAAGCTGTAAACACTGCCCAACAAGTGAGAAGAGTTTTAATAAATTCGCTTCTCTACACAACACAAAACTATGCAATAGATTTAAGCTCTCTTCTGTATAAAACTGTCCTAACCAGCCACAGTTTGTGTAAGGATGAGGATCAACATCATTCACAGTGTCACAGTGAACCATGTTCATCTTCATGCACACCAGTTTCAAGTGTGAGCTTCATATACCCTCAAAGATGGAAAAGTCCCCAAAGAAGTTTTATACTTAAGTTTCACATTAGTGCACTGTATAGGTCTATCAATCTCACTTCTATGGCAGAAACACCAAATCTAAACTCAAAATGTGTAAATATGTCCATAGTTTATTACGTCTTTTAGGAGTGTATAAATACATGCGTGTATGATAACTTATTTCCACAACTTTCTGTCATGCCTCCTCATGAAATGGCATTTAGTCAGTGTGCATTTGTACCATTGCAATCAAGCAATGATGTCATTTTTGTCAAATTCAACCATGTGAACATGAGACTAAACCATTCTTTGAATCATGCACAAATATTTTTACATTACTAAAACATTATATATGGATGTAAGCATTTCAAAGAACATTTTGTATGAATTCAAGATAATTCCATTCACTATTTCAAATTTTGAGAGGAAATATACTGTATGCAAGTGAATACAATTTACACAATTACATATGCAGGCATGTGCTGTTAAAACAAGATATAATTTTTTTTTAAATCATAAACATTTAATTAAAATGCTCAAAAATCAAAACCTTTTTAATTGGATTTATTATCTCATCTAATATAAAATAAAAAGATGAACCACATAATCACATTAATAACCACAGTAACAGTTTATGGACTGAAATATAAAAAAAAAAAAATGTGAACACAAGTCAGATATACAGTATATATATATATATATATATATATATATATATATATATATATATATATATATATATGTGTGTGTGTGTGTGTGTGTGTGTGTGTGTGTGTGTATATACATCATAGCTTTAGTCATATATAAATGTATATTTTCTTGTGCATTTAGTATTTCCCAGTAACATTATTAACTGTACTATACTTTTATCTTTGAAAATAAAAATGCATGAAATGCACATAACAGTAGATGGCAGTATTTTGTTGCCAATGAGCACACAGAAGAATAACGCCAGTAAATTTAAGGGTATCAGCAGAGAATGTCTGAGTAAACTAAATTGATACCCTTAAATCTTGCTTAGTTTTTTTTTTTTTTTTTTTTTTGCGCAGTGAAATTCTCCAAAAAAATCCCCTTTTAAAAAAAAAATAAAAAAATAATAATAAAAAAAACTCATAACAAAAACTCTCATCATTTTTTATAGAACGCTTTGTTGATGTCTGAACTGTCAAGCTCGCCTTGCTTGCTCACATCTGTATCGATCCCAGTGTAATGGCAGAGCGAGGAGCTCATTTAACATCCGCGGCTCCAGCTGAAGACAGACCGTTTATATTCGAGGTTTTAGCTCAGGACTCTTTGATGAGTGCTGTTAAACCAACATTACTGCATGCTGTGAAGGTATGCTTACACATTTACTGCATTTGCTACCAATGCACACTAAATGACATTATGGTAAAAGATTAATCTTGCCTCTAAACATCTATCTTTGTCGTGCTGTAATGAAGTGGAGCGCTGTGTGCGAAATACAATGCTAGCAGTGTATATACTACTGTGCACTATCTGTGAGCAGGTGCTCTGTGGCCGAATTCCGCTCATTTGCATGGAATAACTTAGGACCCACTGTATTTGCTGCACATTTTCACAATATAGTGAGTTCAACTTGACCTTTCATCACCAGTGTGAAGAATAAACCAGGCTGAATTGGACTGCCTGAAGGCTGTTTACTCAAAACTGTATTAAAAAACACAAATTTGTAAGCATAGACCTTGGATTTTCAAACTTTTTATGCCACAGATCACAAATATGATCAACATCATGTGACAGATCTACATGATAAAGCGTAAAAGACCTCTGTAGCGTTTCTTGTATAAAGACATTTTATTTAGGGAAAAATTAATATTATAGATATGTCTAAAAAAATAATTAGGACAATATTTAGTTTATATTTATATTTTATATAATTTACTTATCTTAATCTTATTTTTTTGTTTTTAATAATTTGTAATTTTTCTCTAAACTTTTCATGGACCCCCTAGCATGCAAAACATAATTCTATTGTTTTATATTTTAAAAAGTTATAAAAAAAATAAATAAATACACTTTACCGTATTTACTGGCATTGAATACTCCTGCCTTTGTCCACAGATCCTTGCTACGTCTAACCCCGCTCGCTATGGATTTCTTTGGCAGAGGTTTGATGAGATTTATGCTATCCTGGACGTGTTATTGCATCATTATTTCCTTTCTCGCACCAGCGTCTCATTTTCTGAGAATTTCTACGGTCTGAAGCGTGTAGGAGAAGACAGCACACGTGCAGCTCATCTGGGACTCCGGCGGAGACAGCACTGGCGCTCTTTGTTTCTACTGGCCCTCCTTCCTTACCTACACACCAAACTGGAAAAAGTCCTGGCTCGACTGAGAGACGAGGACGATTTCTCCATCCGCTTGTCGTAGTCCATCATGCAGAAGTTGTACAGGGCTTTTTTGGCTGCGTACCCCTTTGTGTGCATGGCCTGGGACGGCTGGGTCTTTTGCCAACAGCTTTTGTATGTTTTCGGCAAAACACGGACACATTCTCCACTTCTGTGGCTGGCAGGGGTTAAACTCTCATATCTCACGGATAATGACATACACAGCCTAGATCTCAAGCCATCAGGCCCGGCACTGAGCCCCAGTCAAAGGTGGGTTATTTAGAGTCTATACTAAATTATTTTCTTGAGGTTTACCAAAATATAAAGATGTTCAAGTAAAGCAAAAATCTCTGTGTTTTCAGCTTTGGAGAGAAATTTCAGCGTCTGGTCTCTACGGCAGTTGGTGGTGTGGCTGTGTCTCTTTCAACCAGCCTCTCGATTGGAGTGTTTTTCCTGCAGTTCCTGGAGTGGTGGTATTCATCCGAGAACCAGAGCACCATTAAATCCTTGACCTCCCTTCCAACCCCTCCACCCCCTCTCCACCTGCACAGCCCGGAGACTTCACACACACACATCAAAGTCTGCCCGCTCTGCAGGAAAGTGCGCACGAATGACACTGCGCTCGCCACTTCAGGCTTTGTGTTTTGTTATAAGTGTATATATGTGTACGTTAAAGCCAATCACAGGTGTCCCCTCACTGGCTACCCTTCAGGACTGCAGCACCTCATTAAAATATACACACCTGATGGATAGACAGGTCAAATCTGTTTAATTTGGTTTCCAAGATGCATTATTAATTCTGTCTGGTTTCACATAATTATTGCACATTGTTCAGGTGAACAACGGTTTAGTGTTAATTGTTATTCTAAGGAAGGCTAAAAGGCTTTTATAAGTTAATAAAATAAATTTTTGTGATATGGTTATAATGGACTATTAATTTATGAAATGTGTAAATATTAAATTTGTACAGATATCATCATTGCCGACTATTATTTAAGAGTCACTAGAGAAATCTGTCATTCTCACCAGAACAGTGAGAACAAGTTGATGCAGAAAGACTTAAATCCATAAAGTCGTGGCATTAAATGGTGCATGTGCTGCAAAAATAAAATACATATTTTTCTTGTTCTCCAGTACATGTTAAATCAAGATACATTCACTTCAGATGAAGAATGGATTTCTCAGAAATTGATCACAAGTGAGTTTTGTGCTTAAAGCAAGAACAAATATGTCAGCAGGGTATGAAATATGATTTTTCTGATCCCATTTTATATTTTAATCAAACTCAGTTTGTTCAGTTTCAGTTCATTTTTTTGTAAAGTGAATTAAAAAGTAATAGAGATCTGTTGAAACTTGTACTTTTAAACTTTAAAGTGTTGCTAATACAACACGTTGTGTGCTCCCTTACATTTAGAAAAAAATTGATATATTCCCTTCAGTTCATTCCTTACATTTTCTTTAATGGTCATAAAGTCATTTATCTTCAGAAATATAATTTATCCTGTCAGAAGGTCTACTTATGATATTCTGATTAAACAAGTCAAAGATTTTTTTTTTTTAAATCTAACATGCATTCACAAAGTAGTGGATTTTCATGTCATGCTGACTTTAATTCAAGTGTATTTTGCTATTTTTTTAATATCCTTTTAATCATAAGATTATATTACCATAATTCAAACCATTTGTTTATTAAACTGAGACAGTTATAGAAGAGCATAGTACTGATGACAGCTGATCCAAATAATTTCACGCAGTTCCATTCAAATAGAGCCATTAATCTTAGCAGAACATTTCATATATAGCAAAAGTCAGAGCTTATCCTCAAATTTACAGTGTCTGCCATCTGTTGCAGCTTACAGTTATTTACAGCTGACTAAAACACAGACTGACCAACACGAATGCCAAGGGGCCTCTGACCAGCTCATCTTTTAATAGGTTTAACTGTCTAAAATAAGGTCTGTGGTTAACACAAACTCAGGATATTTTCACTTTTTCTTCTACGACATAAACATTAGTAATATCATATCAAGTCATTTTACTTGTCTTGGAAAAATACTGTTGCTAACAAGCACCTAAATGAATATCATCACACCAAATAGATAAACATCTACTCAATAGTCTGCTTTCACAGTCCCATTGTGGTTATAATCGCACACTTGTCTAACTCAAACTCCCAAGGAAAATCTACATCAAATAAAGACTGAAAGAGTTGTTTGAAGCTTATGGTGCGTTCACGCCTTATAATTTCCATGATTACGAGATAGCAAATTGTAAAGTGTTCATGTCCTCGTAGAACTCAAAATTGCAACTTGTGAACTGGGAAGCTGAGAGCTAGAACTTGTACCACCGGACCACTTCAGATTCATTAGGCACTATGTTTAGGCATTAATAGTGTAATAGTTCTGGGTCCAAGGGTGTGAACAGCTCCAAGTAGAGCATCACGTTGTCATCTCGAAATGACAGTAATTAAAACATGGCGTGAATGCAACATTAGTTATTGTGATGATGACATTAAGCTTTTTACCTCTAGTGACTATTTAGGCTTCAAAATTAAAGTGTTCAGTTGCGAATATAAGCATCATAAACTTATATTGGCCAGAGAGCTGCTTTTCTGCAATAAACCATAAGACAATGGAAAAAACCCTATTGAGTTTTTGTCAAGGGAACCAGAATAATGCTAACTTCTGGGTTGGCCTACAAAAATACATCATCACCGTAGTGCTCTCTCATAAGTGCATTCAAGGGAACCCCAAAAGCTCAAATAGCTGGTTCAGGTATATTTGAATTAAGTAGAAAATTGGATTTGAAGATCCCATGCAGGTATGAGGTCAAGCACATTCAGTAGAGCACAACAGTGATCAGTGAGCTGAACCAAATTAAAGTGAGCTCCAAGATCAATCACATGTTGTTCTGAAGCACAAATCAAGCCTGTGTAACTTCAGAACTCATGGTTGGTCAGTCTTGTTTTCTCTATGAGAAATTTTTTTTTTTTTTTTTTTTTTTAAAGACCTCTGGAATTTTTGGGCTCTTGTGCTACAAAAAATGTGCAGACATTAAGCACTCGGTGTTGAGTCTACAAGAGTGGTAGATTGATATTCTCAGTCTAAAAATAGGGTCAAGGAATTTCCCCAGACCCATGAGACCATGTTACTACTCCCTGAAAAACTTACTGAAATACATTTATTATAGAATGTGCCACCAGTTAAAGGGGTCATATGATGTTGCTAAAAAGTACATTATTTTGTGTATTTGGTGCAATAAAGTGTTTATGCGGTTTAAGGTTCAAAAAACTATTTTCCACATACTGTACATTATTGTTTCTCCTCTATGAAACGTGTCAATTTTTACAAAGCTCATCGCTCTGAAAAGCGAGGTGTGCTCTGATTGGCCAGCTATCCAGTGCTTTGTGATTGGCCGAATACCTCAAGCGTGTGACGGAATTGTTACGCCCCTTAACATACTGTGATGCGTGTCAAGACACCAGCGCGATAAAAGAAAAACAATAAAACCCATTACAAACGAGCTATTTGTTGCATCCAGTGGGGACATAATTACTGATTTTAATGACTTATACTGTGTTTTTACGCATTGCATTAACAAAACCATGCCTGCATTAGTGTAGAGTAGAGCTTGTTGTTTGTCGTTTCTCCGATCACAACTCAAAACTCTCCTATGAATCATCATTGGCAAATCCTGTAAATATGTAAACGTACTTACAGACTGTGAGTCAGAACAGCTGGCATTGTAGTCTTCTCTCCCAGGATCAGAAAACAGTCCTCCATAAAATGTGCTGCACACATCTGAATATTTGGGTTGAACTGTTCTGGAACATTGTTGTAAATTCAACTTAACCACTGATTTCTAGTTGTGTCCTCTTTTGGAAGGCCAAACAAAGTAGCTTCTCTTTCACAACAAAACAGCGTCGCCACAACATGGCGCCAACAGCAACAGCGAGAATCGAAAATACGTCGTCTTTCTTTGCGTGAACATTTAGGCGGTATTATGCAGATCTTCCCACATCGTGACGTAGACATGTGGGGGCGTTTTAGGAGGGTGTGGACGAGTCTTAACTTTTATAAAGAATATTTCTTTGGGTTTGAGACTTAAGTCTTTACAACTTTATGGATCTTAACGATTCACAAACAGCTTGTAACACTCCAAAGAGAAAGGAAAACTTGAATAGGTATCATATGACCCCTTGAAGACAAATTCAGGACATTCAAGTTCAGAGTTGTAAACGATCTGTGGTTCCTGTGTACTAGCTGTAATGCAAACTGGGTCTCTGCTCAAACTATCAAACATAAGATGCTTGCAGCTCAGAGAGAAGATTAAACTTGTTCAATCAGAACTTGGTCAATGATGCCAAAGGGCAGCAATACCAAGTCAGTCATGTTCTTTCACTCATTATCACTGCAGGAATCTTTGCATGGTTATTTTCAACAATTAAGCAGAATCACTTACCATTAAACCTTTACTAAAGTTTGAATAACTGAAAAACACTTTAACCAAAACCTGAATGTGGTAGCAGGATCTCAAATCAATCTTTTCACTACATCCAGTTGACAAAGATGTCATCATCTGGTTAGTTTCCAAAGACTGAAGTAGCCTTTGCTTGATTTATTTACAAATCCTAACTTTATAAATCCTTCCCTCAAACACATGCTGGTTTCTTAACCAAAAAATAGCCACAAATCCATATATACTTGCTCAATTATGTATAATGTGCATCTGAATTTGTTCTAACACTCCAGGCATCCTGAAAACCTGCCTGAAACTGGTTTTTAGTAGTATCTACATGCAAAACCACTGTTTGTCAAGTCTTTACTGATTAGGTAACAAAGAAACTGCTTTTGCATTTCAGCCTTATAGTTTGTCTAGAGCCCTCTTCTGCACACCTGTTCACACTTCATCATCATTAGCCTGTGGCGCAACAGCTCACCTGAATTAATTAAATGAGTCAAAAAAAAAAGATTGTGTGGTAGATATACCAGCGCATTCGTCACTTTGGAGAAGCTAAAAGAACGTCTCTGTGGGAAAAATTTTGCAAAAAGTATAGGTTATCTGGGTGTTGCATGTAGAAAATTTGTAAACAATGCACAATATACATGCTATGTAATGCAGAAATATGCTATTCCAAATACATATATTTATAGAATAACACCTTTCACTATTAAAAGTTGTGATGCATGTTTTTTTTTAAACCTTTTTTTTAAAGGTATATTAGGCATTTAGTGTTTTATGCATTATTATAACTAGACACATATTGCTTTAATCTAATTTACAATGCCGTTCTCAGCCAGCATGTCAGCATGTTCTCATCAACTGCAGCCTCAGTTCATGTGTGCCTGCCAGTCACAGCTGTGAAACCTGACCATTCACATGCTTCCCGGGAACAAGATACTGACCAGGATCAGTCTTATGCACTAATATGTGAATCTCACAGAAACTTGTCCAGTCACATTTCACCCCAAGACTAAAATAAAAGGCATTATATTTTGCATGAAAAGAAAATGAATCCCATTTCTGTACAACTGTAACATTAATGGAATTAAGCACATTTATCAAATGGTTATTATAATTTACATTTTTAGTACTGTAATACAGTATTTTTTTTACTGAACTAAAGTTCTAAGATTTTTTTTAGTTAAACATTAAGGACAGTACAACAAAATACTACATCGATGTATAAATACTTAGCAATTTTAATAAGATATCGTAATGGAAATTATATTTGAGTTATATAACTCGAAAGGCATTTTCACCCTCTTAGGTCATCTGCTGATTGAGAACTTCCTTCACTGTAAAAAGACAATATGAAAGTCACAAGGAAAGCAACAGTTCACGAGGCATGTCAAATTTTCATTGGACACAGAAATGGTAAAGTTTTGAAGTAAACAAAATAGGTTGTGTTTATTTGACATAAATTAACATACAAGTACAGAGTGTGAAAGGACATGCTCAACAGAATGTTTTGATAATAGTCGGCTACATGTTCTGGACAAACGTTTCACACTAGATATGCGTCTATGTATTTACAATGTGGCACAATGCAACAGAAGTATCAAAAATGATACTAAAATAATTTCCCACACACAATTGAAAAAAATAAGCAGAGTACACAATTTTGGTCAAGTGTGTTTGTGTTCGTGCGTTCACACTGGTGCTTCACTATGCTTTATTACAGAGTTGACTCATGAACTTACTATTGAATTAAATTAATGCTTAAGGCATGAAATGAAGCATCAAACTATTACTCTACATTTTGAAAGACCTACAGCAGATGAAATCTTTCTGCATATTCTAAAAACAAACCGGACAGATCATTTCCTTGACCTATTCTACAAGTGCACTTTTGTCAGTTTAGTTTTTTTAAGGAAGGCAGAAATTGGTCTGACTTCTTTTCCCCCTGGAATGTTTTCCTCAAATTGACTTGTTACATAAATACCAGACGGTATTATGAGCATGACGACATGAACTCAGTTCACATTAAACAATTTCAGATCAGCAAAGCATTTCGTCTTTCTCAAGTATTTTTATAACAAACTGTGCCCATTAAAATCAACTTGTTGGAGCAAATCATCATTGACTTTGTTGACAGGACAATGTAAACTTATAGTAGCCCACAGGTATAACATTCAATAGGCCTTGTCTGAAAAATGGATAAAAACTCCACATTTGTGCTTGACAAGTGACAGTGCATTAAATTACACATGCAAAACCTTCAATGAAATACAAGCGCAGTGAGTCTGGCTAAAGCGTCTAGATTTCACACCCAAGCTGAAAATACTGCACTACATATAGGCCTAGTATGAGCGATACGACTGGAACAGCTTTAAAATGAATGCTTTTTTGGGACGACAGTTCTGCAGGCTGAGAGATTACAGTATTATAGATTCACTATTAAGCACAGACAAACTAAATGGGGTGCATCGCATTTATCACTTTCTCACTTTTGCTAAACAGTGACTAAGTGTTATTTTGCCCATACAGTGAAAATCAACAAAGTCCATTGCTGTTTTGTATGGTCAAAAGCAATTCAAAATATCTTCTTTTGTGCTGAAGAAGCAAAGTCTTGCAGGTCTGGAACAACATGAAGGTGAGTAAATGATATGATATTCAATTTTTGGGTGAACTATCACTATAAACTGAAGCTCAAACAGACATGTATATTATAAGAGCTGGAAATTGCAGTTAAGGATACTCTGGCAGTGACTCTGATTCATGATGGATTCAAGACCAACTCATTTGGTTCTCATTATCTGTGGCACACTTATCCATCCAGGATGGCACCGCAAAAGGAAGAGAAACAGGCAAATGATATTAAAGATCCAAAATACAAAATAAATAGCCCTTGCGTTTGAAATTTTGTAAACGTGCGCCTTTTTGGCTGTAAAGCCTCCTCAATTTTTACACTAGTAATCCTTCCACCAGGTTACAAGGCATTTCCTCTCAGAATAAAACAGAATATAAGTCCAAAAGACTCAAGAAGGAGTTTTAATGTGCTTGAAAGCTTAAAGAGACAACGAAGAGCATCCCTGGATCTCACACCGCCTGCAGGCCTCGCTCATGGCCGTCCAGCTGCACCTTGATTTTGTGCAGTTCCTCGATCTCCTGATGGTGCCGCTCTGTTTTGTGTCGCACTAGCGAGCGGTAGAAGTGAATGGTGAACACCACAAAGATCAATCCGACCGGCACCATGATGATGGTGGAGGCCAAGGCTGCCTCCCAGCCGCTGTGGCCTGGCTGAACCGTAGACGAGCTGCAGTTCTGCTTGAGGGGTGCCAGGGCTGACGAGGATTGTGCCCCAGAATCAACCGGCAAGAACTTAATCCAGCAGAGGAGCACCACTTCTGCCAGGAACAAAAGGATCCCCAGAGCGGTGGAAAAGCCCCAGGCCAGCTCAATATAGACGTGCATCCTCTCGTGGGGAGACTCGGAGACGGAGTTGAGATTGTGGATGTTGCTTACGGCTTCCACATTGGGCAGGATGCAGGTGCTGATGAGGAGGGCGAACAGGTGGACGGCCACCAGCACTGTAGTACATACGCTGAAGGCAATGAGCAGGACCCGTGGGTAGTTATACTGCATCTCCAGCTGCACCTCCACCATGGCCACCTGCTCACAGCCACATTATAAAAAAAAATAAAATGGTCTGGTAATATTTCATGTCAACCAAATGGGCTAACAGTGGGGTTCCTGAAGTAAAACTCCCATTCATATTGTCCACAGAGAAATATATATATATAACAAAGATATATATATAATATATATATATGTCCATATATATATATATATATATATATATATATGACAAAGTGAAAAGGTAGATCTACCTTGAGCTCTGAAGTTGTTCAAAATGTTAAATACTAACATTTTTAAAAAAAATTATTCAGCAAGGATGGATTAAACTGATCAAAAGTGAAAGTAAAAAAATTATACTGTTACAAAAGGTTTCTATTTTCAAATAAATAAATAATAAAAAAAGATGTTCTTTTAAACTATATATATAAAGCAGCACAACAGTTTTCAATGTTGATAATAATAAGAAATGCTTTTTGAGTCAATCAGCATATTATAATGATTTCTGAAGGATCATGTGACACTGAAGACTGGAGTAATGATGCTGAAAATTCAGCTTTGAATAATGTACATTTTATTTCACAATATTACTTTCACTATAACTAATTAAATAAATGCAGACTTAAAGGTGCAGTACGTAGTGGTTAAACTAGGTATTGCAGTCCAAATTCAAAATATTGGAGAGGGTTTTTTTTACCCGGCCCCTCCTCCTCAGACTTGACACATGCAGGTTGCCAGATTGATGACACAAACAGGAAGGAGGGCAATTGAGATGAATGAAATGCGCTGTGTTTTCCACCATCTGGCAACCAGGGGTGCAGAAATACAATTAGTTAAACTGGCAGTGGGCGGGTTTCACAAACCAAAACAAACCAAAGATTGACATTCGGCCAGGAACACACATTTTCAAAGGAGAATAACTGACTGTAGCATTGTTTTTCAGATAAACAAGTGTGTTAACTTAGCATGTTTCTTAAATATCTACAAACATATTATGGTATTTTTATGCTTTAGTAGAGTAAAAAAACTTACATACAGCACCTTTAATGAACTTGAGAGACTTCAAAAACATTTTTAAAAAGTCAGTGTCATTTTAAAAAAATTAAGTGTTTATATGCACAATTCCCAATAAAAACTACTACACTACCCCTAACCCTGAATAAAAATCCACCAATAAGAGTTGTTGTTACAATGGAAACTGAGGTCAACTGAGGTCAACAGCCCACTCCCACGAATCACTGCAAACAATGCAGTCGGCCTACACTCCCGTTATGGGATAAACTAAAAATAAATTGTTTTATACTTCAGTATATAACCATAAATCACTTATACTGATTCTTTTAAGTCCTGTAATAAAAGAGATAGGATTATTATAATTCAACTAGCCACAGTCTTTTGTTTTCTGCAAATCAAAGTTTATGTCACAATTCATCTCAGAGTGGGTTGCTTTCATAACCCTTTACTGAAGAATGTTTGAAATCCCTACGGAGAACATGAATGTGAAAAATACATCCGGTCAAGTTGGCGTTCGCTGTTATCTCGGCCAAAAGTGGTTAGTAATACAAAGCTGCACCGGACAATGATTGAAGGTAATCTTATCTCCAAACCATCTGATGCTTCTATGAATTTCATCAACCCACAACCTTTGTTTGACATATAGTTTCCCGATTCATTCACTGAAATATAATCCACAAAAACGTGTGGCCAAGAGTCACATACATTTAACAGCTCACTCTTATCACAGAATGTAATACACTCACCATGGCAAAGCCAGACAGCAGGGCTGAGGTCCGGCTGGAGGCTTTGAGCTTGGCCCTGCTGAGGTAGAGTTTCCTCCATGAGAGAGCCTGGACCGAGTGGTGGTTAGAAGTGACCAGCTCCAGATAGCTGCGGCGAACCCAGTCCCTGTAGTCCATCCCGCCACCATCCTGCAGCCGGTCTGAGCCCCCGGGCGTGGGGGACCCCATCGGCACATTGAGCTCACTGCTCATAGTAACTGTGTTTGTTAACAATGCATAAAATATTAACTTTGTTCTTTAACATAAGTGCGGTGCAGCCTTTCAGTGTCAGTCACTTCTAGTTATTTTAGCTGTATGAAAACGGTGTTATGCTGCTTGACATTGCAAAATGGTATTTGTTATCATTTTATGTTCATTTATTATCCTAATGATAAACATACAGCATCGGAGTGCACTTTGTATATAGAGCGGATAATGAATTGTAAGTGTCACACATTCACAGAAAATAGTTTATGTCTGCATTGAAATATAAAATTGGGATGTAAAAATAAGTAATCTTACATTTCACAATAATTACCAAAAAGAGACCAGATAGAGTCATGTTTTGATGTTTTTTTTTGGATATGTATATCATGATAATTCCATGGTATTCTTTGAAGAACCTGGTACATAGCATGGTGTGGTATTACTATCTGCTACAGAAGATCTGTGTGAGATATAAAATGGTAGAAATTACTTAATAAATCTGAAACGTACCTGATTGGCCTTGCCCTGCTTTAGGACTGGTGTTCATCACACATCTCTGGTTGAATAGAAAATTAATATGTTAAGTAATTAGAAATTACAACTAACAATTAGAATTAATAAATGCTGAGAATTAACGAAGATACATGGTATGTTACAGATAATAGAAAATAGTGTTCTACTTGTCTTGGGCTCTATGGTGCTGTACGCATTCACAATACACGGTCTATATGTATATATTTAACTCTACCAATCATATTTCCATAATATTTGCTTCTCAAGTCAGATCATATAGCGGCGCCACAACACATTTCATATGCTTTCCATATTTCTACAACATACAATACAGCGTGTGGTTAGTTTTAAAGATGAAAGTAGCTGCGGCGTGTCGGTTCTTTAAATGAGCGCCACGTCAGACGCAAAACATCATCCGCCTGGGACCAAAATAAAACTGCGTGGGGGAAAAAGGGTTGTTAGTGAACGGAGTACTGTCTAAACATACGCGTCTAAACAATGTCGGCTTAGTAACTTGCACTTCGGAGCACAATGAACGCCAGGCCACAGATGTGTTTTTCAGCACACACACAATTTCCCTTCCTAACCACCAGCAGCTACTGTAGCACACAATAAGAAAGCATCGCCGATCACACATGAACTGTCCTGAAGTCCTCTTTGCGCGCGCATCCCACTCACCTTTGCTGCCGGTCACTTTCTGTATTCACATCCACATGACAGCCGACAGAAAGTGGATCTGGGGGAGAAATGGACGTTGACAGCTCTAGTCTTTTCCGCTCTGGTGATGTCCGATGCCTCAGCGAATCGTTCTTTTGAGTCGGATCTTCACAATGTATCGGTTGAACAAACCAGGTTCACCAGAAATGTTACAAATAAAATCTACTGGAAATATGCCGATGATAGAACGGAGTTTTACCAACCCATATAAAACGGTTTTAAGAAATATCGATGTAAATGAATTTTACTTAAAGTCCTCTAAGAGCCTCAATATAATTTGTATTTACGTTATGAGCTGAAGCTGAATAAACGGCAATGTGTTCACGTACATTACTTTATTTCAACGTTTAGAGCAATTTAATATGCCACGCAAGTATGTCGTTGACCATGTGAGGACGCAATTACGTGCTGAGATAAAATAATCACTGAATCAGTTGTTTGAACCGGTTCTTTGAACAAAATCATTCGAAAGAACCGGCTCGCAGCTTTTAATCGGGCTTCTGTAGCTGTCACGTGGGCTCTGTTTGCATCACGTGATCTGGGCGTGCCTGTTCTAGTCCAGCTAAAAGTGTTGTTTACGTCGCAATTTATGTTTTTAAATGAACCTCATTTTAGTGAAAGCATTTTTCCTCCCATTTTATGCCCTCTCTTCAAACTAAGTCGGGTTTTTTCCTCAAAGGAAATGTCAATCACCCCAGAACGCAAAATGATTGACAGGCAGAAAGCGTCCTCTGATTGGCCAGTTTAATAGTGGGCCGGCCCCCTTACACCTCCTTTTGCTGTTCGCAGATGTCATTTTGGAAATGCCATACTCTTACTATTTCTGCAGTATCCAGTGGTCATCCTGGTATTCCATGCATACAGAAAGTGCAGACCTACAGACTGCAGCACGGAAGCTCTCCAGGAGCAGGGCTGGAGATCCCTCATGTATACTGTTGCATAGTATGCAAACTTTCTGTATGCATGGAATACCTGGATGACCTACTATATTTGCCAGAATCTGCTAAATATACACTGAAATCAGTACAGAAGCTGTGCTTGGAATGGCATGCTACCACACAGCTCCTATTTTATTGCAGTATGCAATTAATCTGTACTGTATAAAGTGCTATAGAGATAAAGGTGACGTCATTTGACTTGATCGGACTTGATTCTATTATGTACTACAGATTGTTTCAAAGATATTAAATAATAATAATAATAATAATAATAATAATAATAATAATAATAATAATGTTGCTGTAAGATCATATAAAAATAACAAAACATAAATTATATTTCATTCATGCAAACAAAATTCAAGTTCGAATCTCGTTTCCCCATCACATCGTAAAGGCATTTATTTTCAATGAAAATAAAGGAAATATTTTAAAAGTGGAAATAAGACGGCTCATTAATAATTCAGTGTTATTGGGTATGGTTAGCGATTGGTGGCAGGGAGGGCTACATTGTCCCTATAAGGCGGCAATCCATTTAATCATATTAATAAAATATGACAATTTACACTCAAATTGTCATTGCATACTGTTTTTATAATGTACTACAGTACTTAAGTATAAATATCTGCCACCTAACTGCTATTATAGCTACTACTGCTAAAAAAAAAAAAGTCAAAATGTCCCAATATGAACCGCATATTAAATAAATCCAACAAACATAGAAAGGAAGGAAATCAAGAAAAAAAAAACACAAATGTTCTCATCAAAAATTTAATAATGTCCAGAAAGCTATGCGTATTTGACATCTATGCAATGCAAACTCAATAAAAAAAAAAAAAAAAAACTTGGGTGCGTCATGCCACAATTTGGCCTTTTATATAAACAAAGGAAAATGTTAAATTGTGCGTGTTAGTCATTCTAAATGATCCAAACCCTACTGTACACCATTCATAACACTAACTCATCAGTGTGTCCGTATTGTTTAAAGTCAATACTCACGCTTCCACCAGTAGGGGGCAACAAATCTGCAGCTCTCGAGAAACAGATAATGAGCAGAAAACACAAGGAGGCTCCTTTTCTTGGAAGTCATTTCAAAAGGAGAGAAAAGAAACCACAGTCACAACCTTACAAGACAAAAACGTTACAGATTACATGTACTATGTATTGTGACCTCCACCTCCGGCAGTTGAATTAGTATTTCCATAGAACTTTTTGTCATTTGGGGAAAAATTTCAAATTCAGGTAAACAAATCTCATGGTCTCTCTTGGTCTCAAACCATGTTGACATCCTTTTAGAAAATGAACTGAACAAAATCGATCAAGAGACCAAATGTGTAGGTGGGCAGAGTGTAAAAACATCCATTTAAATATGAACACCTCTATAAACACTGTTTTTGCTGGAGAGAAAAACAAAACTAGCATTAATATTTTACACTGTGCTATAACCCCAAGAGCCTTTTTTTAGCAACCCATTTCAAGCAGGAAAATCTACAACAAACTCTTAAGCTCATATAGTTAATGTGAAAAAATCAGTACAGGTGTGAAGCAAGACTGGCAACATCTTCTGATCGAGTCTTTTTCGCAACAAAACCTCTTCACAGATCACATAAAATTTCTGCATTCACCGTTGGAGTGAACACTGCATCTCCAAAGAGTTCAAACAATTCACTCACCATTTCTGAAGAAAAGCAGGATATGGCTGTCTGGAGAGCATCTTCTGATGAAAGCGTCTGGAGTGTAAGGACTCGTCCCACAGGTGACGATGGACAGTAACACACTGTCAGATTTCTGACACTGACAGAAATCACAGTGCACTACACAAACACAACGCAATGCGAATCCAAGCATGACCCCCATAATCTGCAGAAAACGCAGCGATACTGATGCAGTGACAGGTAATATGAGTGAAAGGACAAATGTTTAACATTCTGGCTTTGATTCCTCTTCGAGCCTTAAAATCTTCAACATGGGGGACTAACCACAAGCTCTATGAATAGACCACGACATCAAACTCTGAAGCTCTCTCCTTTGCCATCAATGTGCCGAACACGCAGGTAGACGTCTGTGCCGATGCCTTGCATCGACTGGATGGCCAAGGAACCTCCCAAGTATTCAGCGTACGCTCGGGACGTAGGCAGACCAAAGCCAAAGCTGGAGGAGAAAACAAGTGGCATCAATAATTTACATAAAAACACAACCTTTGCACCAATCGTTTGAAGCAGCTTTTAATTTGAGCTTGTGCTCTTTTTTTCTGCAGCTCCAGCTCTTCTTACCCGTGCATGGGTCCGGACTGGGGGCCGGCTGTTGGTAATGTTGTCGAAAAGGTTGCTCATGCGGGGATACTGTGTGCTCTGTTCAGCTGTCTGATGAAGTTGGTAATCCATCACCCGGTCCAGAATGGTGTGAGGAATGCCTCCGCCACGGTTCTGAGATCCTGCAAAATGATACGAACACCACCCTGCTGTTTTAGGCAAAATCATTTTCATTTATTTGTGCAATGCATATACATTATTTGCAAAAATCATTTGTATGCTTTGGCTCCCTCAAAACTATTTCTATGAAAACTATCATCTGATTCTCAACCAGTTTGAAAATCTGCCTGAAGTCACGTGGCCAAGTGGAGGTGAATTTCATTAGGGAGTTAAACTCACCCCCCTCCAAAATGTGTATTAAAATCAGCTTGAAATAATCTGTGATTGAGCATTTCAGGGCCCATTCAGTGTGGTTAAGGTCTGTGTTGTACCAAATACCTTCCACTTTTTAATTACAGGCTTCATTGTGCTGCTAGTACACAATAAAACCTTTACTTTTTTTTTGTATCCATCTCCTGACTTGTGCCTGTCCACAACTTTATTTCTGAGATCTTTTGACAGTGCCACCCATAGATTATTGTTTGCTTCAGTTGCACTACCAAGGACTGAAAATGCTCCAGAAAAGCTCTTTTTCATGCCTGAGCTCATCAAAAGACCACAGTGATCACAGTTGAGAGTCAAAAGGCTTTGTGTGCCATTGCAAAGGTGATTAGCAACACCTGATGGCGTTTACAAGTCATTTTTAAGGGGAGGTCACACTGCACTTTTCATTCCATTGACTTCCATTCATACGCATGAGAATGCATCAGACTGAAAACACTTGTGCGAAAAGTTTCGCATTTCACTGCATTCCAACGTTCAAGCTCGGTGAAACTATGGACCTTTGAATTCGCATCATGTGACACCGTGTGACCAACACCAGATGGCTCTGACACGTCACAGCATGACCTCATAGCTGAATTAAAAGAACATTAATTTAAAACCGCAGGAAAATGTAGTAGATTGTATGTTTATACATTTTATGTATTATTATTTGTTATGTGTTAAATTAAGTTTTTAAAAAGTCGCTGTAGAGTGTGACGTATATATTACGACAACTGCAGCATATGAAGAAATTTTGCATGCTCAAAGTCTAGTGTGACCGCTGCTTTTGAAGGGGGGGTGAACCTTTTTCTGACTCGGTTATACTGTTTTTTTTTGTTTTTTTTTTAATAAATATCTTTCATTCACTTAGATGTTATAAGTGCACTGAGTAAATAGAGCTGGATAAAACAATTTATTCGCAGCAAAGCAACAAAATGTGATTATTTTAAAGGGGGTGATTTTTCTATACCCACTGTACACTACTATTCAAAAGTTTGACGTCAAAGATTTAATGTTTTTTTTTTAAGTGTACCTTTTTGACAAGCCTGCATTTATTTGTTAACAAAAATAAAATAGTAAAAACAGCAATATAATGAATACTGTTATAATTTAAGTGTTTAGTATTTTAATTTTAAAAATCATTCCTGTGATAATAATTCAGAGAATTTTCAGCTGCATTACTCCAGTCTTCAGTGTCAACATGATACTTCAGAAATCATTGTAATATTAGGATTTGTTGCTCAATTTTTTTTCTTCTAATTTTATGAATGTTACAAACAGTCTTATATTTTTGTGGAAACCATGATACTTTTTTTGCAGGATTCTTTGATGAATAGAAATGGCGAAAGGAACGAACAGCAAAATTTTTTGAAGTAGTAGTAAAGACACTTTTAATGTTTACGATTACAAGATTACGGATTACGGGTAAGCTGATCAATTTAATGAGTATGTGTGAATAAAAGTTAGTGCTGTCAATCAATTAAAAAAATTAATTAAATCACACTTTTTTCTGAAATTGTGAATTAATGCCATCTAACATTAAAGTTTTTAAATACACTTTTATATTGCAATATTTTCACATTCAATCATTAAATTAATGTAGAAACAACATAAAGAAAGTATATTTTTATATATTTTTATGACTGAAGGAGAGTATCACTGACACCAATATTACTGAAGTCTCTATGAAGTCTCTATGAAAATAGATTTTTCCTAAATATTTTACCATGTGTCTGTAGCAGGGCTCGCAAAACAACCATCACGACCCCCCGCTTCCCCCCCTGTGTTTTCCAGTTGGGCTCCAAAATATATCACCGCCCTGCTCTATCTTGAATAGTGATGTAAAATTCCTAAATTGATTCTCGTTGTTCACTCACTTGTAAGGGTGTGAAACGGATCGTAGTTGATCATTTGCACTTGTTTAAAGGTCTTGCCGATTTAAACATTCAAGCGTTTTTAAACCATTCACGCGTATTCGGAGCTTGCACTTGCGCGCACAGGGAGCAGCACTTCAGACAACACGCGTACACAGAAGTTGATTCCTCTTTCACGTATCCTTGCTTCTGAATGGATGTACAAATACACACAAAAATTATCTTAAAATATGTGTCTCTGCAAGTATTCTCATAAACACAATCGGTTATGTCTTAAGTGAACATATACAGTGGAGAAAGAAATCTCCTGTGCATTATTATATTGGATCTGTGCATTCAGTCTTAAAGCGGCAGCAGCCTTTAAATACCTGCTGTTCCATTAGTGCCACCCAACTGCCACCACGTCTCATTTACAAAGCAAAAAATCAGACCATTCTGTTTTTGCTTCAAGTTTTAAATTATACAATCCAAATAACATGTATTTAGGATCTTTTTTGAATAGTAATTCAAAATGCCTCTGATTTTAAATAGAGCACAGGACAAAGCCTTTGTTGATATGAAGAGATTTCTTTAGTTGTATAATTTATTGATTTGGGATTTGTTTTAAAATTTCAAGTTAGTTTTATTATTTAACATTTCAATTTCACAAAGAAATATGCAGCATTGTTGTCTGAGAAATAATAAAAAGGACAGCTTTTGCGTTTGTAATTTGTCTTAAATCTCATTTTGTAAAAAAAATAAAATAAATATATATATATATATATATATATATATATATAGTATATATATCCTATATATATATATGGATATATATATATAGATATATATATAAATAAATAAATTTGTGTAAAGAACACATTGTGATGGTGTAATCTGTATTGTGAATTTTATCGCATCGTAAGTTTATTGAATCGTTACATCCCGATATGCTACTAGTTTCTGGCGATCATGCTGATTCAACCACAGTAAAGTTCAGCCGATGTCTTTTTTATTTGGGCTAGTTAAATTCATTTTGGGCTACCAAAACTTGAAGAATGCCTGTCCGAAGGGCTACCGGGGATTTTACAATTTTGCGAGCCCGTGTAGCCATTCAACATTACAGTGTAATTGAGAGCTATTAATTTGAACATTTATTAGACATAAAAAAATATAACAACTTCTAATTTACTTCTAATTCACATAAATCATGATAACAAATGTCTTACTTATCAAACACTAAATTCTAAATTAAATAAAGATGTATCCCTAAAGCTACAAGAGTTATTGATTTCTCTTATGTTCTTGGAATGAACAGACATCACAGCAGCTGGGTTATTAGGTTATATTGGCTGCTTTAAGAGCTGAACATGACGCAGATCTGACACGCATCGTATTTTTCTCCACAACCCTTTATCTTTTCTGACTCACTTCAGCTCTTAAAGTCTCTGCTAATGAACTCACAAGATAAATTGGGTGTGTTTGATGAGTGAGACCATGCTGGGCTGCTCCAAGACAGTTTTGAAAACCAGAGAATTGTTCTTAAATGTGACTCATATATAATAAATACTTACATGCATGCGCAGATTTAAGGCAGCTTTAATCGCCATTTTGGTAACTTCATGACTTAACTGACAACATAACTATGACACTGCATGCCACACGTGCAAAGCACATACACGCACACACACACACACACACACACACACACACACACACAAAGAGACACATTTCAGATGGTGCGCAAACACCATGTTGATTTGTCTTTCGCATCTCCTAATATTTGAACAGACACATAGAATTATGTCAATAGTACCCATCTTGACGATCAGTCTAGTAAACACAGTCAGTTATGTTTAAAATTAATGTAAACAGCTGAGAAAGAAATCGGATGTGTATTATGCTGGATCCATGCAGTCAATCTTAAAGGGACAGCAGCCTATAAATACGTGCTACTGAATGTGTCACTAATGTTAATCAAACAACAAAACAGCTATAACAAAGATTAAATTCATACAGGGAACACAATGCAGTGTTATTTTACACTTAATTAAATTTCTGGACCTGAATACTACTGTTTATTTTATCTATGCTTGTAAATTGTGTATTTGTTCTTTTTTCCCCCTTTTTCTTTCTTTTTTTACTGACTGTTCACTTCCCTTTAATCATGTTTGAACTTTCTCAGACTTTAGTTTTTCATGCGGTACATGAAGAAGTACTTAAATACTATATAAAACAAAAAAACACTGCTGGTCATTTTCATTCTTAAATATTTTAAAATACAATTTCAACATATATTACAAAAAAATAAAAAAAAAATAAATAAATTACTTTTTATGTACTGATATAACACTGCTGGTCACTTTCAGAAGTTGTAGTGATTCTTTCTTTCCAAGAAAGAATGTGAAACAAACTAGATATATAATTTTCCTTTTTTAAATATTTTAAACATATAATTTAAACCCGTAGATTTTTCACAGTTTAAACAATATCTTTATCGCATATCGAATATCGCATTTTTAACCAGTTATCGCGGGATCACATTTCTTTCAATATTGCACAGCCCTAGACAGTCACAGCACTAATAAAAATATCTTTAAAAAATAAAATTTTACTTGCAACTTGAACGGTACTGTACTTACACAATGTTTTTGCATAGACATATAAATACAACAACATAACATTGTTTCCTGTTGAAATTGTAAGGTCAATGATCATGTTCATAAGCCTTTAACCTCCTAAAAAACTGTGTAAACATCAAGTGGAGCATGAATTACAACTGGACCAAAAAACCCAGAAACAGAGAGGACTTGCATCCTCATTTCAGACATCCACCAAACTAAAAACAGACACGGAGGTTCATGCTTTCCATGTGTTTATGGTTAAATAAACATTGCCCATGAGTAAATATGCTCAGTGTGGAAAGAGGTTTTAACCCGACTGCTGAGTGAGCACAGTGAGATAATGGACCTGTTTTTAAAGACTGCACTCTGCATGATGAGGTCTCTGTGCAAAGAAGAGCTCAAATATCTTCACTGTTTCCAGGAAAAAGCATCAATTCCATTCTGCTGAGTTACAGTGGACCAAACGCACCTAAAACCCCTAAGTGTCCATGTATTCATTCAGACAGGAAGTAATCAAACACTTTCGGACAAGAGAGCTGTCTCAGCGCTCTTTAATTTTTGTCCTCCAAACAACATAACCTACTCCCACATGAATCGGTTTTTTAAAAATCTGTATTGCATTTGCATGCATTTGTATGTAGTCGAAATCCAATTCAAATCTGATTTTGAATATGTTTCAATGTGACTGGTCAGTTGGCAACTCAAATGTTATTTAGAACTCATGTGTATGCATTTTTCATACATTAACTGTATTATCATGCATGCGTGATGTGGTTCAATAGCATTATGGCATTAGCATTGGCTTTTAGACTCACCTTATGACAAAGTCTGTGTCATTGTTGGCGATTGTGACCACAACATCAGGCACATTGTAAGGAGTGTCCAAGTGACTCTCCATGGTGGCCCTGCACAAAAAGAAAATTCATATGAACAAAAGCTGATCATAAACATAAGCACGATAAAGAAAAACTCATTAAAGGCCTGAAATAACTGTGAAAGCTTCCTTTCTCCTTTGACTGAGAAACATAAAATATGATCAAAAGTTTTTTGAGCAGGAAAATGCATGTGACAGGGATTTATTCAATACACAGGAAACATCTCCAGTTCCTGTGCAGAAAATTTCATTTCCTTTATGGTTATAGGACACATGTCTTCTGCTAATATGCACCTAATGACACAGACAAAAAAGGCAAAAAACTCTTATTTGAACACTTAGGGCCAGATTTACTAACAGTGAAACCCTCTTTTGCCATTAAAAAAGTACTTCTTTATTTACCCCTTTGCATTCGCACTTGTAGGAGTTTCTCTTTCAGACACAAAATTCATGGGAGGAGAGTATTTAAATGAATTTGAAATTAATTTGTGCAAGGTCACTAAAATACCAGCTTTCCACTTCCATCTGTGCTTTTATGGGATTGTGATCTCACACTAATTTGCCCGTTTGGCAAATCTGGCCTAAAACTTGATGATTTCTCATCGAGCGCTTGGATTTATGTTAAAAAATGTGATCCTGAATTTGTTGCTTAATTCATCATCTGCAACAAATACTCTTCTACTGTATAGATCCCAGTACATCTCAGTCTATTTATTCAAAGAGTAATATGTAGATCATATTAAAGAGCAGGTCATATGGTATTTTAAAGTGTACTATATATTGTGTTGGAGTGCCCTACAAAGGTTTAAATGCATCTAAGGGTCAGAAATCATTGTAATTTGTCTAAGAATATACATTTAATATTAGAGTCATTTGCCAATGATTAGGAAATGATTCGTTCCAAGCAAGTTCGGAGCAAACCCCTCCCTTCCTCAAACCTACTCTGCTCTGATTGGTCAGCTGGCCAAGCCTGCTGTGATTGACACAGAGAGGAGTCACAGAGCCAGTTAGCCAGCGCTACCATTGACAAAGCACCTTACATAAAAACAATATAGTACTCCAATTCGTTTCTTATTAAGACATAAAATACAAAAAACACTCTATACAAGCAAAATTGTGCCCAACAGCTAACGTAAAGTAGCCGAGTGCCTAACTGTGACTAACTGATGAAACAATACAGTTTGTAAACAAAATATGTCTACTGTAATGTTTGAAGAACGAACGACAGACAAAAGACGCTCTGTCTATAAAACTTTTAATCAGAATCGCAGAACAGCTGTGTATCAGGCGACAACCAGCACCAGTATTATGAACGCTCGTCTCTCCCGCATTAACCCTATAACTGCCGGTGCAGCACAATAAACAGCAATTTCACTATGATTATAAAGTCTGTGTGCTACTCTACATTATTATGAAACGAAGTCATTAGAACAACATCAGTCTACGGAAGCCATAATCTACACATTCTTAGGAAACTAGTAAATATAGAATAAGTAACGAAATATTATAAAACAATAATATTGTGCTTCACCTGGAAAATAAAGCTGCACTAGGTATACAGGCTAATTACATCACATTTATCACAAAAAACGTTTTTTTGAGCAGCACTCAATGAAAATGTATCAATCGTACTACTTACAGGCCTCGTGGTTCAGAGAGCTTGTTAGTCCAACATAAGAAGATTAGAAGCACAACGAAGATAAAAAGCCAAGATTTGAGAGAAGCAGCCAGTCCTTGGTAAAATGACTCCGATAGCACACAACAAAAGGTTCGAATTGTATTTCGCTGTGGTATCCTTGACCACAGCATCTTCTTAAACCTGATGTAAACACACTAGCGGAAGTGTGGTATGTGGGCAGGTCCAGACTCTGTTCATATTTTGCGGGCAGGTGGGGATTATGCAAATGTGTTACCCAGTAATGTATACCCGTAACAGGCAACAGATTCGAAAAAATATAAGGACCTCGTAAAATCAACCCATAAATCAAAAAGTTCACAGTCTGTGTCTTGGGTGACTCTCAGTAGCAGGAACTGTACTGTTGTAAACCAACTGAGAACATTACCGTTCTCAAGTGACTGGGGACTGGCGAACAGGAATCTGATCCAAATGTAAAGAAAGCAATGAGAACAAGATAAGAAACATGTCTCTCAATTTGTAAAGCACAGTACAGGTCTTTTGGAGGCATTTGAGCCAAGGCTTTTTAAAGGGATAACTCCACCCCAAAATGAAAATTTTGTCATAATCACTTACCCCCCGTGTCGTTCCAAACCTGTAAAAGCTTCGTTCGTCTTCGGAACACAACAATTTAAGTTATTTTGGATGAAAACCAGGAGGCCTGTGACTGTCCAATAGACTGCCAAGTAAATAACAGTGTCAAGGTATGAAAGTTCCCGTCGCTTCATATAACCCAGATTGCATGTCTGATGGCAGATGGAGTATTCTGACGACGACTTTCATACCTTTTCTGGACCTGACACTGTATTTACTTGGCAGTCTATGGGACAGTCAGAGGCCCTCTCGGTTTTGCATCCAAAATATCTTAAATTGTGTTCCAAAGACGGACAAAAGCTTTTACGGGTTTGGAATGACATGGGGGTAAGTGATTAATGACAAAATTTTCATTTTGGGGTGGAGTAACCCTTTAAAAGCAGCGCTACTCACATTTATTGTAAAAGAATAATACTCTTCCATACAAAAAAAAAAAAAAAAATCCAATGTTCATGGAGGTCATTCTACAATAGCTGAAGAGCGTCTAACTGTAATCATTCCATGTAAACATTTCTGTTTCACCGTTGTGCGTATTGCGTGAAGGTGTAAGAGTTAAGCGGTCTTATGTGGTCATGATATCTTGCACCAGACAGGGTTAGTAAACAATTTCAAGTCTCATGTTACCACTCATGAAGTTTAAATCTTCTGGCTATACTTTCAAACTACATGTATTGAAATTTTTATTCCCAATGCAATATTTTCCCCTAAACACTGTTATTGTAAGAGTGTTAAATGTAAACAATATTTTTACAGAATTATTTTTTTGCCAAAGGCGTCAATCCTCAGATGCTGTTGATAGAGCTAAACTTGCACTGAATCCAGAACATTCCTGTTCTTAAAAATAAAGAAAGAAAAAAAAAGAACAAACCAATGGTGGCTGATTGTAACTTTAGGTTTCTACCTCAGAATAACTATAGATCTCTAGGACTCATCCATTATACCATACAGGTATGAAGATACATATGGTAAAAATGTTGGTTTCAGGTTGGTTTTCAGTGCACTGCATTCTTTTGAGAGGTCATCATCTGTAGATTGTTTGGATAGTTTGCCACCATCATAGAAAAAACCGGTATTTTACCACTGAACTTGGTCTGAACTTGGCAGGCCAGTCAGTGTGGGGCAACCTTGTTCGAACATTGCTAAGACTGCAAATATCAGAGAGAGGGGGCACTACAGTAGGACAGGTCCCATAACAGGAATTTCAGCTTTCTTATGGACACAGTTTTACAAGACGTCATAGGTGTGTCCTCATTATAGTACATTTCTAGAACTAGATTTTAGGTTTTTAAAAAGAGTGGTGTCTGCACATGTGTACAGTAAAGCTCAATGCTACAGAGGTATAATGTTGTTAAATGGGTGAATGCATTGATATATGGTTGCTAACACATTCTTGGTGCTTGTTTGGGCACTTATGTAGTTGCTATCGGTCAAAATCAAGTGTATGCGATACCTGCATTGATTTTATCATCCAACAGGTAAAAAAAAAAATATCAACAAACAGTGAGCTAAACAAAGCTAAATGAAACTAAGTTCAGGAGGTAAACTTACTTAACACCAGTAAACAGAAAAAATAACCAGCTTTTTTGCATTCCTTATTGCTGTTTATCTCACTATAATGTCCTGCACTATATTGTGCCTCTTTGCAGCTGAAACACTTTTGGCGTTTCATGACCTCGGTGGGGTCACAATGACCCACGCTTGCCATAAACATTCCAGGCTTCTTGCATAAGTGTCTGAAATTTAAACGACTTAATTTCCTGGGCGTTTCACCAAAGGATATAGTGTTAACACAAGGTCACACTACAGTAACCCCTTCATACACTGACAGACAGACAACATTGCTTACACATATTTTGGACATAGTTCATGCAGCAACAGATATCGCTGTATTATAGTGGTAATGGTTCGCGACAGTCCAAAATAAAAAGCAACTGTTGTTTTGACAGCAAAATCTGACTGTCACACCAGGATTAGATAGTTAAGATAGCATAGTAGAACCGGAGGTGTGCCGAGTGTGTATCTCATTGACATATATGTGACAGGAACGTTACCTCATGGCGTTCTTCAGCAGCTCAGGCAGGATGTAGTCCAGAGGCAGTGGAATGAAGGGAAAGCGGGCCGCCACATGGCCATTTATGCGAACCCGTGGAGAATTCCCATACTGATGCTCAACAGGAGAGTCGTCTGCAGGGAACAAGGGGGATCAAGAAAGACATTCACATTTACCATTCAAAGTCTGGACAGACTTATTATGCTTTACTATCATTCAAAGAAATAAGAAATAAAAATGTCTTAATTAAAATGTCAGTCTTGTAAATAAATCTGGCACAATTTATTTCCAAATTTCACATATTTAACCATAAGCCTCATTAAGATTAAAATGTTTTTAGGATCAAGAGAAAATAAAATGAATTGTATTCAAACAATTTCTTTATACATAAAAATAACAAATTGCAAAATTTGCATACAGAGAAAAAGAAGTCACGTGCTAATGGTTCTGCCTCACCAGGGTATGCAAAGTACTGGTAAATGGATTGCTGTCTTGAGGCATTTCATTAAGTTTAAAGCAGTTTTAATCTAATTTGACACTAATTAATGAGAAACATCTCATCAGAGCCAGCAAAAAATGTGGCCTCTGTCTGGTTTTTGAGGGGAACGCTTTTGATCTGTGAAGAGGAACAGGGCAGCTCTGCTGATGCAGCATATTAATTGTCATGAGATGAGCAGGAGCAGAGCAAGCCGGGCCTCTATTCTTACATAAGACCACACAGAACATTTTTAGGACTGTAGCAACTAATCCATAACGGAATACAGATAATTATTTTAACATTAAAGCCACTTAAAACCAAAACAAACTATTATTGGGCAGAATATGCTTCAACACTGGACCAGACTTTTAGCTTGAAAGTCAGCTTAGTATAGATGAGGAGAAGTACTAATGTTAGATCAGAATGAGAATACAGAGATACTCTGTCCATCTGCAGGATGGACGAAATGAGTGATGATTTGGAAAAAAAGTGAAGTAAGATAAGAGTGATGGCGCAGGGGTAGTAGAAGCTTTAGCAAACTGCATGTTCCTCAAGGGTCCAGGCATGAAGACTGTGACGGAATACTGTTCACATTGTGACCTGATTCTTTTCAACACAAAAATAAAAACAGGAGGAATATCTCGGCCATTCACCAAAAGCCTCTCAACCAGCTGAAAACAGAGACAAACTGAAAGTAAATCACTAAGGGACTAAAGAAGAAAACATGAAAGAATAAAAAAAAAACTTTTAACTACTGTGCTCTTCTGACTAAATAATGCAGTTGCTATGAACCTCAGTTCAGGCAATGATTTCTCTTAAACAAAATAAAACAAAAGAGAGCTGTTTGCTGACTTCTCCGTTGTTCATCGTGTTTTCTAGGCAGGAATTTACAACATGCATGGGCGACATAACACTGATCATATTAGCGAATGTTATAAAAAAAAAAAATCTCTGATGATTATCAAGACTGAATGTCAAAAATATAATACATGTGTGCATATATAATTTTTTTTCTCCCCTTCTGGCCCAGTTGCTGCATCATGGGTATCATGCAGAAAATATATAACTAATTTATTAAATCTTAAGTGTTTCTTTACAATAAAACTACTTCTAACGATATTTTTCCTAAATTTTCTACTTTAGAATAGTAGCTTGAAATGATGGCACACTATAAATTCATAACAGTAGCAAAACAGTTTAAGAAAAATGTTTACATGTCCATCATTCACTGCAAATCAAGGGCTCGTGGAATGTGGACACATATTAAAACTCCGTAGAAGAAGTTAATACTTGTTTTGCTCCCACACCAGTAAAGTTAGTAGACAGTAGTTTCAACAGTGACCTTTAAACACTCATCTTGGTAAATCACAAATGAGAAAATGGGCTTGGACCCTCTTTTTGGGACAAACAGCGCACACATATACACACACACAAGCTGCTGTCCCTGGGGAAAGGGAGCTTTTACTGGAGCTGATAACCGAATAAAAGGCTTTTCAATAACCTCTTAAAATAGTCCCCGAGTTTAAGCAATCCACATATGCAAACAGATGACAGGATGCAAGGCAGATGGCAAAAGAAGGAAGTTAAAAGGACCAGGATACTCACCGAGCAAAAATCAACCCACTTCTCGATGATCTTTTTAGGGGGACAGCCGGCGACAGATATGCCTACAAAGTCAGGGCTGAAATAGTACAGAGAAAAAAAAAATAAACGCATCCATACTAGTGCTGGGTAATACGACTGTAAGGAGTCATGCTACATCAGAGAAGAAACGTACTAACTGGTAGAGATATTTATTACTTACTTAATAACTTATAAACTTTAATTTTTGATTTTACTGCTGTAATGTCCACGTGCTTATGGGTATTTTAAAGAGGAAAACTGGAGAGTTTCCTAATATGGATTCCTATATTGTTCATAGCACATATGAATTTGTTTACATGCAAACATTTTTAAGATCCGTAAGAAACGGCGGGTGGTGGTAAGATATTAAGCAAGAGACGTACATCTCCTCATGCAGGGCAATGTGGTGGTGTGGCCAGCATGCGGAATGCCCAGACGAGACGTCAAATGTTGTGTCCAAGAAATTACGAACCAGAGTCTCATCCTGAACAAAACAGAATGTAAAACAAAAAAAACAACAAGGACCCGATCCACCGATTACGACCAAAATGAACAGTATAAACATTGGACCATCCAGAAAGAGGCTACAGTAATATGATTCTTCGCTGATGGTGGAACAAAACACTAGGGTTTTTTGAAATTTTGACCATTATGTGGTTTACGACATTCCCTGAATCCTTCAGCTAACATGGTGACGACATCTTTGGGATCATCAAGAAGCTGTTTCACAGAGTTTGCTATAGCGAGCCTCAGTCTCCTGGTCTGTAATCTGAAGATAAAAAACAATGATGGAAATGTTAGCAAAAAATTAAATATACTAAATTAAATGTAAATGTATATTTTTATGTAACAGACAATTACAGTCATAGTTGAAATCATAAAAATAAAGGGCCTGGTGGGGTAATCCATGTATTATGTTATTTATATAAAATGGTTTGGATACACTTTTCTTGTGATCTTTGCAATCTTTTAATCTAAATGGTGCTATTTAAATACTTGAAGTGGATGGCCAGGACAAAACACGTTTGCAGACAGTTGAGAGATGGAGCTCATTCAAATACCATTTACAAAGCACTCAAAAATGCAGCACTGCCATCGTAGGAATTAAGTTACATTTTAAAACACCTAAATGAATCGAACTACGGTTACTTTAAGTCTCCTGGTGAGCATAGGAGACACCTTTCAAAAACATTTTTACAAAAATCTTACAGACCCACTTTTTTTTAGTGTACTTTATCTGTGTTCTTTCATAGTTTACTTTTACTCTAAATTGGTGGGAAAAAGGCAAATGTAAACAGAATGAGAATGTGTGGGCCAAAAATTTTTGACTCATAATGTACAAGCCACAACAATAACTAAAGCAAATCCCATCAGTTGCCTCATACTTCCAGTTAGCAGATATTGTGCAACACGGGGATTTTTTATTTGTACTCACATCTGACCTATTCATGAGCTAGCGTTTTACACAGTCAGTCAGTCAACAAAGACTTAAGTTTCACTGGTGAGAGGTGATACTCTCCACTATTTTCTACAGCGGCCTGAATCAGTACACTTAACTCACAGGCCCTCTCAGGTTACAGAAATCTGAAAGTGGTCAACAGTCAGGCTGTGTATGAATTAATAGTGTACAGGTTGGTCAACTTGCACTTACAGCCGGGAAGTCGCTCAGCATGTGGTAGGCCCTGATATAAAAGTTCGTGCTGTGGAGAGAGCGAGAGAGAGAATGAGAATGAATGCGTTGCAATATATGGGTAACAAATGTGCTGTGTTCCCATAGACAAGACTCTCTTCTGAGGAAGATGTGGGGAAAAGTTAACAGGAGGGACTCACTACAGCAAGTATTACTACGAAAGGAAATATTCTCAAATCATGCTGATGAACGTTTCATGAACATCAGCTTTTACACAAAAATGTGAAGTGGTTCATGCAGCGGTGGCAAGTAAAAAAATAAAAATAAAATAAAAACCTTTTCCACTTGTGGGTATCTGATTTGTGGACCACAATTTTTGAGGTTATGAGTTTGGAGTTTGCACTATAAGCAAAAAAACGACAGAGGAACGTCCAACTGCTTGTTTAACAAGCCAAGGTTTACAGTCAACATGAAGTACAGCACCAACGAAATAACAAAACAGTTCAGCATGGTAACATGAAATATTAAAACGGACATGGCTTTCAGAAAAATTATTAAACCTCAAATCATTTTCTTAAAAGAAGTGCAAAAGGATATACAACTGTTCAAACATATGGGATTTTTTATTTATTTTGAAAAAACATAGACTGCATTTATTAGACCAAAACATACAGTTTTAAAAAACCAGTAATAGATGTGAAAAATTTATATTACATCTTAAAATTGTTTTATATGATTAAGTTTGTGAAGAACTTGAATTGTAAGCATTGTCCGCAGCGTCAAATGACCCCCGTTGATCAATTAAAGCAATCTAATATTCTGATCTTGGTTGATCAAGAAACAAAACAGTATTAAATGATTCTTATTATTAATCACCACTTGAAAAATAGATGTGATGCGGAATATTTCTGTGGAAAGTGATAGCTTTCTATATGATTAATTTTTATTTTAGGCTTCTTTGATAAATGGAAAGTGTAAAAGAACAGCATTCATGTGACATATAAATAATCGTCACACACGTAAATGTTTTACTCTTAGTTTTGATCACATCTGAGGCATTGTGCTGGAATAAACATGCTTAATTTCTTTTAAAAGATAAATGAATCTATTTTACTGACACAAAACTGAACAGTAGGCTACCTTTCTGAAATAAGAATAGAGAGGGCCAATAGGATTTTTCTGCACTGAAAGATAGGCCCTGTCCATGTATTGTAAAAGCAATTTTTCTGCCATCCAAAATCAATACCAGGACTCAATACCTGCCGAACGCTAGGTGTCTGATAAAACACTGACATTGAACTGAACATTAGGCAATTTCAGTTGTCGTTCTGAACACTATGTCAAACAATGATCCGGGCAACAGATCATCATATCCTAATCATCCCTCTCAGAGGTATCAAAGGGTGGAGCTTCCTACCAGCAAACTAAACTTTGTACGGAAGACGGTTTACCACCTTCTGTCAACAAAATGTACGATAGAGAGAAATCCTGCAGAGGTGTAGGGGAAATCACACTTGGAGGGAATGGTTGGGTTGCAGCCGATAATGTAAAGGGCAGGTGGCGGAAAAAACCTTAATGCGGGATGGGCGATAGTCACAGGCAGCTCTTTGTTGTAGATACATGGCACGGCTCGACATTGAAATAATCACACACAGCTTCATTAGATACTCAGTATGAACTTCTAATGAACGATTTTTGAAACATCTCCGCTTAGCATAAAATCAGCCTAAAAGATGCAATACCGACACGATAGCACCATTATCTGTGTTCTTGACCAATGGCTGATGAAAAACTACTTTTTAGAAGTTCCGCTCCAAAGTGTTGTTGGGCTAAAAGGTCTGCGACGTGGCGTAAACTTACCAGGGACAAGTTGTCCATCAGTGGCGACTTCCCTGCATATCAGCAGAGTATCTGTGCGTCAGTCGGAAAGAAGGCTGCGCCGAAGAGAACATTACTGTTTACAACATATCGACTGATTACTTTAATTATAAGTGTGTTTGATTTTGCGATAGTTGATAATGTGATGAGAGACCTTTATGGAGATACCTAGAGTAGGTTTAATAATCACTCACTTGAATTGTCTATGGAATCAGGTTTGGAAAAGTTAAAAAAAAGCGTCCATATCCCATTCTGTTTTAATAACATATGACTACATCTATATGCTATGAATTTGATTATCCAAGGAGTAATTCATGGGGTAAAGTTGTACACTTATTAATAAGCCTATTTGTAAGTGAATGGAGTGGCCAGGTCCGTTTCAGCAGCAAAAGTGGACATCTATATTTAATATTTTTCAAGATTCCACAACGTTAACAATGTAAAAATGCCCAATTGGTTCTCGTGTGTTTTAATCACATGGTGAGAAATTAATGAGGGACTTCGACCTTCTAACTCTTTTTCCTATACTTGTTTAGTAAAGAAAAACAACCTTTTCTAGTACCAATTTCTAAAATGGTCCACAAATTAAAACTTACAGAGCTTTGACCATTAAAATAAGCATTTAACATATCACTTCCTTAACTAATGCCCATATCATTGGGGTAAGAAGAGGCAGAACATCCAATGACATTTATGTAAGTAGTTTGCTACAAAGTTATAATAATATCGCCCAAAATACAAAATGATGTCCGAATTTCATTTTTTATACAGGACCTGCAACCAATTTGCATATTTTGGCTCAGTTTGGAGGAAAGAATAAGATTTAAATGCTTTTCCTTTCAAGTCACTGAGCCTCATATTCTCACACTAATGAGTTCATTTAAAGCCTGAGGTATCAAATATGATACAAAAGATGGAAAAACCTCACAAAACATAACACATATGCAAACCTTTTGTTTTAGGTTTTCTTTAAAATATTCAGAGACTATATATATATATATAATATATATTCATATCTCTATTAATATATAAACATTTAGAGTTGTCCCCCCCCCTATGAGTATTATTTCATATGTCAGGCTTTTACCCCAGGGTTGATGATTTCATGTGCAGTAAAGTAAATGGATCCAACAATCTCCATTGCTAATAAACCCTTCTTTCTAATTGCTATTCCACATATGGAAAATGTTCATAATTGATACCGCATCATTAAAAAAGGAGCAGTGTGGTTATTTTTTTAGAGAGGTAATCACATTGGGGTTTTCGATGTCAAATAAAGGAGACTGCTCAAAAGTAGGCGACAGGTACTAAAAGGATACCAGGTACACCAGCTTTAACACGGCCAAGCTGGATATTTAGATTGCACGTTTAACCGACCCCCCCAGAATACCAAGAGTTTGAAATAAATAATAAGGCATTTGTCACACATGATTGGGGCCATTTATGAAGCTCCAGCTGACCTTGGTTGTGACCAATTACTCATGGCGTTTTAACTGCTGGACCAACTAAATAATAGACCTTATCTGCCTTGGAAGTAAGATTTACCAGCAATCCCACACAGACTTAAGCCACTCACTATAAAAAATAGGAAAAAATAATTATAATCAAATAAAAGATACTTACTATTAAGAATAATTTCTGCTTTAAAGACAACAACAGTAAATTTCTAGTTAGTGTGCACGAGGTGCATACAGGCACTTTGCTAGGTGACTCAGAAAAAGAAGTTCGATACTTAGTAAAACCAATGACATTCGTTTAATGTCAGCAACAGTCACTAATTTGGGGGCCACTGTGCGGTTTATGGTATTGGGTTTCAGGTTCTTGTGATGGAGGGTTTTGTCAGAGGTTATTAGCAGCTACAAGAAATTAATGCTGTAACCGGATATGACCTACAACCAAAGTTCGTTGTATGTGGCAGTTATTTATTAAAAATATCTCCCTTTTCTGTCCAAGATACTAGAAAAGGTAGTATCCTCACAATTATATTCCTTCTTAGGCGCCTTT